>NC_066516.1:13958410-14000910 GCF_024679095.1 Eriocheir sinensis
GAAGAAGAAAAAGTAGGGCAGGAAGGATTATGGTGGGATATGAAGGGAGGAGGAGGTGGATAAATAAGGAAGGAGGAGGAGGAGGAGGAAGAAGAAGAAGAGAAACAAGGAGAACAGAAAAAGAGTGTGAAGGAAAGATAATAGAGGAAGAGGAAGAAGAAGAAGAGAAACAAGGAGAACAGAAGAGGAGTGTGAAGGAAAGATAATAGAGGAAGAGGAAGATGGAGAGGGTGAGGAAACATCTAATAAAGAAGAATAGATACGTTGGCGCAGTAACGGAGAAGGAAGGAGAGAAGAAGGATGAGAAAGGAGGAAAGAGGAGGAGGGGAGGAAGGAGTGTGTTCTTTCTGATAAGGGAGGAAGAAAGGAAGGAAGGAAGGCAGGAAGCGAGGGTGACAGTGAGGGATTGAGGGAGAAAGAGGGAGTGATTGATGGAGAGAGAGAGAGAGAGAGAGAGAGAGAGAGAGAGAGAGAGAGAGAGAGAGAGAGAGAGAGAGAGAGAGAGAGTATTGGATGGTTAAGTTCCCATAAGCCTTAGTTAGATAGTTAGTTAGATAGTTAGATAGATAGATAGATACATAGATAGATAGAGAGAGAGAGAGAGAGAGAGAGAGAGAGAGAGAGAGAGAGCTTATTATAATTTTTTTACGTTATAGGAAGACATTGTGTGTAAATAGGTAGAGAGAGAGAGAGAGAGAGAGAGAGAGAGAGAGAGAGAGAGAGAGAGAGAGAGAGAGAGAGAAACCTCGGGGCCATGGACTGACAAGGTCGCTAGTGATGAACTTTGTGTGTGTGTGTGTGTGTGTGTGTGTGTGTGTGTGTACGTTGACCCTTTCCTCCACAGTTTCTCCTCACCGACACTTCCTCTCTTTCTCTCTCTCTCTTCCCTTCCTCGTCTTCCCCTTTCTTCATTGTCTTCGTTTCCTTTACTTTCCTTCCTTTATTTGTCCCCTTCCCTTCTCAATCTCATCTCTTCCGTTCTCCATTTGTTTCTCTTCCTTATATGTACCTCTCCTTGCTTCCCTTCTTCTTTCCTCCTCCTTCCTTCCTTACCTCCTTTTTTCCTCCTCTTCTTTTCTTCTTTGCACATTTCTTCTTGCACCATTTTCTTCTTCAGCCTTTGTATCCCTTCTCCTCCTTTCCCTCTCCTTCCCTCTCCCTTCCTATCCTCTCTTCTGTTCTCTTCCTTGTACTCTTCCTTCTTCGGAAAAGGGAGAGAAAACCAGTTCAGACGGAGGGAGAGGGAGAGAGGAAGGGAGAATTGGGGCGCAGAGAGGCAGAAAGGATGCAAAAAGGGAGGGAGGGAATGAGGAAGATAAAGCAAAAAGGAATGGTGAAGGGAAGGGAGGGAGGGAGGGAGGAAGGAAGGGAGAAGATGGGATCGTCTAAGTGCTATACTGTATGTGTGTGTGTGTGTGTGTGTGTGTGTGTGTGTGTGTGTGTGTGTGTGTGTGTGTGTGTGTGTGTGTGTGTGTGTGTGTGTGTGTGTGTGTGTGTGCATTCTTGCTCGTGTGCGTGTGCTATATTTATATTTGCTTACGAAGAGAGAGAGAGAGAGAGAGAGAGAGAGAGAGAGAGAGAGAGAGAGAGAGAGAGAGAGAGAGAGAGAGAGAGAGAGGTATCAAGTTCTATAATCTTTTAAAACAGGACGAGAAATTAAAGAAAAAAAAAACTGATCACGTGCAGACAGTGTGGGAAAATGTAGTTAATAACAAGAAAAAAATATCATGGAAAAGAAAATAATTAGAAAGAACAGAAAGAAAATAATTATGAAACGCACGTGAAAGTAATTTGCGTTCGTAAGGAAAATAAAAAAAGAAATGACGTGAGGCGAAAATAAAGAGAAAATAAATAAACGAGTAAAAAAAAAGTGAAGTGAAAAAAACAGTAAGGATGTAATCGTTTGCCGCACAAATCAAGAGGAAAAGAAAAGAAAACGAAGAGGAAAATTGAAAGAAGAGGGGAAGAGTAAAAGATAAAAGTTATAAGGTAAGAACGAGAAGAAACAAAAAAAAAAAAGCATCACCACACAAATCCAAAAGAAAAATAAAAGGAAAAAAAAAAACAGAAGAAGACCGTGAGAAGAGAGGAAGAGAAGAAAAGGAAAATAATAAAAGAAGAACAAGAAAATTGAAAAAAAAAAAATCACCACCACCACCACCACCACCACTATCACCACTACCGTCATCACCATCATCATTAGCTTCTGGAGATGATGAGAAGGGGGAATGAACCGTCACTCCCTCTCCGGCGTTCTCTAGTGATCACGTTCTCACCTTGACGTTCTTACCTGTTACCGTTCTCTACACTCACCGTTCTCACCTGTTTACGTCATCTACGCACCTGTTTACGATTTCTACTTACAACGTTTTCGATACCTGTTAGTGGTTTCTTCATACAACGTTCGCACCTGTCAATGGTATCTAGAGACATACACGTTCTTACCTATCATTGTTCTTTCGTTCTTTACACACAGTCACTTATTTACGTTCTCCCGACACAACGTTTTTTTAGCTGATTAACGTTCCCGACATACAACGTTCTCAACACCTGTAGTACGTTCTCAAGACCAGTACACATAACGCTACCCGTCTACGTTCTCTCCACATACAGCGTTCTCGAAAGCAGGCAAACGTCACCGCTGAGATTTTTATTACCAGGATCAACTCGGCTCAGTTTTATCATATTATTTTGTTGTGTAATTCTTCCTTTCCGGGTAAGAAGTGCGGTGTGGTGTTGTTCGGTTATCTTATCTGCCGAACTCAAAAAAGAAGGAAGGTGGATCTTATTGAGTGAGAAATGTGACTGTGCAACGGAGGAAAGGAAGGAGAAGGAGAAAAAGGAGTAAGGAAAGGAACGTGAGGAGTAATAAAGAGAGTGTAAAGCTTAAAAAAAAAAGGAACAACAACATTAATAGTGAGAAATGTGAGTTTGTGACAGTGGAAGAAGAGGATGAGAAGGAGAAAGGGAGGAGAAACGAGAGAAGAGAATAAAAGAGTGTAGAGCCTAAAGAAGAAGAGGAACAAGACCAAGAACACGATTTAGAAGAACGAGATCACAAAGAAGAACATCAAGAAGAAGAACAATAATAACAGCAAACACGACAACGACAACAACAACAAAGGCGATAAGGAGAAGAAGAAAGAAGAAGAGGAAGAAGAAGAAGAGGAGGAGGAACAGGGACATGTAAACGCATTGAAAGACCAGCTGCAAAGGAGACAAGAAGAATAGGAGGAAAGAGGAGGAGGAGGTGGAGGAGGAGTGGGAGAATGACACGCCTCCTCACTCCACCCTCCACCCACACCGACACCCACACACCCACTGACGGACAGGGAATGGCCAGGGAGAGCAACAGCTGTCTCAGGAAGGAAGAAGAAGAGGAGGAGGAGGGAGGAGAGGAGAAGAGGATGCAGATATTGAAGAGGAAAAGTGTGGAGGGAATGGTGGAAGAAGAGGAAGAGGAGGAGGATGTGATGGAAGTGGAGAATGGAATGAGTGAGGAAGAGGAAGAGATGACGAAGGTGGAGGAGAATGGAATAGGTGAGGAGGAAAGTGAGGAAGAGGAGACAGAGGAAGAGGAGGAAGAAGAGGACTGCAGTGAGAGTGAAATCAACGAAAAACAAGGAAGGGATAGTGACGTGGAGACAGAATGGGACAGAAACATTTACTTGACTCACCCTCAAAATAATGAACAAAGAAAACGGAGCAGTATTGAAGGGAGACTCCTGGAAACTAACGGTGATGGTGCTATTGAAGGGACATTGATGGCAAGCTATAATGATGATGATGATGAAAGTGATGTTTGTGTTTGTGAGAAGTACGAGAGAATGATTAATGACGAACATGAGAACGAAAATCACTCTCCAGATGACGAGGACGAAAGAGAAACCGATCCTGAACACAATATAATAAATGGGAGACTCTTAGGAAGTTATGAAGATGGTGATACCGATGTTTATGTCCGTGAGGAAGACGAGAGGAAGAAAAGCGACGAAAAAGACGAACAGGAGAACAAAAACGACTCTTCAGATGACAAAGATGAGAAAGAAAACGGCCCTGAACAAGAGGAAGTTAAAGGGAAACTGCTACAAGGCTTTGAAGGTGCTTTTGATAGTAAAGTTTGTGTCCACGAGGAAGACATGAGAAAGAAACACAACGAACTAGATGAAGATAAGAAGGAAAATGACTCTCCAGATGATGAAGCAAAGAAAGAAAACGACCCTGAACAAGAGGACGTTAAAGGGAGACTGCTACAAGGCTATGAAGGTGCTTTTGATAGTAATGTTTGTGTCCACGAGGAAGACATGAGAAAGAAACACAACGAACTAGATAAAGATAAGAAGGAAAGTGACTCTCCAGATGATGAAGCAGAGAAAGAAAACGACCTTGAATACGATAAAATGAAAGGTGGACTCCTGCAAAATTATGAAGCTGATAATACAAAGGAACACAAGATAGTAATACAACAGGACAAGAGGAAGCATAACGACCAACTAGATGAAGATGAGAAGGAAAACGACTCTCCAGATGACAATTACGAAGGAGAAAATGAACCTAAACACGAAGAAAATGAAAAAAATGAGCCTATTGATAACGCCGACGAAGATGAAAGGACACACAACCATGCCAGGGACGAGAGTGACACGTCTGTTCACTCTCGCGACGGTGATGTGACGCTGGACTATGCCACTGATGATGATAGTGATGATGATGATGTGGATGAAGTCCGTTATGGTAGGATGCGTGAAGATGCAGCGGTGAACAGTGATAGTGACGTAGATACGATGAGAGACAAGGATGGTGATGATGGTGAAAGGGTTCTTGGCACAGGAAAAGGGGAAGAACATGTACTTGATGGTGATGGTAATGGTGATGGTGACTGTGTGTTTGTTCATGGCTTGGGGGAAGAAGATGGTATCCGCGATAAGGTAAAAGAAAACGATGATGATGATGATGATGATGTGGACAGTAGGTTTGAAGAGTTGTTCCTTGCCTCAGAATATCAGGAAGAGAGGAAAGAAGAAAAGGAAGAAGATAAAGTTTTTTGTAATGGAAAGAACACTAATATATCCTCTATGGCTAAAAATGAAGGTGAACATGACATTGAAAGTGCCCGAGACAATGGTGAATACAACCAAGATGCACAGGTCACCCCTCCAGATTATAGCAATGAAGGTGAATATGCTCCTGATAGTGGCAGAGAAGAAGACGAAAGCCCAGACGATAAAAACGACGCACACCTCAACCCTGACAATGAAAATGAGGCTGTGTACGCCCCAGACAGTACCAGGCAAAGCGAAAATGAGCGTCGTAATGAGAAGGAAAATGAGTCTATAGCCATGACCAAGATTAATAGTGAAGATGACTCAAGTATAATGAGACATACATATTCCCTCGAAAGAAACGGTCACTTTCAAGACATTCACTACATTAACGGAGACGATGAAAGTGATAATGATGATGATGATGATGAGTTTCTGTATTCAGTAAAAAGAAAAAGTGTTCATGATGGCACAAATGATGAGGAAGAAGCTCAAGAAAGTGAAGAAGATGATGAAAGTAAAAATGAGCTTATCAGTGAAGGTGATGTCCAGAAAAGCGCCGGGGAAAGTGATCATTTTCCCGGTGGCTTACAGGACAGCAAGGAAGGTGATAAAACTGAGTCTGAAAGTGCTAAGGAAAAGGAAATCATCTACCAAGAAGGTGAAAGTAGTGAAGGTGACTCCAAAATTGTCCAGACTACTACAGACATTCGTGAATATTACTTAAACAATGTAGAGTTTGCTGAAGACGTCATGAGCAGGGAAGAACATGTCCGGGAGGGTACAGAAGACAGTGCTCATGTGTCTGAATGTGCTGGTGTCCCTCAAGACATCCATATCAGAGGACCGGAGAATGAAAGAGACAGCGATAAGGAACGCATATGTGAGTGTGCCAAAGAAATTGACGCTATTTTTGCGACTCTACTGGATAATGAAGATGCTCGTGAAGGTGTTACAAGGGACGATGCCGCAGAGGATGTCCAGGGTGAAGATGATGACCGTGAACATAAAATGGACAATGACCATGACCCAGCAGGTGCCAACGTTAATGGAGGCCATGGAAGTGTCCCAGAGAGCCTAGGCAATGATGATGATGATGTGTCTGAAAGTGACAAAAGCAGTGAGGATGTTCCAGTCAGTAGCAGCTTCAGTGACGATGATGAGCCCGAGCAAGTCAGAGGCACGACTTGTGTTCCTGAGGGTGCTCCAGACCATGAATGTGTCGCAGGACATGAACTCAAAGGGACCCATGATAGCCGAGATGTTCCTCGGGGTGTTGTGAACCATGGTGACGCCCCGGCACGTGTCCATGGCCCCGAAGGTGTCCAAGAGAGGGTAATAGTCGGGACAGTTGCCCCGGGAGGTGTGCAAGACACCAGCGGTGCCCGCGGCAGCACGAGGCACGTTGCCAGTGTCCCCCTGTGTGCCGAAGGCGCTGGTGACTCCCCTGAGCCAGAGAGGAGCGGCTCGGGCGGCCCCGAAGGTGCCTGGAGGGCCACTCTTCCTCCCCACACAGGGCGTGGAGGGGCTGACGTTACTGATGGCGTCAAGACACCAGAGACCCGCCACACAGGCTCCCGCCTGTGGGAACCAGTCCTTGCGTCCGGGTGTGGCTACAGTGCCCGGGAGGGAGGGTCCCACCCAGCCCCTGGGGTGGAAGGAGGGGCGGGGGGCGTGGCCTGGCTGTCTGCTGGACGCTGGGGAGGCGCGAGTGAGGGTCGTGACAAGGCAGGGCAGCAGCGACTCCCACGGCGGGTCAGCGGCGCCAAGCACCAGGCAGACGATCCACTGGCGTGCCTTAGGCTGCGGCCCGCGCCCCTGCCCGGTCCCCGCTGCACCTGTGGCACCGCTGCATCCCCCTGGAAGACCCGACCCCTCGGAGCCCAGCTGGAGCCGCAGCCTCAGCTTCAGGAACCTTTGCCTCAGGGCCTGTACCGCGGCCTGCCCCTCACGCCGACGGCGTTGCCCGGCGAGGACCGCGGCAGCCTCAGTAACCCACAGGCGGCGGGCAGGGGCGGCGGCCCCCATATGGCAGCGAGCAATCCCACCGGGCGGGCGGGGCACCTCCACACATTTTGTCGCCCCGTCAGTATGTCGGGAGGCTTCGTGCCCAGCAGCGGCCCCCTGGGACTGGCACCCCCACCCACCCTCGCCCTGATTCCAGGGGGTGACGCCCCGGGGCTGGGCGGCCCCGGCTACGCCCTTAGCATGCCGCACCCCACCAGGAGGCGCAGTGTGCGCTCTTGCATCCTGCCCGAGGGCGCCTTCACGCCCCCGGCCGCCCCTTTCATCCCCTTCCCCGGGACGCTGCGCTCCAGGGTTCAGTCTGAACCCAACGTGTCGGGGCGGCTGGTTAGCACAGGCCCCACCCCGTCCCGCCCAGCAACGCCCCGTGGGTTCTCGCAGCTGTTCTCCGGCCGCAGGAAGTCCATCGCGTCGTGCATCTTCCCCGCGACGGGCGACGAGGAGGACGCGGCGCCCTACGCAAAGGCCCCGCGTGGCCCCGCCCCCGCGCCCGCCCGGCTACCCCAGGACAAGCTCGGCGGGGCGGCGCCACCCGGTGGGTGGAACTCCCCGAGGCAGGGCTGTTGCGGCGCCTCGCCCCTCTGTCCCGCCCCGCCCTGCGGCTCCGCAGAGCCCCGCCCCAGACAGCCGCGGCCCGCCAGGCTGCGGCCACACTCCCTCGTCATCATCCCCGAGACGCAGGTGGCCTCAGCCCCGGGGTACGACCAGACTATGGCCAGGCTGCAGGGTGACGCCGCGCCTGACGGCCCCATGTCTCAGGAGGCGAGACGCGCGCCCCGCCGCTCGTGGTCCTTCAGCCCCGCCGACGCGCCTCGCCCGAGGCGTGACCTCGCCCCGCCGCACGACGCCCCAGCCCTTAGCAGCAGCATGCGAAGGACGGCCAGCCTGCGGCGACTCTTCACGCAGCCCTCGCTGCGCGCCGCCACTGAGTGAGTACCGCCACGCCGGCCAGGCGGGGGTGGGGGGTGGGGGGGGGTGGCAGGCAGGTGAACAGCTCGACAGACAGCCTGAGACAGGTGCACGGGGCAGTAAGATTGTCGACCGCTTAAACTCATCCACGCAATACCCACCTCATGTATACGGGACGGCCTGTAAGGGAACGAATGATACTTATTTTGTGTATGTAGAGCAGGGCTAGTGCAGTAGTAGTAGTAGTAGTAGTAGTAGTGGTAGTAGTAGTAGTAGTAGTAGTAGTAGTAGTAGTAGTGGTAGTAGCAGTAGTAGTAGTAGTATATAGTAGTAGGAGTATATAGTAGTAGTTATATAAGTGAACGCTCCTGAGATTTATTGTAAGTATGCATTTCTCTCTCTCTCTCTCCTCCAATAAAGGACTAAAGACAAATGTTTTCTTGAGTGACCCTTGAGTGGCCGTCAGTTGAGGGCTGTTGAGGAGATACGAGGTGATGGTGATGGTGGTGGTGGTGGTGACGGCGGTGGTGGTGGTGGTGGTGACGGCGGTGGTGGTGGTGGTGGTTGTGATAGTGGGGGTAGTAGTGGTAGTGGTTGGAAAAGATGTAGTTGTAATATTAGTGTAGTAGTAATAGTAATAGTAGTAGTAGTAGTAGTAGTAGTAGTAGTAGTGTGCTGGGTAGTAACGACACACACACACACACACACACACACACACACACACACCTGGGCTCCCTGCTGTAGGTCATTCCCACACCCTGTCACACCCTACCTTCTCTCCCTCTCTCCCGTCTTCCCTTTCTCGTCTCCTTCCCTCTGTCAATGCTTACCTTCCTTGTTGCCACTCCCTTCTCTTTACCTTCTTCCTTTCTCTCCTCCTCTCTTTTCTACTTCCTTCCTCTTTCAATCTTCCTTTTTCATTGACCTGCATCTTCCTTTCTACTCCCTCCCTCCCTCCTTCCCTCCCTCCCTCATTCAACAATTTTTTTCCTCTCCTTCCCTTCTTCTACTCTCCTTCTTTCGACATCTGTTTCTGGACATTTATGTTTCCCTCTTTCCCTCCTTTGACATCTGTTTTTCCCTTTCTCCTTCTTTTACCAACTCTTTTTCCCTCTCTTCCTTCTTCGATAACTTTTCCTTCCTTCTTTTTCTCCTTCTGCTCATTCTCAGACAATAAGATTTCCTTCCTTCTTACCTTTCTTCCTTCCTTCCTTCTATCCTTCCTTCCTTCCTTCCTTCGTTCTTTTCTTCCTTCCTTTCTTCCTTCCTTCCTTCACCCTTTTTTCTTTCCATTCCACCCTGATCTTCACCTATCCCCTTATGTCATCTTCCATTCGCTTACCTCTTTCCCCTTTCTCATTATCCACCTTCCTCCTTTCCTCCTCCTTTGCTATCCTCTATTGCTCCTTTCTTCTGTAACTTCTCTCCTTTCTTAGTATTTTTATTCCGTTTATTACTTCTCCTTTACCTCCTCTTCTTCCTCCTCCTCCTCCTCCTCCTCTCCATACTGCTTCTCTTATTTCTACCTCCCTCTCTCTTCTCCTTCGTCTTGTCCACCCTTCCTCCACCTCCTCCTCCTCCTCCTATGCAATTTCCTTTCCTTGCCTCGCCCTTAGCCACTATCTTCTCCTTGCATTCCTCCTCCTCCTCCTCCTCTTCCTCCTCCTCCTCCTCCTCCTTCTCCTCCTCCTCCTGTCCACTCCCTCTCCTCACTTTCTCACTCCTTTCATCCTCTCTCTCCCTTACCATGTATTATCCCAGGCATCTTCTTCTTCTTCTTCTTCTTCTTCTTCTTCTTCTTCTGCTGCTTCTGCTTTTCATTCTTCTTCTTCTTTCGTTCCATATCTTGATCTTGAAATGTCCCACGGTCACTTTTTGTTCTCCTCCTCCTCCTCCTCCTCCTCCTCCTCCTCCTTTTGCTTCTTCCCCGCCCTCTACTTTCCCTCACACCTGCATCCTCCTTCTTGTCTCCCTCCTCCTCCTCCTCCTCCTCCTCCTTCTCCTCCTTTTCATCCTTCTTCTCTGCCCTTTTTTTGTCCTTATTTCCTTTACATTGATAACTTTTGCATACAAGACGAAATTTGACACCATCACCACAACCATCACCACCACCACCACCACCAGTATACCACCACCAGTACTATCATCACTTCTAATATCTTCAAAGGGAAAGACGAAAGGGGAAGAGAAGGAAATGAAAAGTGGGTGGGAGAGATAGAGAGAGGATGGGAGGGAGATATAATGAAGGGAGAAAATGAGGGAGAAGGGAAAGAGATGTAGGTTTGTAGAGTTGATGATAGTAACAATAACAACATGAACGGAAACAAATAATGATAACGATAATGATGATGATGATGATGATGATAAAACAATAATACTAACAACAACAACAGCAGCACCGTGGGAGGATGACATAGTAACCTCCTCAGTACAAACACACACACACACACAAACACACACAGGCAAAAACAAATCATGGCCGTTATTCGTTGATTTCAAAGACTTTCCAATTTGCTAAATTAAAAGCGAAAATGGGAAGAAAAGAGAAAAAGAGAGAAAAGTAAAAAAAAAAAATGTATTCTCTTATTCTTATTTGTCATGTAATTGAGAGAGAGAGAGAGAGAGAGAGAGAGAGAGAGAGAGAGAGAGAGAGAGAGAGAGAGAGAGAGAGAGAGAGAGAGAGAGATAGTTAATTAGCAGCAGGTAATTAGTAAAGAAATTAGCGAGGCGCTCACCTGTGAAAAAAGGTTGTCACTGCTTGTTCTTTTTTTTTCCCTTCATACATACATACATACATACATACATGCTTGCTAGGAGAGAGAGAGAGAGAGAGAGAGAGAGAGAGAGAGGAGGAGGAGGAGGAGAGAGAGAGGAGGAGGAGAGAGAGAGAGAGGAGAGAGAGAGAGAGAGAGAGAGAGAGAGAGAGAGAGAGAGAGAGAGAGAGAGAGAGAGAGAGAGAGAGAGAGAGAGAGAGAGAGAGAGAGAGAGAGAGAGAGAGAGAGAGAGAGAGAGAGAGAGAGAAGGTGACCGTAGTATTTCACCTGCGCCACACCTGTCCTTCCAGCATTCAGGTGTGGAGGGAGGGAGGAAGATATGGAGAGAAGGAGGGAAGAGAGAAGTGTAGGAGGAGGAAGAGAGATGTGTGTTACAGAACGTTGTGGAGGAAAGGGAGAAAATAAGGAAAGAAAGGGAAGAAAGGAATGGAGGAAGGGAGGGATAACGCTGAAGAAGAAGGAGAAAGAGAGAAAGGAGAGTAGAAGGAGGAAGAGAGGAGAGTTGAGGGATAGAAAAGGAAAAATAGGAATGGAAGAAAGGTGGAGAGAGGTAGATAGAAGGGAAGAAGAGAAAGAACAGGAAGAAGAGGAAGAAGATGATGATGATGAAATAGAAAAAGAAGAAGAAGAAGAAGAAGAAGAAGAAGAAGAAGAACAGGAGGAGGAGGAGGAGGAGGAGGAGGAAGAATAGGTGGGAGGAAAGGAGGTGGAGGTGGTGTTGAGGATGAGTCACTCTGCAAGGAAAGGAAAAGGAGGGAGGGAGAGAGGGAGGAAAGGTAGGAGGGAGGGAGGGAGGGAGGGAGGAAAGGTAGGAGGAGGTAGGGAGGGAAGGTAGGAGGAGGAGGAGAAGGAGGTAAAAGAAGAAAAAAACAATGCAAGGTTTTCTTTTATATTTTCGTCCATTGTATCGAGATGGTGATGCTGGTAGTAGTAGTAGTAGTAGTAGTAGTAGTAGTAGTTGTAGTAGTAGCATCTGCAGTAACATTAGTGGGGTAGTAGTGGTGGTGGTTTTAGAGGTGGCGGTGGTTGTAGTGGTGGTGATGACAGTGGTGGTGGTGGTGGTGGTGATGATGTATATAAGAGAATTGAAACTAATGGATCGAGAGAGAGAGAGAGAGAGAGAGAGAGAGAGAGAGAGAGAGAGAGAGAGAGAGAATTAAAGAATCATCTCTCTTCAACTCTCCCCCACCCCACCCCCACCCACACACACACACACACACACACACACACACACCACCACAAGAGCAAAAGTAATAGAATTGTACAGAAATGAAGTTAAGTCAGAACAAGCGAACAACCGGTCAATCCTTTGTGTGTGTGTGTGTGTGTGTGTGTGTGTCCCGCCCTCGCTTCGCGCCCGCGGTCAGTCTCTCTCTGTGTGTGGAAGTGGCAACAGGTGGTGTATTGCGCTCTCTTCCTTCCACCTCCTCCTCCTCTTCCTCTTCCTCCTCCTCTTCTTCCTTCTGTTCTACCACCACTATCATCCTCTCCTTTTCCTCTTTTACCTCCCTCGCCTCCTCCTCCTTTTCCTTTTACCTGTCATTCGTCTCTTCTCCCCTATCCTTCTCTTCCACAATCCAATCTCCTTTTTCCTCCTCCTTTTCCTTCTCCTTCATTTCTTCCTCTACCATCCTTTCCTCTCTTACTCCCCTCTTTTCCTGTTACAACATTTCATTTACTTCTTCCTTTTCCTCCTCCTCCTCCTTCTTTTCCTCTATCCTATCCTCTTTCCTCTCTTACGTCCTCCTCCTCCTCTTCCTCTTACAACCGGTCGTTTACCTCTTCCTTTATCCTCATCCTTCTCTTTCTCCTTCTGTTCTTCCACCACCGTTATCCTTTCCTCATTTTCCTCCCTCTACTCCTCCTTTTACAACCTGTTCTTTTACCTCTCCCTTTCCCTCATCCCCATCCTTCTTTTACACTATCCTTTCCTCCTCTTTCCTCCCACCTCCTCTTCTTCCTCAAACAGCTTACCATTTATCTTCTCTTCCTTCTTTTCTCATCCTTATCCCCCAAAAGCTGCTCCTTCGCATCCTATCCTTGCGTGTTATACTTCTCCTCCTTCTCTTCCTCCTACCAGCTGTCATTTTCCTCCTCCTCCTCCTCCTCCTCCTCCTCTTCATTTTACTTCAAAACCACTTACAACCTCACTAACTTTTTACTCCTTACGTGTATCGATATAAAAAATAGTGAATGATTTTTATTTTTTGCGAGGAACGGATAAAACGAAGTGAAAATAAGGGAAAGAAAGACAAGAATGATAAATAAAGGAAGAGTTTAATTAAGTGTACTGTAGTGTTGTGTTATGCGCTGTGGTGTTTTTTATTGTTTTTTTGTGTGTGTTGGTGATGGTGTTGTCGTAGTGGTGACGAAAGTGATGGTGATGGTGGTGATGGTGATGAGAGTAATGTGATGTGCGTGTGTTTGTGTGTCGGAGGTAAAGTACATTTGAAAAGGGAAAGCAAGGTTGGGCATCTCTCTCTCTCTCTCTCTCTCTCTCTCTCTCTCTCTCTCTCTCTCTCTCTCGGGGTACCGTTGGGGAGAGAGAATCAAAACAAAGAAGAGTGGAGGCGGGTGGGGTCTCTCTCTCTCTCTCTCTCTCATGTGTCAGCGGAGTGCAGGGAGGAAAACGAACGATAATGAAAACGGGAGGAAGGAGAGGGAGAGAGTATTGGAAAACCGTGCCAAGAAAAAAATGAGGAAAATGAACGTGAGAGAGAACGGTGGAGAGAAAAGGAACGTGAGAAAGTACCGTGGAGAGAGAGAGAGAGAAAAAAAAAGAACGGTAGAGAGAAGAAAAACGGTGGAGAACAAAAAAATGATTGATAGAGAAGGAACGTGGAGAGAAAAATAACGGTGGGGAGGAGAAAAGCAAAAATATGGTGAACAGAAAAGAACAAAAGGTAGAAATGAACTGTATATATGAAAACAAAGAAAATATGAAAAAGGAAAGGGCTAAAAAAAAATCTAGGGAGGGTAAATGAACTCAATATTTTTTTAGTGTGGAAGAAAACATGAAAACAAAGAAAATAAAAGATAAGTGAGAGATCTAAAAACCTTGAAAGGGTAATAAAGGAACACAAGCTACTATTTATTTTGTTATTACTGAGAAATGTGACAACGAAGGAAATCAAAGGAAACAAAGAAAGGTCGTGAAGAGATTAAGAAAACAGTTTAATCAAGAATTTAATATTGACCTTTACGTAATAATAGCTGTGTAGGAAAGGCATGTAAATACTAATAATGTGACGTTTAGAAAATTGGAAAAAAATAATAAATGGGGAAGTTCCTAGTAAACAAAATAGCTTGGGAATATTATTTAATCATCATCGTCATATTTTTCTTTATAATGGTTGAGTAAAAGGTCCATATTTGATTTTTTTTTTTTTTTTTTACAATAAAGGAGACAGCTCAAGGGCACAAAAAAGGGAAATAATAATAATAATAAAAAAAGCCCGGTACTCGCTGCTCCTATAAAAAGAATCAAAAGAGGTGGCCGAAAGAGAGGTCAATTTCGGGAGGAGAGGTGTCTTGATATCCTTGTTTAGGAAGTAAATGAGTAGTGTAAAAGTAGTAGTGTTTATAATACCGTGAGTAAGATAATAACAATAATGGTAATGAAATAATTGGATAGAGTAATACCATTGAAGGAAAGAAGAAAGAAGATAATATTCGTAATGGTAATAAAATAATTGTACAAAGTAATACAATGCAGAAATAGAAAATGTAAGACAAATAAGCACGACTATTAACATAACACAGGAGGCATAATTACATAGTGCCAATAGTAAATGAAGAAAGCACATACAGTATTTCCGTGGGACACAACAGACAAACAAAAGCCACGTGCTTGAAAACCGCAAATAAAAAGAAGAGAGAAGACAGGAGACGTTATAGTAATTACCCGGGAACACAGAAGGGAAAGCAACGATAACAAACTTGTAGTACTTCCGCAAAACCTCTCCGTTAATGCATCGTAAAAGAGGAAGAAAAGCACGTAATGTTACCCCCCAAAAAATAAACACGAATTCAGGTTGTATTAACGCAGCAACTGTTAGCCAAGGGAAGGATGGAGAGAGTTGATATTCCTTATACGTACTTTTATTTGTAGAAATGTCTCTTCAGATTACAGAAAAGCAAAGGATGTGGCTATATATAGAGGAAGGGTTGTTATTCTCGTGATGTTAAACTTGTAGAAGAAACGTTAATGTAGGTAAGGCATTTAATATTACCAAAGGAAGGGATATTATTGTGACACTTAAATTTAATGAAGAAACACCAATTTATGTTGTAAAATGCTGATAATAGATACAATTCTCGTACTGTTAAACTGGTTGAAGAAACGTTAGTTCAGATTGTAGTAACGCACGGAACTTAATGTTACGAAAAGAAGGATGATAAGTGATGTTACTCTAGTACTTATAAACATCTAGAATAAACGTTAATTCTTATTGTAATACCGCACTTAATGTTACCAAAGGAAAGATGACAAAGGGTATCACTCTTGTAGCTGCTGTTAAAGACGAAGAAACGCTAACTTGGCTCTTAGTAACGCACATGCGGCACATCATTTAGTAGTCGTAGTTGAAGTAGTCCTTGTCGCAGACGTAGTAGTAGTGACAGGAGAGGCAGAAGTAGTAGTAACAGTTCGAACAGTAAGAAACAGAAAGCAATTAATATGCAGTCGTTTATAACTGTAGCAGCAACAAAGCCATTGGGCCAATTATTTAGATAGCCTGCAGTAGTGCCCCGAGGGGAAGGAGGGGCGGGGGGAGGACGGGGAGAGCAGGGGCGCTGTGTGTGTGTGTGGGGGGGGGGGGGACGCAGGCATGCATGTAATAGGTAACCGCAGACACCGAACTGGGCTGACCCTTGGGCCAACCCCGGGGCACACACACACACACACACACACACACACACACACACACACACACACACACACACACACACTTGATCAACTTAATGCATACCAAGTTCTTATCAATATTTGATGTAACGTTTTTGTCTTGCAAGTAAACCCCAGGAAAGAATTGATTAAAAGATGAAATTCGAAAAACTAATAAGAGATGAATTATTTGTTTATATGAATGATGTGTTCCTTCAAAGTTAAGTGAATAATAGTATCAGGAGAGAAAGTGAAGTTTATCAGAAATGAAATATAATACCGTAGGGCGTAGGCCATTGAGGGTAAAATAAATGTATTGAAGGATTATTAAATTTCTTTTCAATCACACTTTAAACAATTTTATAATATATTTGTATTAAAATCTCAGTCAACTAAATCGTATATGAACCAACAGAGCATGTGGAGCAAAATTAGACAGCTGCCAGAGAGAGAGAGAGAGAGAGAGAGAGAGAGAGATTAAGACAGCTGCTAGAAAGATATAGAAAAACAGATAGACGTAAATATTGAGATTGATAGATAAACGAAGACAAAGGCCGATAGATACAGGCACACAGTGATAAATAGACACAGACACACAGACTGATAGATACACAGAAAGAAACACACACAGACTGACAGATAGACATACACAGACTGATAGATAGACACAGACAGAATGATAGATGACGTAGAATGACACACACACACACACACACACACACACACACACACACAGACCATCATACATACTGGTGGTGGTGAGGGCATACCACCACCACCATCACCACCACGCCACCACCAGCACACCACCCAAGCCCCGGGGGAGAGAGACAGACAGTGCACAGCAAGCAGCCCCGAGGGAGGAGAGTGACTTTCCAATCCCCGGAGGTCACCCTGGCTTGCTGTGTGTGTGTGTGTGTGTGTGTGTGTGTGTGTGTGTGTGTGAGGCTATATAATTATTTTTCATTTTTTCTGTTTATTCTCTTCCTCCTTCCTTTTCTTCTTTTTCTTCATTATCGTCCTTCTTTTTCTTCCTCTTCATTATCGTCTTTTTCTTCTTCTTTCTCTTCATTAGTATCGTCTTTTTCCTCTTCTTTCTCTTCATCTGTGCCATTGTCGTCTTTTTTCTCTTCAACATTACCACCGTCTTTTCTTCTTCTTCGTCTTCTTCTTTTTCTTCTGTTTCTTCCTTATCGTCTTTTTACTACAAGCCAGATGTTCTTTTCTTTTTTCTTTCTTCTTTAGCTTTTACTTCCTCCTCATCTTCTCATTATTACCATCATTACTATTACAACTACAACTTCCTTTTTACTACATTCTTTCTTCTCTATCATCATCACTTTTCAACATCGAGAAATTCCACAACTAACAAACAAACACTGACATGAATCCACGACAAACCTATACTAAAAGATAAATAAATAAATAAATGGAGAAGTATCTAATATCGTCCACTAATGATTAAATAAGCCGCTTTTGGCCCCAATTGCACTCCCAGTCAGGAGGAAATACAATCTCTAAACCGTCGCTAATTAAATGGAATCCAATCTTTTCTATTCGACTCAGATCCTTTTTATGTTATTAGGCTACCTTATTAATCCTCTTTGTGTTCAGATCCGCCATGTAGGATCATTAACTAGAGGGATAAATGATAGCCTAGGTTTTAGTCTTTCATTCTCTTTTTTGTATTCTCTGTTTCTCCCTTTTTTAGTCTACGGTTGATATATTCTTTTTCATATTAGTCTTCCTTTTTTTTTCTTGTTTAGTCATTCAATTGTTTTATGCTCTTCATTCTATATTGCAATGGATGGAAGGTAAAGTAGTTGAAGGTAGTAATATTTCTTTTTCTTATTTTAATCTTTCTTCGTTCTCCCCTCCCCCTTTTTTTTAACCATACAACTGTTCTGTGCTTTTCATTCTATATTGCAATGGAAGAAAGGGTATTGAAAGGTTATGTAGTATATGTTTTTCATTTTTAGTCTTCTCTCTTTCTCATTTTCTTCTTAGCTACATCAAGACTGTGTTCTAAGCTCTTCATTCCGTATTGCAATGGAAGACGAAGTAATAAGAGGTAGTATTTCTTATTCTTTCTTTTTCCTTTTTCCTTTAGCCATACACGTGTTCTAAGCTCTTCATTCTTGATTGCATTGGAAGAAAAGGTAATGGAAAGTATAATCAGGGCAGGAGAAAGGAAAGAAGTTACGTAAAAGAAGACATTACAACAGCAAGCAAGTTATTAGATACGACAGAATGACAATAACAATATGAAGAGAATAACAATATAGAAAACGACATTACAACAACAGCAAGTTCATTATTATCATTAAATAGGAGATAATGCTAATAACAATATAAAGACAATAACTTACTTCATCCATTAACCTCTTCATCCACCTCCCCACCTATTTACCTAGCAATGTATACGTAGTTACCCGTTTATCAGCTTATTCACCCATTCATGGACTTACTTAACCTATTCACGCTGCCATTCATCCAAACAATCCATCTACACCTCTACCTCTTCACCCATCACCCCATCCATTCATCCACACAGAATCCCTTTACGTATTCACTTCCACACACCGATACACTCATCCACCTCTTCACCCCTCTTCACTCATTCACCCACACACTATCCCCTTACTTATTCACTTACAAACCCATACACTCACCCATCTCTTCGTTCATCACGTTTCACCCCATCCATTCTCACCCATACTGAGTTCCGATGAAAACTCAATTAGCAACGAAGAAAGGAATGAAGACAAATTTAAAATGAGTGATTAACAAAAAAAAAAAAAAAACTATAATGTGCGAGGAAAGGACATTAATTACTAAAGTGTCTCGTAAAGTTTGGGTGTCGCTGCTGTTGCCAAGTTGCGGAGAATTTATCGAACATTAATCTTAAATTTTGGGGAAGGAGGAATAGGAAGGAGGAAGGGGTGGGGGTGAAGGGAAGGAAAAGGAGGAATAGCAAATGAAAAGTTAGGGAAGGGGAATGGAATGGGGATAGAAGAATAAGAAGGGAAGGGGAAGGAGGAAGGGGTGGGGGTGAAGGGAAGGAAAAGGAGGAATAGCAAATGAAAAGTTAGGGAAGGGGAATGGAATGGGGATAGAAGAATAAGAAGGGAAGGGGAAGGAGGAAGGGGTGGGGGTGAAGGGAAGGAAAAGGAGGAATAGCAAATGAAAAGTTAGGGAAGGGGAATGGAATGGGGATAGAAGAATAAGAAGGGAAGGGGAAGGAGGAAGGGGTGGGGGTGAAGGGAAGGAAAAGGAGGAATAGCTAATGAAAAGTTAGGGAAGGAATGGAATGGGGAGAAGAATAAGAAGGAAGGAGGAGAAGGAGGAATAGCAAATGAAAAGTTAGGGAAGGGATAGAAGAAGAAGGAAGGAAGGAGGAAGTGGGTAAGAGATAAAGAAATAAAATCCGAGGGAGGAAAGATTGAAGGGAAGGAAGGGAGGAATAGGATGGATTGAAGGTGAAAAAGAGGAAGGGAGACAAGCTGAGAGGGAGAATGGGACGGGGGATGGGAGATGGGGAAGGGAAGGAGAAGGGGATGGGTGATAAGAGGAAGGAGGAAGGGCTGAAGAAGGAAGGGGTTTAGGGAAGCAAGAAACGAAGGGAGGAGAGATGGGAGAAAGGCGTGACTGAAAAACGAAGGAGAGAAAAAAAAGAACAAAAGGGAGAAGTAGGAAATACGCTTTTTTTCTCTCTTGTTCTCCTCACGTACCGAAGGACACCAATATTTAGCAACCCCAGGAAATTTTGTAATAAGAATATAACTAATAATAATGACGTTACTTCAGTACAAATTCGACATAGCAATAGTTTATTTTAGTTTTATATTGGCAACGTGTAAATAACTTAATATAACAGTAATAACAATGATGATAATAATAATAATAATAATGACGTTACTTCAGTACAAATTCGACATAGCTATAATTTATTTTAGTTATATATTGGCAACGGGTAAATGATTAAACATGTCATTTTATTACGACTAGGCTATTATTATTTTTATTACCATCATCATCATCATCATTAATTACTTTATCTTCATTCGTATCCAACTACATTTCAATCACCATAAAAGTACACAAACCAACATATTTTCTTTCACATCATGTTTATTTAATCATTATATTGACAAGTAGATTATTAGAGATGACATTTGATTACTTTACTATCATTATTAGCCTACTTATTATTTACTTATTACCTTCGCTCGTATACACATCATCTTTATTTTTCTTCTTCTTTTTCAATTCCTTCTTCATCTTTCTTTTTCATCATCTTTCTCTTTCATTTTGTTATTCATCTCTCTTTTTCACTTTCACAAATGCACATATACAGCAAACGAACACCACGTATATTTTCTTCCCCTATTATATTTTAAGGTGTTTTTAAGGAGACCAATCACGGGGCAGGGTACAAGTTTTAAGGGAGGTAATTCGTGTATAGGAGTAGAGTTTCGTATGAGTGAAAGTGAGAGGGAGGGAGGGAGGGAGCTGGGTACGGAGGAGAAAGATTTTAGTCCATGCAAATGAGGAGGAGGAGGAGGAGGAGGGAGAAGGTCAGGAATAGGAGGAGGAGGAGGAAGAGGGGGAAAATGTGCGGAGAAACAGGAGAATGAAGAAAACATTTAATTTGGAAGTGAAAGAGAGAAGAGAAAGAAAATAAATTGATTGTAAATGCGAGGAGAAGAAAAAGGAGGAAAATGTGTGGAGAACTCAAACAGGAGAATGAAAATAGACAAGAATAAATTTAGGAGTGGAAAAAGAGAAAAAGAACATTAGAAGGAACTTAGAGGTACGGAAGAGAAGAAAAACAAGAGATAAAGGAAGGGGTGAGAAGGAAAGGGAGGAAAGGTGCTGATAGGAGGCAGAGGGAGGCAAAGGGTCAGGAATGGGATGAGGAAGAAGAGAGTGAAAATATGTGGAGAGAAGTAGAGAATTAAGGAAAGGAAATTTGGGAGTGGAAGAGATAAGAGAAGATAAACAAAACTAGGAAATTGGAGATGAGGAGTGGGAGGAGGAAGAGAATAAACAAAAGACCAAATTTAGGAATAGAAAAGAGAAAAAAGGAGAACATTAGAAGGAAATTAGAGGTAAAGAAGATAAGGAAAACGAAAGTGGAAAGAAGAGATGAGCAGGAAAGAAGAAGAGAAATAAGGCAGGTATTGCAGGTGAAGAGGGAGGAAGGGAGACAGGAAACTGGGAAAGGGAATGGAATGGGGATGACAGGTGGGGAAGAGAAGGGAAGGGAATAGAACACATTTGAAAAGGCTGAAGCAGGAGAAAGAATAGAAGAATAGGAATATAGAGAAAAAAAAAGTGAAAATAAGAAAGAGTAAGAATATGAAGTTAAGTAAGAATAGGAAAGGAAGAGGTTATCACAGAGAGAGAGAGAGAGAGAGAGAGAGAGAGAGAGAGAGAGAGAGAGAGAGAGACGGTTACAGAGTGCGTTGGACTGGGCAAAACCGGATGACCTTGTGTGTGTGTGTGTGTGTGTTCGATATGGTGGTGGTTGGTGTAGGCGGAGTTTTAAATTATTATGTGGATGTATCTGTTTCCTTCATCCTCTTCTTTTTTCTTCTTCTTTTTACTATTATTATTTTCCTTCGTCTTCTTCTTCTTCTTGATTGTCAACCGTCTCGGCATTGCTAACTGTTTCTCTTTTCTTCCTCTCTTTCTTCCCATCCTCCTCCTCCTCCCTCCTCCGTCATTGCCTCTCTCCTCCCTTCCTCTTCCTCTCTCCTCCTCCTCCTTCTCCTCCTGTCTTGTGGTGAAACGCGAAACGAACCTAATTCAAATAAATCTTGTACTGTTTTGACGTAGAGAAGAAACAATGTCCCCTCTTCTCTCGGCAACAACAGTGATAATCGTAGAAATAAAGAAGAAAAGGATGATAACGATGAAAAAGTATAATTGAGAGAGAGAGAGAGAGAGAGAGAGAGAGAGAGAGAGAGAGAGAGAGAGAGAGAGAGAGAGAGAGAGGTGAAAGTGCACTACGAGAGACAAAAAAAAAAAAGTACTGCTCGAGGGAGGGAGGTGACGCCAAAAGACCTCAGGGGAAAGAACCATAACAAGAAGAGGAGGAGGAGGAGGAAGTGGAGGAGGTAGAGGAGGAGGAGGTAATGGCTGTTCTGGTAGATGAGACAACTACGAGGTTGAAAGTAGAGGAGGAGGAGGAGGAGGAAGAAAAATAAATAAACAGGAAGACAGTAGGAGGAGGAGGAGGAGGCGAAAATGAGTCTGAGGAAGGTAGAGGAGGAAGAAAGGAAGAAGATAAAAAATGAAAAGAGAGTAGGAGGAGAAAGAGGAAGAAAGAGAAAGAGGACGAACAGGAAGAGAAAGAAAAGGAGGAGGAAGAAGGAGAACCAGTAACGGAGTAGTATAAAAAAAAGTAGAAGGTGGCTGTTAAAAAAAAATAGAGCTAGAGGTAATAGTAGTAGTAGTAGTAGTAGTAGTAGTAGCACTTTCTCCGCCTCAGTTTAGGTAGTAGTAACTGTAGCAACAACGAAGCACTATAATGATAACAATTTGGTGCTGCTTGAATGAAAGAAAGAAAAAGTTTGAGTGAAAGTTTGTTGTGGTAAATATGATTTCATTGTCTATCACTTCTACTACTACTTTTACTACTACTACTACTACTACTACTACTTTAATTTAGTCTCACCACATATCGTTTTATTCTTTATGGCTTCGGTTCGATAACAAAAAAAAAAAAAGCTTAAGTATAGAATTATGTATGCTCTTCGTTATAATTATTACCGCAATGATAGATTTTATTTATATCTGGGTAACGCTGCGTAAATGTTGTGTAATGTTAATCGTATTAGTTACACACACACACACACACACACACACACACACGCTGATTCTCTTCCTCCTCCTCCTCTTCCTTTTCTTCCCCTTGTTCGTCCTTCTCTGATCTTTTCCTGTTTCTTTCTTTCTCTTCTTCCTTCTCCTTTTTCTTCTCGTCCACGTCCTATATCTCTTTTTCCTCTCTCGTTCTACTCTCTTCTGTCTATTTCTTTCTCATTCTCCTTTTTCTTCCCATCCTCGTCCTCTTGTATCTTTTTTCTCTCGTCCTGTTCTCTTTTCCTGTTTATTTATTTCTCTTCTTCCTCCTCCTTTTCTTCCCTTCCTCGTCCTCTATCTCATTTTCCTCTCTCGTTCTATTCTCTTTTCCTGTTTATGTGGTTCTCCTCGTCCTTTTCCAATTGTTTCCTGTTTATTTATTTCTTCTTCCTCCTTTTTCTTCCCTTCCTCGTCCTCTAGTATATCTCTTTTTCCTCTCTCGCCATATTCTCTTTCCCTTCTTATTTGGTTCTCCTCTTACAAAGCCTCCCTATAGTGTCACCATCCCGTATAAGATTGTGTTAAAAGAGTTGACAGTAAATTGTTAACACGGAGAATATAATAGAAACACCATAGACGCAGATTTTAGCCTATTACGTGGGTCAAAATTGCACCACTTGGCGAGATTGGATTTAGTGAAGGATAGGTCGAGAAGGTCTATTGTATGGAGAGAGAGAGAGAGAGAGAGAGAGAGAGAGAGAGAGAGAGAGATGGATGGTGAAATGAAAGTATATGATGCTGGGAATGACAGTATGGTGATGATAATGATAATGACAATGATAATAGCGAAATGTTGAAGACTAAAAACAAAAATAGTGATAATAATAAAAAGTGAATAGATAAATTGAAAGATAGATAGATAAAGAGTAGATAAACAAGTAGAACATGAAAATTAAGGTGAGATATATACTCGAAATAAAATAGAAAATAATAAAGGTCAAAGGAAGGTCAGCAGGGCACGAAATGAAAAACAACTTGCAAATAAACAAATAAAAAACAAAGTTATTACGAAAGCTGGAAACAAAATCCGTTCCGCTCATACATTTCATATTTTGCCTTTCCTCTTTCCACTCCGCTGCCCTTCACTCACTCCTCCAAATTTTTCCAATGGAGCGAACAAAATGTGTGTGTGTGTGTGTGTGTGTGTGTGTGTGTGTGTGTGTTGGCAAAGGGCAGACATGTATGTGATGGATCTCTCTCTCTCTGACGTAGATAGCTTGTAAAAATAGAGATAATGATAATAATTAATAACAACAAACAGTTTCAATTTCATCTGTACCGCTTTGTTTAATAATAATTGTGTGTGATTATATTTGTTTGAGAGAGAGAGAGAGAGAGAGAGAGAGAGAGAGAGAGAGAGAGAGAGAGAGAGAGAGAGAGAGAGAGAGAGAGAGAGAGAGACACAGACACACACACACACACACACACACACACACACACACACACACACACACACACACACACACACGTCATTATCCTAGCGGCATCGACACAATAAGATAACTAATAATGATAATAAAAAACTCATCAACTCATTAATTAGTCAGGGCAGGAAAGAAATGGGTGAGCCAAATACCGCCTTTGTGCTCTTATCGTCACTTTCTGCTTCCTCCTCCTCCTCCTCCTCCTCCTCCTCTTCCTCCTATAAACAGAGTAACAGTAATAGCAACAGACAACCAGGGTAATAGTACTTGTAATATAGACAGTAACCAGAGTAACAGTAATAGCAATAGACAACCAGGATAATAGTACTTGTAATATAAACAGTAACCAGATTAATAGCTATAGGAAAAGGCTACAACCAGATTAATAATGATGTAATGGATGAATAATTATGGGTAAAAATTAACTAAGAGAATCATGTAGGCGCTTTGGTCTATTCTCCTTAAACATTCCGGGGCTTACGCACCCACACTGGATAAGGCTTTCGTGGGTGTTGCGTTAGTATTGCCATGGGTTGTTTTGAGAGCCTGGTGGTGGTTAGACAAAGCTTCTGCTCCGTGAATGTGAGAAACACTTATGAGACCCCGACTGATCTCATTTGTGGCCTTTGGAAGTATTTGTTGTGGAATCTGAAAGCGTCTGAGTATACTCGTATCCCTACTCAGAAAATTGATGGCATATAATATAGTAATTGACTTTTTTCATACTTTATTTGGTGTATATTCTTATGGATATACTTTTTTGTACTCGTATTTGTTGTGTAATGCGTTGTTGTTTTTTAGCACGTTAGTCTTTGGTTATCCGTTTCATTCGTTTTCGTGTTATTTATGAATGTATTGATCTATTTATTTACTTTTTTTTTAAACACTTCACGAAAAAAAGGAACGTTAATTTATTGGGTATACACACACACACATTTATTTTCACGTAAATTGATAGCCTATACAGAAAAAAAAACTTGCCTTTCTTTACCATAAGTTTAATCGGAAAAGGAATAATAATGATAATATTGATAATGCGGGTAAGAACAATGGGATATGAATTACGATGATGGTGGTAATGATGACGATGATGATAATGATAGTTGGGGATGATGATGATGATGATGATAAAACACATTGAGTAATAACAGTACTTAAGATAAAACAACAATATTTCCTTTACTAATGATGATAATAATGACAAAACTAATAATTCCAGTGACGATAATAGTGAAGATGGTGATGACAATGACGAGACACTAGTAAATGAACCCAATTTTTTTTATAGTGGTGATGATGACTGAGTGGGGATGATGGTGAAGGGTGCAAACAATGCCGATGATGATGGGACGAAGATGATGAAGATGGTGATGAAACGCAGTAATAGTGATAGTGGTGATGATGATGGTGGCAAATTGATGGTGATGGTGATTATGATTGACTGGAGGACCGCAATGTAAGACGACGATGCATCACCCAAATTTTAGACAATAGACGATGTGAAGAAAGGGAAGGAGAGGATAAAAGGGGAACGAAAATAAATTGAAAAAAGGGAAGATAGAAAATGATGAACCATAACAACGAAATACCGAATAAAAGAAAAGTTAGAAGAAAGAAAAGATAAAAAAATGAAAAAAAGCAGACTGATAAACTTGAAACAGAAAAAACGAAGGAAAAAAATGAAAAAAATATAGGAAAATACGAGACAATAGGAAAACAGACAACAGTAATGAAATAAATGGAAGGAAAATAAAAAAATATTGGAAAGAAAGAAGAAACAGACGACGGGTAGGAAATAAAAGGAATCGGAAAAGAAATGGAAAATATAAGGGAAAAAAGGAAATGTGTGTGCGATTCAAATGGAGTCGCGAAAAGGAATATAGAAACAATGTACGGTAGTAGAGAAAAATAACGAATAAACAAGGAAAAATAACTGAGATAGAGACAAAAAGAAAATGTTGATAGAAAAGTAAAAGGAGGAAAGAGAAAAGAAAAAGATTGGAAACGAAAGAAACAAAAAGAGAAACAATGAAGTAATAGAGAAGAAGAAAAGAAAAAAAAGAAAGATTGACAGCGAAGGAAATTAAGAAAGTAAGAAAGAAAGTGTAGATAGAAAAGTAAAAGGAGGAAAGAGAAAAGAAAAAGATTGGAAACGAAAGAAACAAAAAGAGAAACAATGAAGTAATAGAGAAGAAGAAAAGAAAAAAAAGATTGACAGCGAGAGAAATTAAAAAAAGTAAGAAAGAAAACGTAAATAGAAACATATGTATAGAAAAGCAAAGATCAACCGTTAAGGAAAGTAAAAGGAGGAAAGAGAAAAGAAAAAGATTGGAAACGAAAGAAACAAAAAGAGAAACAATGAAGTAATAGAGAAGAAGAAAAGGAAAAAAAAGAAAGATTGACAGCGAAAGTAAGAAGGGAAGAAAAAAAAGTTAAACAAGACAGACAAACCCGAAACATTATATAACCGCAAAAGGGGAAAAAAAAAGAGAAAGAAAAAGCATGAAAATGAAAGCAACCTCCTCAGACTAAAAATATACCTTGAAAAATCAAAAAGAAAAAATAATTAAGATGCAAGTCGAGACATGTGTAATGGTGCGGTGGTGTGGTGGGGCCGAGACAGACACCCTCCACCACCACCACCACCACAGCCCCCACCGCCACCACCACCACCTCCACCACAGCTCCTCGTCTCCCCTCCACCAGCAGGCACGCCGGCCCCCCGCCCTCCACTACCATGATCAGCTGCAGCGTCGTTGGCTAATTCGTCACCAGAGGGCATTGGCAAGGCTGGGAGCCCTACCGAGGTGTGTGTGGGTGCGTGTGTCCGTGTGTGTGTGTGTGTGTGTGTGTGTGTGAGAGAGAGAGAGAGAGAGAGAGAGAGAGAGAGAGAGAGAGAGAGAAATATATATACAGTTGGTAGTGGAATATTTTGTGTATGTTATGTTTGTCATGGAAAGGTTAGGAGGTCAAATACGAGAGAGAGAGAGAGAGAGAGAGAGAGAGAGAGAGAGAGAGAGAGAGAGAGAGAGAGAGAGAGAGAGAGAGAGAGATGGGTTAGTTAAAGATTTAGAATGTGTGTAGTGAACAGCGAGGGTAAGGATTAAAGCAGAGAGAGAGAGAGAGAGAGAGAGAGAGAGAGAGAGAGAGAGAGAGCGGGCATTACGTCTCTTGAACAATCACACAATCACACCAAACAGGGAAAATTGAAGGGTAAGGAGGAGGAGGAGGAGGAGAGGAAGAAGAAGAAGAAGAAGAAGGAGGAGGAGGAGGAGGAAAATTACTCCTCATGCATGTCCTCCTTTTGCTTCTAATTTTCCTCCTCTTCTTCCTTCTCCTTTTACTTGCTTGTCCTCCTCCTCCTCCTTTACTTAATTTTCCTCCTCCTCCTCCTTTTACTTGCTTCTCCTCCTCCTCCTCCTCCTCCTATTACTTGCTTTTCCTCCTCCTCCTCCTTTTACTTGCTTTTCCTCCTCCTCCTCCTTATACTTAATTTTCCTCCTCCTCCTCCTCCTCCTCCATCACATAACAGCAACATCATGCACTTTTGGTCCCCCTCCTCCTCCTCCTCCTCCTCTGTTATGGCCTTCTCTCTCTCACACACACACACACACACACACACACACACACACACTACAGCCGCTTTACAACCCGGGGTTAAGACAACGCCCTAACACCCTTATAAAACTTAACCCGGAAATATGCATCACCAAAGGTACATAATAATAAGTGTTTTTTTTATTGGGTGAGGCGGTATGGGGTGGAAGAAGGGAGGAAGGAGAAGAGGAAGAAGAATAAAAAGAGAGAAGAAGGAGGAGGAGGAGGAGGAGGAGGAGGTGGTTAAGGACTGTATGCGTGTAGGTAAGGTAAAAAGGAGAGAGAGAGAGAGAGAGAGAGAGAGAGAGAGAGAGAGAGAGAGAGAGAGAGAGAGAGAGAGAAAAAAAGGGGGAGGGAGGTGAGGAAGGAATATGAATGAGGATAGCAAAAGAAAATGTAGGTTAAGGAAAAGGGAAATGAAAGAAAGAAGAGAAAAATACATATAAAGAATAAAAATGGATGGACGGTTGACAAAGAAAAGGAGATGAAGGGAAAGACAGAAAGCGAATGAAGAAAGAGAAGGGGAAAAAACACGAATGGTCGGAAAAAGAGCAGAGGAAAAACGAGAGAAAGAAAAATGGGAAGGTTATGGAAATATGATGCAAGCAGAATGAAGACGAAAAAACAAAATAAAAAAGGAGGAACGATTTAAAATATGGACAGGAGGGAAAGAGAAGGAAGGGAGGAGGAACGAAATAGAAATATGGGCATGAGGGAAAGGGAAGGAAGGAAGGGAGGAAAAATTAAATAAAGATATGGGAATTAAGGAGAGGGAAGGAAGGGAGGGAGGAGAAAAGAAATAAAAATATGGGCATAAAGGAAAGGGAAGGAAGGAAGGGAGAAGGAACTAAATAGAAATATGGGCATGAGGGAAAAGGAAGGAAGGGAGGGAGGGAGGGAGGGATGAGAAACGAAATAAAAATATGGGCATAAAGGAAAGGGAAGGAAGGAAGGAATGAGGAACAAAATAAAATATGGGAAGGAAGGGTGGGAGGGAGGAAAAAAGAAATAAAAAATATGGGCATGAAGGAAAGGGAAGGAAGGAAGGGAGGAAGAACGAAATAAAAATATGGGCATGAAGGAAAGGGAAGGAAGGAAGGGAGGAGGAACAAAATAAAATATGGGAAGGAAGGAAAGGAGGAAAAAAGAAATAAAAAAATATTGACATGAGGGAAAGTGAAGGTAACAAGTGTGTGAGGTGCGAGGGTGGGGGGGGGGGGAGGTGCGTAGCCTTGAAAAATGTGAAAGGAGAGGAAAGGCGAAAAAGAAAAAAGGTTATGAATATAGTGTGAAGAAGAAAATGAGGTTATGCAAAGTGTGAAGAAAAAAAAAAAAAGGAAACGTATGGAAATAATGCGAGGAAGAAAATGGGATGGAAAAGTGAAGAAGAAAAAAAAGGGGTGTTATAAAAATAGTGAAGAAAAATTGGAAGTTATGAAAATGGAGAATCAAGAAAATGGGAAGGTACGGAAATTGGAAACCGAGGAAGACGGAAAATTTTGTAATGGAAATAGATAATGGAAAGTCGGAAATATTAAAGAGAACGTGAAATAAAGATAACGGAAAATAGGAACTTATGGATATAGTAAAAAAAAGAAAAGAAAATACAGACAAAAAATGATAGAGTAGGAGAGGAGGAGGAAAGGGGGACGAGAGGGGGGAGGAGGAGAAGAGGGGGAGCGTGACGAAAAAGGGGGGCAAGGCCTTGAAAAGATTTAGCCTAGATATTGAATGGGGGAGGCGGGGAGGGGGGGGAAGGGTGAGGAGGGTCAGGGTTAAAGGGTATGTCGAGGAGGAAGAGGAGGAGGAGGAGATGAAAGTAAGTAGAAGAGGAGGAGGAAGACTAGAGAAAACTGGATAGGAGGAGGAGGAGGACAGAAAATGATGGAGGAAGAGAAGGAAATATAAGAGAAAAAAATGGATAGGAGGAGGAGGAGGGAAGAAAAGATGGAAGCAGAAGGAAGGAGGAATCAGAGAAATAAGATGAAAAAAAGGAGGAAGAGGAAGAGAGGAAGCTGGGTAGACAGGAAGAGGGGAATACAACACTGAAGTAGGAGGAAGAGGAGGAGGAGGAGGAAAGGAAGGCAAGACTTTGATGCTGTTCACGTGATTTTGATTTATGAGAGAGAGAGAGAGAGAGAGAGAGAGAGAGAGAGAGAGAGAGAGAGAGAGAGAGAGAGAGAGAAGGGCAGGTGTGTGGTGTTTGTCTTGTCCGGTAGTGGTGTTGTCTGTGCCAACACCGCAACTGTCAGTCTGAAATGGTGGTGATGACTGGTGATGATGGTGGTGGTGGTGGTGACCGAGGGATAATGAGGGAGGTGGTTGTAGTAGTAGTAATAATAATAGTAGTAGTAGTAGTTGTAGTTGTAGTTGCGGTAGTTGTAGTAGCAGTAGTAGTAGTAGTAGTAGTAGTTGTGGTGGTGGTGGTGGTGGTATATCTAGGCCAGCAATAATAACAATAATAATAACACTGAATGGTGGACAAGCGACGAAGGGGGAGACCTGTATGAGAGAGAGAGAGAGAGAGAGAGAGAGAGAGAGAGAGAGAGAGAGAGAGAGAGAGAGAGAGAGAACAAGGGGAATAATGAAAAAAGGTAGATTGGGAGGGGACAAGGCTTATAAAAAATCTCTCTCTCTCTCTCTCTCTCTCTGTGGGTTGAACTTTATGAGACAAGGTTTATTAAACAAAAGAAAAATGTTCCATATTTCCTTTTCCCCAGAGAGAGAGAGAGAGAGAGAGAGAGAGAGAGAGAGAGAGAGAGAGAGAGAGAGAGAGCACTATGGCGGTTGTTACAATGAGGTTGAGAGGATAATATGAGTGTGGGTGAAGCGGGCTGCACACACACACACACACACACACACACGAGAATGGTCAATCGTGTTGGTTACTTGGTTAACTAATATTGTAGTAGTAGTAATAGTAGTAGTATTAGTAGTTGTAGTAGTAGTATATAGTAGTAGTTGTAGTAGTAGTAGTAGTAGTAGTAGTAGTAGTAGTAGTAGTAATAGTTGTAGTAGTAGTATATAGTAGTAGTTGTAGTAGTAGTAGTAGTAGTAGTTGTAGCAGTAGTAATAGTTCTAAGAGTAGTAGCGGTAGTTGTCAATGTTCTCGTATATAAGAGGTATTTTTGCCATTGATAACTATAATGATGATGATGATGATGGTGATGCTGGTGAAAATGATGAAGTTGATGATGACTGATGTTTCAATAGAGAATGATAATAAAAATGATAATGAGGCTAGCAAGGACATTAGGTAGGGAGACATGGACATACTGATAATAATGGTGATGACAGCGATGGTGGTGAAAGGGGTGGAAAGGGTGATGGTGGTGGTGGTGATGGTGGTGGTGGTGATGGTGGTGGTGGTGGTGGTGATGGTGGTGATGGTGATGGTGGTGGTGATGGTGACAGTTTCAAAGGACTCAGCTTTCCATTGACGCCAAGTGAAGATAGACGATCAGAGAGAGAGAGAGAGAGAGAGAGAGAGAGAGAGAGAGAGAGAGAGAGAACAGACAGATAAACAGACAGATGGCGGCGAGACAAAGACAAGTACACACACACACACACACACACACACACACACACACACACACACACACACACAAACACACATGTAAGTATTCCAATAAAGCGTAACATGCCACATCGATCGATCTGAAGACTCTCTCTCTCTTTGTCGGGGCAGGAGAAAGGTGAGCCGGGGTGAAAGGGTGAAAGGGCAGCCGGAGAGAGAGAGAGAGAGAGAGAGAGAGAGAGAGAGAGAGAGAGAGAGAGAGAGAGAGAGAGAGAGAGAGAGAGATGCCCACTTGCTCTCGTGCCAGATGGTGTTCGTGTGATGGAGGAGGAGAAAGAGGAGGAGGAGGAGGAGAAGGAGGAGGAGGAGGTGGAGGAGGAGGAGGAGAAAGGAGGGGGGGGGAGTTTGGAGATGAAGGAAATGAAAGTGAGGTGGGTAGTGGTGGAGGTTGTGGAGGAGGAGGAGGTGGAGGAGGAAGAAGAGGAGGAGGAGGAGGAAGAAGCAAAAATGATTAACAGGCGGAATATTCATGATAAGATGATTGACGTGCTCGCCTTCCTCCTCCTCCTCCTCCTCCTCCCCTCTTCCTCTTTCCTCACTTTTCTTCCTTACATGCAAAGTCGGCATCCTCTTTGTCTCTCTCTCTCTCTCTCTCTCTCTCTCTAGGCATACCGATAAAGCCATTGAGATTTGGATCTGGTAAGGAAGAGGAGGAGGAAGAAGACGAAGATGAAGGGGAGGAGGAGGAGGAGGAGGAAGGATCAGGAGCCGGTCGTGTCGTGGTTTGAGGAATGGAGGCAGAATGGAAGGAGGAGGAGGAGGTGGAGGAGGAGGAGAGGACGACATGGAGAGAAGGATAAGGAAAGGATTCAGGGTGGAGGAGGAGGAGGAGGGAGAGAAAGGATGTAAGGTAAGAAAAGGTGTTGTGTGGAGGGAGAGGAGGAGGAGGAAAGGAAGGAAGGAAGGAAAGAAGGAAGGTAAGGAATATTAGTTTTATCAGAAGGAAGGAAGGAAGGAAGGAAGAGAGAGAGAAAGAGGGAAGAGGAAAAAGAAGGCATGGAAGGAATATTAGGTTTGTGAGGAGAAAGAAAGAAAAAGAGAAGTATAGGAAGGGAGGGAAAAGAAGAAAACGAGAGAAAGAGGAAGAGAGAAAAGAAAGAAAAAAGTGAATAAGGAGATTTACGTTTCAAAAGGAAGGGATTTAAGGAGGGAGAGAAGATGAAAGGGAGAGAAAGAGAGAGAGGAAGAAAGAGAAAAAAAAGGAGGGAAGAAAGAGGAGATTTAAACTTTCAAAAGGAAGGGATTTAAAGTTTGATGATATATGGCTACTACTACTACTACTACTACTACTACTACTACTTCTACTACTACTACTACTACTACTACTACTACTACTACTACTACTACTACTACTACAAAAGAGAGGTCAGAGGAAGGAAGAGAGAAATTATTTAAGCAGCGAGTGATTGAGTGCTTGAAGGGAGGAAGGAAGGAAGGAAGGGAAGAAGGAAATGAAGGGGGAGGAGAAATATATGAGGGGAGAAACAAAGAAGTACGACATATGTGAGGAAGAGAGGAAAGTAAAGACGGAAGGAAGGAAGGAAGGAGGGAATGAGGTTGAAAACAGAAAGATCAGTAAGCAAGAAAGAACATATATAAAAGGAAAAGAGGGGTAGAAGGAAAGAAGATAGTGAGAAGGTAAAGAAGAAAGAAAAGGATGTAAAGAAAGAAGAGAGAAGTTAAAGAAAGGGAAGTAAAGTAATAAGAAAGAGAGGAAGTAAAGAAGAAAAGAAGGAAAGATAGAAGGAAGAAAGAGAAGAGGTAACGTGAATAGAGAATGCAAAGAAGAAAGGAAGAGAAAAAATGAAGGAAGGAAGTAGTAAATTGGAACAAAGGGTAGTAAAGAAGGAAGAATAGGGAGAGAAGAAAGAGAGGAAGGAAGGAGGGAGGGAGAGGAGGGAGTTAGGTCACGCTGGGTATATGAGGAAGGAAGGTCAGGAGGGGAGAGGGACGGGATGGGAGGAGGAAGGAAGGAAGTGGAGAGAAGTAGAGGAGAATGGAAGGAAGTAGATGTGGAGGAAGGAGGAGAAGTGGAAGAAGGTTAGTGAAATGGGGTCAGAAAGAAATACTGCTTAAGGTCATACATACATAATACATATTCATACATACATACATACATACACACATACATCATAATATATACATACATCTACATTCGACGTATAGTTTTTTTTTTTTTTTTCTTCGTTTGAAAATTGGAATGTTAAAATAGAAAAAAATAATAACAACAAAAAAGAAAAAGAAAGGGAAGGAAATACCGTAAATAAAAATAAAAGAAAAAAGAAAAAATTATGTGAATGGAAATGACAAAAAAATAATGAAACCAGGATAAAAATAAAATAAAGGAAAATGGAAGAAAATATATGTAAAATTACCGAGAGAGAGAGAGAGAGAGAGAGAGAGAGAGAGAGAGAGAGAGAGAGAGAGAGAGAGAGAGAGAGAGAGAGAGAGAGAGAGAGAGAGAGTCCAGTCACCCTCACAGAGGCTCCACCCCCGAGGAGGAAGAAAAAAAAAGGGAGAGGAAAAAAAAAAAACTATTCCAGTATAACGAACGGATTAGATATAGATACGAGAGAGAGAGAGAGAGAGAGAGAGAGAGAGAGAGAGAGAGAGAGAGAGAGAGAGAGAGAGAGAGAGAGAGAGAGAGAGAGAGAGAGAGAGAGAGAGAAAGAGAGAGAGAGAGAGAAGAATGGAGTGAACACGAATAAGAATGGATAGAGATAGAGATAAGGAGAGAGAGCTTATAAGGGTGTGTGTGAGAGAGAGAGAGAGAGAGAGAGAGAGAGAGAGAGAGAGAGAGAGAGAGAGAGAGAGAGAGAGAGAGAGAGAGAGAGAGAGAGAGAGAGAGAGAGAGAGAGAGAGAGAGAAGAGGGAGAGAAGGAAAGGAAATGGGAGGAGTAGAAGGTGAAGGAGGAAAGGGGAGGAAGAGGTGAGGAAAAGGGGAAGAAGACGAAGGAGGAATTGAGGAAAGGAGAGGAAAGAGGAGATAAGGGAGTTGATTCAAGAAGAGAGGAGGAGGAAGAGGAGGAGGAGGAGGAGGAGGAGGAAAATAATTAACTGATGTAGAGGAGGAGGAGGAGGAGGAGTCGGTGTTGGGGAAATCTGGGGAGGAAGGAAATGGGGAATGGGTAAGAGGGAAGGGGATTTTAAGTATATATGTAAGAGGAAGAGAAGATGGAGTAGGAGGAGAAGGAAGAGGAAGAAGAGTAATTGATGTAGGCGTAAGATAGTCTTGTAGGGGATGGGAGAGGGTGTAGGTGTTGCGTGTAGGGGTGTGAGGTGTGGGTGGTGGTGGTGGTGGTGATGGTGATGATGAGGGTTGCAATTTCCAAGTTAGTGATGATGATGGTGGTGGTGGTGGTTAGACACGTGCTCTCTCTCAAAAGCCTCTTTATACCGTGTCTAATGTGATCTTTATCGCTTGCTCACCTTTCTTCTTCCTCTTCTTCTTCTTCTTCTTCCTCTTCTTCGTCTTCTTCTTCTTTCATTCTTTGAGTTTTTCCTCTTTGTGTTCTTCTTCGTCACGTTCTTCTATTTTTTCTTCGTCTCCTTCTTCCTCTCCTTCTTCTTCTTCTTCTTCTTCTCCTTTCATTCTTTGTCTTCTTCGTCATCGTCTTCTTCTTTTCCTTCTTATTCATGTTCTTTTTGTTGCAGGTAGTAGTAGTAGTAGTTGTAGTAGTAGTAGTGGTAATAGTAGAGAAGTAGTAGTAGTAATAGTAGTAGTAGTAGTAGTTGTAGTAGTAGTAGTAGTAACAGTATAGAAGTAGTAATTTCAAAAGTCTTAAGTAGTATCACCACCACCACCACCACAACAACAACAACAACAACAACAACAACAGCAACAACAACAACAACAGCCGCGTCCAATTACTTGTTCAGTCGGTCGAACAATTCATTACTTCACGAGGACGACATTTAATTAATTAATTCACACGACGCTAACTCTAAAAACGTGATCTCTCTCTCTCTCTCTCTCTCTCTCTCTCTCTCTTCCCTTCCCTTTCTTTTGTTTTCCTTTTCCCTTCCTCCTTTGTTTTCTTTCTTTCCTTCTTTCTTTGCTTCCTTCCTTCCTTTCTTCCCTCTTTCCATTCTTGTTCTTTCATACATTATTTCTCATACATTATTCTCTTCCCCTCCCTTTCCTGTACCTTCTTTCCTTCCTTCCTTATACACTTCCATCTTTCCTTTCTTCCTTCCTTCATTCCTTCAATCATTCCCTTCCCTTCCCTTCCCGTCTTTGTTCTTCCTTTGTATTTTTCTTTCTACTCTTTCCCTTTAAAAAAATTCCCAGGCTCGTGTGTGTGTGTGTGTGTGTGTGTGTGTGTGTGTGTGTGTGTGTGTGTGTGTGTGTGTTCGTTATCTGGTTTTTATTCCCTGTGATATGCGGCGTAATCCGATGGCGTTTTCTTTATAAAGTTTTCCGATACATATATTTCACTCTTTAAAGTCGGGGAGGAAGGGGAGAGAGAGGGGAGGAGGGGGAAAGAGAAAGATAGGATGGGAAGGATGCGGATGAGCTGGGAAAGAGATGAGAGAGGAGGGGAATGTTGGAAGCGAGTTGGGGATTAGAAGGGGAGGAAGTGGAGGTGACGATGGGAGGGGATTGGGAAGGACGGAAGGGGATTGAGGGGATAGGAGGGACGGGTGCGATTAAGCTGGGGAGGAGTATGGGGAGGATGCGACTGAGCTGGGAAGGATAGGGAAGACGAGGGGAGAACTGCTTGATGTGAGTGACCTGACGAGGAGAGGGGAGGAAGGGGAATGGTAGGGGAGAATGAGCTGGGGAGGAGAGGAGAGGGGAGAGTAGGGGGGGAAGGGAAGATGCGACTGAGTTGGGGAGGAAAGGGGAGAGGAGAATGCAACTGAGATGGGGACGAGAAGGGAAGGGAAGAAGAGGGGGATTGGAGAAGAGGCGGCTGAAGAAGAAGGGGGAGAGGGAATAAAGAGAGGGGAGAAGGAAGACGATTAAAAGGAAAGAGAAAAGGAAAGGGGAAAGAAGGGAAAAGGAGAGAGAGAGAGAGAGAGAGAGAGAGAGAGAGAGAGAGAGAGAGAGAGAGAGAGAGAGAGAGAGAGAGAGAGAGAGAGAGAGAGAGAGAGAGAGAGAAGGGCTTGAGGAGAGGAGAGAAAGAAGAGATGGAAGATGTGGAGGAATTGAAACAGAAGAAAGGAGAGAAGGAGGGAAGTGATAAAGGAGAAGAGAGGAGAGAGAAATGTAAATGAAAAAGGAGAGGAAAGAGAGGGAGAAGTTGAAAGTAGGAAAGAATAAGAAGAGAAAAAGGAGATGAAAATGAGAAAAGGTGAAAGGGAGAAGGATAAAAAAAAGAGGAGAGAGAGAGAGAGAGAGAGAGAGAGAGAGAGAGAGAGAGAGAGAGAGAGAGAGAGAGAGAGAGAGAGAGAGAGAGAGAGAGAGAGAGAGAGAGAGAGAGAGAGATCACGTAAATTTTTGGGCGTTTAAGTATAATGTGAAGGTAATGGAAAGTCTATAACGTGTGTGTGTGTGTGTGTGTGTGTGTGTGTGTGTGTGCTGGTAGGGTCTGTCGCGTCTTCATTTTTTTCCTTTATTTCCTTTGTTTTGTTTTTTTATTTGTTGATTTATTATTGAGTCTTCAAGAACCACGAGACTGCAAGTAACGATTATATAAAGTGAGAAAATTATCTATTATTATTATTACTATTATCATCTTTTTCATTATTTTTGGGGGAGAAGGGAAAAAGAAAGACGGGAATAACAAGAAGAGAAGGAGGAGGACGATAAAGAGGGGAGGAAAAGAATGGGAAAGAAAAGGAAAATTTGGAAGGGAGTGTTTTTTGGGAGAGTAGAGGAGAGGAGGGAGAGATGGAAGAGGTGGAGGGTTGAAACAGTAGGGAGAGGGAAGGACATAATACAAACACAGAGACTGCTCCTACAAACAGTACAATGCAGGGTTTTTTATTTTATTTTTAAGGGAGAGGAGAGGAGAGGAGGGAGAGATGGAAGAGGAGGAGGGTTGAAACAGTAGGGAAAGGGAAGGACTGAATACAAACACAGAGATTGCTCCTACAAACAGTACAATGCAGGGTTTTTTTATGTTTAAGGGAGAGGAGAGGAGAGGAGGGAGAGATGGAAGAGGTGGAGGGTTGAAACAGTAGGGAAAGGGAAGGACATAATACAAACACAGAGACTGCTCCTACAAACAGTACAATGCAGTTTTTATTTTTATTTTTAAGGAAGAGGAGAGGAGAGGAGGGAGAGATGGAAGAGGTGAGGGTTGAAACAGTAGGGAAGGGAAAGGACATAATACAAACACAGAGATGGCTCCTACAAACAGTACAATGCAGTTTTTTTTCCATTATTTGCCATTATCTGCATTAAAGCAGCATTATAATCAAAGGACTAATACATATCTACATCAAAAGGCCGTTATTGCCATCATAGGAAGGAGCTCAACGGCAGAATATTAACACAAATAAAGATCACAAACACTGACGGCTTCTACAAACATTATAAGTCAGTTTTTGTGCCGTTTGAAGTTATCGTTAAGGTTAGGCCGATATTCTGAAGCATGATGTTGACTGAATAACATGATGATGATACTGTCGATGGGATGATGATGATGATGATGATGATGATGATGATGATGATGATGAAGATGGTGCAAAGTAAACTAACAGTGGCTCATGCCCGATTATTGACCTCTCTTTTAGCCACTCAACTATCCTTTTTTTTTCAAGAGAGAGAGAGAGAGAGAGAGAGAGAGAGAGAGAGAGAGAGAGAGAGAGAGAGAGAGAGAGAGAGAGAGAGAGAGAGAGAGAGAGAGAGTGATTAGCGGACTTTCTAACGATTTTTTTTGTTTTGTTTGCCCTTGAGATGCCTCCTTTACTGTAAAAAAAAAAGAAGTTCTAACACGATTCTTAAACTTGCCACCTCTCAAAAGATCAAGGGAGGCAGTCAACTTAAATCCATATTCTCCAACATTTCCGGGCTTACGCATCCAATTTGACAAGGCTTTCACGGACATTGTTGTGGATATCTTTATGGGTAGTGTTATGAACCGAGTGATAGTCTGACAAGGCTTCTGCACCGTGAATGTGAATAAGACTCATGATAACCCGACTCAGACGCATGATAACCCGACTCAGACTCATGATAACCCGACTCAGACGCATGATAACCCGACTCAGACTCATGATAACCCGACTCAGACGCATGATAACCCGACTCAGACGCATGATAACCCGACTCAGACGCATGATAACCCGACTCAGACGCATGATAACCCGACTCAGACTCATGATAACCCGACTCAGACTCATGATAACCCGACTCAGACGCATGATAACCCGACTCAGACGCATGATAACCCGACTCAGACTCATGATAACCCGACTCAGACGCATGATAACCCGACTCAGACGCATGATAACCCGACTCAGACTCATGATAACCCGACTCAGACGCATGATAACCCGACTCAGACGCATGATAACCCGACTCAGACGCATGATAACCCGACTCAGACGCATGATAACCCGACTCAGACTCATGATAACCCGACTCAGACGCATGATAACCCGACTCAGACGCATGATAACCCGACTCAGACTCATGATAACCCGACTCAGACGCATGATAACCCGACTCAGACGCATGATAACCCGACTCAGACGCATGATAACCCGACTCAGACTCATGATAACCCGACTCAGACGCATGATAACCCGACTCAGACGCATGATAACCCGACTCAGACTCATGATAACCCGACTCAGACGCATGATAACCCGACTCAGACGCATGATAACCCGACTCAGACTCATGATAACCCGACTCAGACGCATGATAACCCGACTCAGACGCATGATAACCCGACTCAGACGCATGATAACCCGACTCAGACGCATGATAACCCGACTCAGACTCATGATAACCCGACTCAGACGCATGATAACCCGACTCAGACTCATGATAACCCGACTCAGACGCATGATAACCCGACTCAGACTCATGATAACCCGACTCAGACTCATGATAACCCGACTCAGACTCATGATAACCCGACTCAGACTCATGATAACCCGACTCAGACTCATGATAACCCGACTCAGACTCATGATAACCCGACTCAGACTCATGATAACCCGACTCAGACTCATGATAACCCGACTCAGACTCATGATAACCCGACTCAGACTCATGATAACCCGACTCAGACTCATGATAACCCGACTCAGACTCATGATAACCCGACTCAGACGCATGATAACCCGACTCAGACGCATGATAACCCGACTCAGACGCATGATAACCCGACTCAGACGCATGATAACCCGACTCAGACGCATGATAACCCGACTCAGACGCATGATAACCCGACTCAGACGCATGATAACCCGACTCAGACGCATGATAACCCGACTCAGACGCATGATAACCCGACTCAGACTCATGATAACCCGACTCAGACGCATGATAACCCGACTCAGACGCATGATAACCCGACTCAGACTCATGATAACCCGACTCAGACGCATGATAACCCGACTCATCTCCTTTGTGGCGTTTGGAAATACTTGTTGTGAGAGCCGAGAGCGTCTGAGAACACGGACCATTGGGCACCGACGCTTGAGAGAACTTGTAGATGACTGACACACTATTTCGGTGGTGGTGGTGGTGGTGGTGAATTTTTTTAACCGTCTAAAGAAAACACATCAAATATATTTAAGAGAATGAAGAACCTTGCATTGGTTACCGTATTTTTTTCCCCTTTTTCATTGCATTGTTTTTATCCTCTTCGAAATATCCCTCTAATACTTTTTTTTTTTTCATTCATTTGTATTGTCTTTAAAGCCATCATCATCATTATCATCATCTTAATTAAAAACTTACTTCGGGTACCGTTTTACTTTTTATTTCCTTTTTCATTGCGTTAGTTTTCTTCTATTTGAAGTATCCCTTTAGTATTTTTATTATATTCTTGTACAGTTTTTAAAGTCATCATCATCATCATCCTCTCTTCACTTACGTAATAGAATGGCAAGTCGTGCATTACGTCTCTTGGAAATACGTCATAATTAATGTTTTTTTTGTTTTTTTGTTACTGTGATAACAATTAACTTTCCTTCTTTATCTTTCTAGATATTTATCTATTTACCTACCTACATATCTAGTATATCTATTTATTTATTCTATTGTATCTTTGTTTCTTTATACATTTATTTTACATGTACACTCATTTTATCACTTTCCCTTCCAACAGAGAAAGCGTAACTAACCTCTTCCCGTTTTCCTCCACAGCGTCATCTTCCCGTGGCGGCGAGGGGAGCCGTCCAAGGGATCCGGGCGCAGTAGCCCCGCCCCCTGTGAAGCCACCAGCCAATCACCGGGCGTCCCTCTCAGCGCCGGCCAATCCCCGAACTCCCTGCCGCTGCGGCCCGACGAGCTGACCAATGGCGACGCGCGTGGCAAGGTAACGTCATGAATTATTGTTGTTGTTGTTGTTGTTGTTGTTGTTGTTGTTGTTGTTGTTGTGGTGGTGGTGGTGGTGGTGGTGGTGGTGGTGGTTTGAAGAGGAAGAGGAGGAGGAAGAAGAAGAAGAGTAGGAGGAGGAGGACGAGGAAGAACAGGAAAAGGACGAGGAAGAGAAAGGAAAATATAAAGAGTTGGAGGAGGAGGAGGAGGAGAAAGAAGAAGAAGAAGAAGAAGAAGAAGAGTAGGAGGAGGTGGAAGAGAAGAGCAGGAAAAAGACGAGGAAGAGAAAGGAAAATATAGAGTTGGAGGAGGAGGAGGAGGAGCAGCAGCAGCAGGAGCAGGAGGAAGAGGAAGAAGAGGAGAAGGAGGAGCATGGAAAGGAGAAGGAGAAGAAATAAGAAAAAGTAATGACTATACACTTAAATTACCTCTTAGTTGGATGACAGAAAGTTAAGGAGAATGAGGAGGAGGAGGAGGAGGAGGAGAAGGTGAAGAAGAAAGTGGAGAAGAAGAAGGAGGAGGAAAGAAGGAAGAACAAATATGGTTAAGAGGAAGGAAAGGAAGGAGGGAAACTGTGCACTATAAATTCCTTCACATATTCACTAATTTCTCTAAACGATTTATATAAATATTTCCCTTATACTTAATAATTGACCTTAAACATACGTGAACCTTTGATAGCCAAGCAGGTTAAGGAATAGATAGTTAGAGGCTGAAGGTAATAGACATAACGACATAGTAATAGATAGCTAGGAAGTTTAGAAGAAAGGTAGACAGGTAGAGAATAAAGACAAGTAGATTTGTAGATAGGTTAGAAGATAGATAGATAGGTCGAGAATAAAGACAGGTAGATTTGTAGATAGGTAAACAGGTAGATTGATAAATGGATAGTGAATGATGGTAGAAGATAGTGACGTAGGAGATAGATTGAAAGTTAGAGAATAAAGACACGTAGATTTGTAGATAGGTAAACAGGTGCACTGATAAATGGTAGTGAATGAAGGTAGATGACAGTGACGTAGTAGATGGATAGGTAAGGATAGATCGATAGAAAGATAGGTTAGATAATTAGATAGATTGTAAAGACACAGATAGATATGTAGATAGATTAATATAGAGGTAGATAATGACATAGATGATTCACGGGCTAAGAAACTATGAGGAAAGATTTAATTAAACTGGGAGGGGACTTGATCGAGGATTATAAATGGATGAAGGGCTTTAATAAGGGGGCTATTAGTAAGGCTCTGATGGTAAGAGAACCCGGTAGGACGCGTAGTAATGGGTTTAACCTTGACTGCGGATTTCCTACAAGAAGACCTCACCATACTACAGGGATGGAACAAAAAGTGGCTGCTACAATTCAATGAGGAAAAATGTAAAGTCCTGCACCTTGGGAGAGGATATCCAGCATACCAGTACCACATGGGAAACACTCCACAATCCACCACAGAGGCAGAGAAAGACATGGGACTATATGTTACCAGGTCATCAGTGAAAGCCAAAGTCGTTCCAATCGCAGCAGACGGGTTAACTAGCATCACAAAGCAGTCCATGAAAACCCCATGAACTTTTACTACGCAAGGCTTTTCATACAGGCGAAATGGAGGTGCACATACGTTTAAGAATGCAAGCTCAGGGGGTCATAATCTTAAGCATCCACGCACACACATCTGACAAGGCTTTCGTGGGAGTTTTAGGCGTTTCCAAGGGGTAGTTTTATGACCCTAGGTGTAGTCTGACCCTTCTTCCGTACCTTGAAACTAAACTGGATAAATTCACATTCAACAAGGACGTAGACGAAAATGGGTTTACCAGTAGAGTGGTAGATGAGAGGAACAGGTTTGGCAGACATGTTGTGAGTGCCGATGCGATAGTCACATTAAAAAAATAGATACATTCATGGGTAGTGATGTTAGGTGGGGTTAGGTTCACAGGAGCTGCCTTGTACA
>NC_066516.1:14005910-14010910 GCF_024679095.1 Eriocheir sinensis
GCAGGGGAGGGGCGCGGGAGGGTGGGGTGTGGGGGAGGGTGCTGAAACACTAATGGCCTCGTACCCGCCTTGACTGTACGTTTTGTGGGAGACATTTACCTGATCCGGGGAAGGGAAAGAGAGACGTGTGATGAAATGAAGTGAGAAAATTAAGGATCATATTACAAGACATGTCGCTAAATTAATTTCTCCTCATTATAAAACCTTTTTTTTTTTTTTTTGTAAGCATAATAAAGTGTTTCAAGTGTTTCAAGCGTTTCAAGCCCAAGAACACATAACTGACAAGGCTTTCGTAGTAGTTGTGGGCGTTTCCATGAGTAGTTTTATGACCCTGGTGGTAGTTTGACCCTTCCTCTGTACCATGAACCTGAAGAAACACTCATTAGAACCCAACTGACCCCCTCTTTGACCTTTAAAAATAATTGATGTGAGAATCGAAAGTGTCTTGTAATATACCAACCTTAGTAAGTGTTGGTAATATATGTTGGTGGAGGAATGGTGAGGAGGGTGGATGAGGGAGAGTGAGATGGGACAGGTGATGGTGATAAGGGTGGAGCGATGGCAGTGGAGGTGAGGGAGGTTTAGGGTGGAGGACAGAATACAAAGGACCAACACACCCTTGGAAGAAAATAAAAAGTAGATAAAATTCCTTAACGCTGGCATTGTCGGGAGGAGAAGGGAGAAGGAGGAGGAGGTGAAGGAAGGAGAAGAAGGAGGAGAAGGAGGCGGTGAGGGAAGGGAGGTAGAGGGAAGGGAAGGAGGGTAAAAAGGGAAGGGGTTATTAGATTAGGTAATTAATAAGCTCTGCCACACTATTGATGGAAAGGGAAGAGGAGAGAGAGATGGGGGCAGGAGAAGAGGTGAGTAAAGGGGAAGGAAATAGGAAAAGGGGAAGGAGAAATGAATGAAGGGGAGAAAGAAATAAGGGAAAGGGGAAGAAGAAAGGAGGAAAAAGGGAGAAATGGGAGAAGGCGGAGGAGGAGATGAAGAAGGGGGATAAATGAAAAGGGAGGAAAGGGAGGAGAAATAAGGGAAGGGAGAGAAAGAGATGAGGGGAAGGGGAGAGGTTAGTTAGGGAAGGGGAAGAGGAGGGAAAGGGGATGGCAATAGAAGAAAAGGGAAAGTGGGAAGAGGAAAGTTTGGGGGAAGAAAGGAAGGGGAAAAAAAGGGAAAAGATGAAGATATGGGAAATGAGTAGAACACACACACACACACACACACACACACACACACACACACGTGGATTGTTTCTGGTCTCGTCTTCCTGTTTTTATGTCTCCTGCATGTTTGTCTGTTTGTCCTCCTCCTCTTCCTTGTTACTCAGGAGAAGGAGGAGGAGGAGAAGAGGAGGAGGAGGAGGAGGAGGAGGAAGTAGTGAGGTTAGCTGGCATCCGTGTGTCAACAACTTAGAGAGAGAGAGAGAGAGAGAGAGAGAGAGAGAGAGAGAGAGAGAGAGAGAGAGAGAGAGAGAGAAAAAGTGTTAGGGTAATAATATATGTTAGCACTTTCACCCTCCCTCCTCCTCTTCCTCTTCCTCCTCCTCCTCCTCCTCCTCCTCTTTTTCTTTCTTCCTCCATTTCGCCAGGGTCTGTTTACTGTCTGAAGTGTGTGTGTGTGTGTGTGTGTGTGTGTGTGTGTGTGTGTGTGTGTGTGTGTGTGTAAACAGGGCTTTAACTTACAAGTATAAAATCTCTCTCTCTCTCTCTCTCTCTCTCTCTCTCTCTCTCTCTCTCTCTCCCGGAAGTGTTACCCCCTTTCCCTTGTTGTCAGTCAGAGAGGGGAAGGGGAGGAGGGGAGTGAAGGGAGAGAAAGAAGGGGAAGAGGGAAGAGATAAAGGGGGGTGGGGAGGTGGGGTTACGGCAGGAAGCTGTGTGAACTCTCTCTCTCTCTCTCTCTCTCTCTCTCTCTCTCCTCCCTTTAAACTTTCTCCTTCCTATTCTCTTTTTTTTTTCCTCTCTTCTCCTTTCTTCTCCCTTTCATCTTTCTCCTTTTTCCTCCTTTCGTCCCACATTTTTTTTCTCTTACAACATCTTTCACTTCTCTTTCTTTCTATTTCCTATTCTCTCATGCCCCTATAAAACACACACACACACACACACACACACACACACAGTCAGCATTGCACTTGTTTTAGATTCCAAAGTTTTCTCATTTTACTAAAGTTTTACGAAGGAATATAAATGCAGAAAGATATATTAAAATGTCTTAGTCCCCCCAAGGTGTTAAAAATTGTTGTTCCTATACTTGCATACAAAGGTTTTTCGTTTTGGTTGTTTTAGAAATGCCAGTAGTAGTAGTAGTAGTGGTAGTAGTAGTAGTAGTAGTGGTAGTAGTGATGGTAGTGGTAGTGGTGGTAATAGTAGTAGTAATAATAGTAGTAGTGGTATTGGGAGTAGTAATAGTAGTAGTAGTAGTAGTAGTAGTAGTAGTGATGGTGGTAGTAATTGTGGTGAATGGGGTAAGAGAAGGGAAAGGAAAAGGGAAGGAGTGGAAGAGGAAGAGGAGGTGGAAGAGGAAGAGGAGGAGGAGGAGGAGGAAGATTAGGGGTATAGCCTTTGTTGGTGTTGATGTTTCTCTTAAATGATAATAAAAAAATAGATTAATAAAAATATAACCGCCATGATAATTCAATCTTTAAAAGAAAAAATATATATGGTACCACTACATCAACATCCCTTTCTTCTCTCTCCTCCCCCTCCCCCTCCCCCCCTTCTCTCCCCCCACCCCACCCCCCCACTCCCACACACCCATCACCTCATAAGCCTCACATCCTCCCCACTGCTCCACCCCACTAATAATGACGTATAAGTCCTCCCCATGTCATCCCCCTCTCCCCCCTCCCTTACTTCCCCCTCCATTCTCACATTCCTCCATTACATTCCATTCCCCTCGTTCTTTGTTTCCCTCTCTCCCTCCCCCCCCATTCTCACATTTCATTCATTCACCCCTTCCCTTCTTTTCCCTTACATCCCATTCCTTTACCCCTTTTCTTCTCTATCTTTTTTTCCCCTCTCCCTTTTCTTCCCTCTCTCCCTTTACCCCCTTTTTTCCCTCTTTCCTCTACATCCCTTTCCTTAACCCCTTCCTTCCCCTCTCCCCTACATTCACATACCACCTCTCTATTCCATTCCATTTCCCCCTTCCTTTGTTTCCCTCTCCCTCTCCATTCTCATTCCATTCTTCTATCCCTTTCCCTTTCTTCCCTCCCTCTCTTTACATTTTTTCTCATTTACTTCTCCAATACATTCCCCCTTTTCTCTATTTCCCTCCCTCTCTCCCTCCCTCCCCCGTCTAATTTCTCACTTACAATTCCTTTAACCCCCTTCCTCTGTTTCCCTCTATCCCTCCCTCCATTCTCTCATTCATTCATTTACCACCCTTTCCTCCCTCTCCTTCCCTCCCTTAGCATTTTTTTCACTTATAATACGACAAAAAGACAGGGAAATGGACAGAGGCCGTTGATTTGACTTAGCCTAGCCCTAACAGACACAAAGGTTCATGGATGCAGCGTGGAAAAGGGATGAAATAGTAACTGCCGATTTGGAGGAGCCCTTACAGACAGATAGACAGACAGGAACTACTGATTTGACGGAACACTACCAGGCGGGAAAAAAAAAACAGACAAACAGACAAGCAAACAAACAGACAAACAAGGTCCGCCTACCTATTTGCCGGAACTCACCACCCACAGGACAGACCAACAGACAGACAGACAAGCAAATCGGCTCTCAAACAGTGGTGTCGTCAAGTGTTTACTGTTCAACGGAAAGACTGCTGACAAGATGTTTTAATAATTGCAATAACTACACGTCCAACCTGTTAATGATTTAGTTTTTACGCGTCTCCTAAACGTGAATTGATGTAACTTTGGCCCGTCCTGGAGGGTTCAATTTTTTTTCTTTTTCAGCACAAGTATTATATAAACATGAATTTATTAATCACTTAACCGGAGGAGGATGAACAATGGGAGGAAATAGTAGTAGTAGTAGTAGTGGTAGTAGTAGTAGTAGTAGTAGTTGCCATTCAAACAAAGCAAGGAAGAGAACGATGATGATGATGAGGAGGAGGAGGAGGTGAAGGAGAAGAAGGAGGATGTTGATAAGTAGCTTTGGAAGTGCGTGGATTGATGAGAGTAGGACGATGATGAAGGATGAGAATGCAATGTGAAGTAAAAAAAAAAGCCAGATGTTTTATTATTCATATTTTATTTCTTGTTACCATTTTTATCATTACTTTTTTTGTTGTTGTTGTCGTTGTTGTCTATCGTGTTCTTCCTCATCTTTTGAATGATAAATATTATAAATTTATCATTATCTATTATAAATTTTGTAAATGACACTGCACACATCTTATTTTACTTTACTTTATCTTACTTAACCTACTTTATCTTAACTATTTTTAACTATTTGTACTTTTTTTCTGCAGGAGGGTGTGTGGTGGCGAGGGCGGCCCGGCAGTGGAGGAGGAGGTGGAGGCAGCGGCGGAGGTGGAGGAGGAGGTGGAGGCATTATCCGCACCATCAGGAAAGAGAAGGCGTCCTCCTCCCCCGCCTTCAGGAGAGCGTCCCTCAGCCACTCCGAATGGGACATCAGGAGGTAAGGATGTCCTCTCTCCCTCTTTGCTTTATTTATCTTACCTGTGAAGTGTTTGCTGTTATACTGAATGTGATAAGGCGCTCCCTCTGTCCCTCTTTGTTTTGTCTATCTTGCCGTAGTGTGTTTGTTGTTATACTGAATGTGATGAAGTGTGTCCTCTCTTCCTGTTTCTTTTGTTTATTTTACCTTAGCGTTTGCTGTTATGGGTAAAATAAACAAAACAAAGAGTTATGCTGTTATGCTCGGAGATGAGCACCGAGGCCACGCGCTGCTACAGTGTATGCCCCCAACTTTACCTTTACCTTGCTGTTATACTGAAAATGATAACGTATCCCCTAAAAGAACGTTTTCTATGCCGGCCGTCGGGAAGAAAATGCTCCATCTTTATGGTAGACAGAGCTATTT
>NC_066516.1:14013410-14023410 GCF_024679095.1 Eriocheir sinensis
GGCCAAATTTGTGGCTTTACCATGTCGCAGCGACGGGCCAAATTTGTGGCTTTACCATGTAGCAGCGACGGGCCAAATTTGTGGCTCTACCATGTAGCAGCGACGGGCCAAATTTGTGGCTCTACCATGTAGCAGCGAGGGGCCAAATTTGTGGCTTTACCATGTAGCAGCGAGGGGCCAAATTTGTGGCTTTACCATGTAGCAGCGAGGGGCCAAATTTGTGGCTTTACCATGTAGCAGCGACGGGCCAAATTTGTGCCATGATATAGACCCCCCCAAAAATAGATGATGCATAAACTGATCACAAAGGCGTTGATATGAAAGGATTCGTGTGAGTGATGATTTTTTCTCATTTTGCTTGCTTAGAGGGAAGAGCCTTTAAGAAACATGATCCCCGCAGCTACCGGGTTAATTCTCACCGAAATTATATGGTAAAAAATAGAGAAAGAATGAAAGAAAGAAAAAGGGAAATGCTGTTACGTGGAGGATAGACGCGCATGTTGCATTATTCATCCTCGAAGTACTGTATTCATAATTAACAACTGGTGCAGAGAGGCAGGAAGGGACAGCCCGAGCCTCCAGCGACGGGCAGGAAGCTATGCAATGATAATGATGATTGTAATGATGGCTACTGTAACGATGATGATGATGGTGATGATGACTAATAATAATGATAATGAGAACGTGAAGTATACATTTTTTTTTTTTTTTTTTTTTTTTTTTTTTTTACAGCAGAGGAGTCAGTTCAAGGGCATAAAAAAAGGTACCAAATGTTAAAAAAAAAAAGCCCGATACTCACATTATCACTTTACATATAGTCTTACGAAAAATTGTTTGTACATAAGATAAATATTGGATGCATATAGTTTTTAATGTGCTCTCTCTCTCTCTCTCTCTCTCTCTCTCTCTCTCTCTCTCTCTCTCTCTCTCTCTCTCTCTCTCTCTCTCTCTGTATCTATCTATCTATACTTCCTTCCGTCCGCTCCGTTTTGCAGTGCGTAGGAATGAAAATAGATAAAAACAAACAAAAAACAAAAGAAAATCGCCAAATACGTATAGAGGAAACGTAATCAAAATCCTTCGTCATATCTCTATTATCACCGACGTCACACTTTTTTTTCTCTTCCTGTTACCGTATATCTTCGCTTTATCGGGGCTCTACAACGCGCAACACAACGCCGCTGCCTCGTCATCGCTGTCATTGCGTTCGAATCTTCCGTAAAAAAATAAATAGATAAACCTTACCGGCGGATTAGCGAGCGTTTACTATCATCGTGACGTCATGCACTCTTACTGATGATGATGATGATGATGATGGTGATGATGTTACTGATAAACGTAATGAATAAGTAAAGAAAAAAGAAAGAATTATGTGAAAATATCGATAGGAAAAGAAGAGAGAAGAAAGAAAGAAAAAAGAAAAAAGAAAAAAAGAAAGAGAGAGAATTTAGGAAAGAAAACAAGAAGAAAAGAAAAGAAAGTCAAAAGAAAGAATAATAAAGCAAAAAAGAAGTAAAGAAAGAGAAAGAAGGAAAGAGTGAGAAAGAGAGACAAAAAAAGAAGAAAAGAAAGAAGGAAAGAGACAAAAAAAATAAAAGAGAGAGAGAGAGAGAGAGAGAGAGAGAGAGAGAGAGAGAGAGAGAGAGACGGCAGTGCACCTTTGGGTCTTTGTAAATATATATGTATGTTTAAATAAAAAAAAGACAGACAAAGAGAGAGAGAGAGAGAGAGAGAGAGAGAGAGAGAGAGAGAGAGAGAGAGAGAGAGAGAGAGAGAGAGAGAGAGAGAGAGAGAGAATGACCCGGCTGTAACCTGGATTTAAAGATCAGTGAAAACAGTCGTCATTGAAAAGCCAGCGATAAAATAATATAAAAAAAACATTGCCATTTTATAAAGGTTAAAAAAAGTTCTCATTTGTAAAGGGAAAAAAAGAATGAATCGCACGGTTTAATTAGCGAGGGAAAAATATTCGTAATTTTTTTTCTTTCTCATTTGCATTTAGAGAAAAAAATCGTTAAAGGCCAGAAAAGTAAAGAAAAAAGGAATTACAACCAAAATGAAACGAAAGAAAAAAAGAAGAGGAAGAAAAAAAATAGCCCGCTAATTAAACACATCAGAACGAAACGAACGAAAAAAAAATCCGAATAATACGTTTGGAAGTAAAATGAAAAACAAACAAAAAAAGGATGATAAGCAACTAACGAAAAACAAAAAAACGCTTTATTTTTATTTTTCATTGGCCAAGGAGACAGGATTTAAAAGTCCAAACAAACAAACAAACAAACTATAAAATGAGTAACACTTCCACCATCTCCCCAAAAATATGATAAAAGCGAATAAAAAAACAGATTAAGTTATACAAAACAAATAAAAAAAAAGCATGAAGTTAGGAAGATAATCAGTGTTGGATAGAGAGGTGCGTAGTCTTCTGCATATAGAGGATGTGAAACAGTGCGTAGAAGAGTAATAATAGTAATAATGCGATAGAAGAAGAAGAAAATAGATACATAGATACATAGCTAAATAGATACATACATAGAAGAGTAATAATAGTAATAATGCGATAGAAGAAGAAGAAAATAGATACATAGATACATAGCCAAATAGATACATACATAGAAGAGTAATAATAGTAATAATGCGATAGAAGAAGAAAATAGATACATAGATACATAGCCAAATAGATACATACATAGAAGAGTAATAATAGTAATAATGCGATAGAAGAAGAAGAAAATAGATACATAGATACATAGCTAAATAGATACATACATAGAAGAGTAATAATAGTAATAATGCGATAGAAGAAGAAGAAAATAGATACATAGATACATAGCTAAATAGATACATACATACAAACAAACAAACATAGATAAACACACATATGCATAATTTTTACTACATATATATATTTAGTTGATAGATAGATATATGGACAGGAAAATAGATACACAGATTAACATACATAAACCTACACTCATCCATACAAACATTCATAGAAATAAGAGAAATACACATATATATGCTTTTTTTTTCAGATGTATTTAGTAGCTTATATATTTGATGGCTATTTATTTATTTATTTTTTATTTCCAAGCGCCAAGGATGAAATGATTTAAAGATCAAAACAAAACAAAACAAGGATGATAATGCCCATTCCTCCCCCGCAAACCCAATTTAAATCCAAGGGCAAAGAATGAAAGGATTTAAATGCCAAAACAAGTCAAAACAATACTAACACTGTCCCTTCCCTTCCCTCCCACAGCCGTCCCTGGTCCCACTCGTACGGCGGGGGCGAAGCAGCCAACCTCAGCCAATCAGTGTGCCGCCTCGCCGTGACGTCATGCGAAGAGGGTGGTACGGGGGGCGACGAGAGGGGGGGCGGGGCAGGACCAAGCTCCCTCCCCCACATGCCCCTCTCCTCCGCCTCCACCACCTCCTCCTCCAACTCCTCCGGTACGTATGAGTTTGTGGTGTGTGTGTGTGTGTGTGTGTGTGTGTGTGTGTGTGTGTGTATAGACATGCAATATATGTGTGTAGATGTATTTATATTCGTAAACATTAGCATACACACACACACACACACACACACACACACACACACACACACACACACACACACACACACACACACACACACACACACACACACACACACACACACACACACACACACACACACACAGGAGGAAACGAGAGAAAAAAATAAAGTTCATGTGATCATTATCGAGAGAGAGAGAGAGAGAGAGAGAGAGAGAGAGAGAGAGAGCACGACAAAGAGAAAGAGAGAAAAAACGATTAAAAAGGGGAAAATGGAAGTAATTAGATAATAACGGAGGAAAGTATAATGAGAGAAGGGAGAGGAAAATTTACGATACTTAGGAGAGAAGGAGAAAGAAAGGAAGGATGGAGGAGGAGGAGGAGGAGGAGAAGAGGTTGAGGGTGAAAAAAGTAGATGGATAGATAGGGAAATCAAATAGATACATAGGGTAACAAATAGATAAATATACAAATACAAAAATAAAAATACACAAATCAATACAAATAGATACATAGATACATAGACAGATACATACATATAAACAAACAAACATAGATAAACACGAATATACATAATTTCTACTACAGATATATTTAGTCGATAGATAGATAGATAGACAGGGAAATAGATACACAGATTAACATACATATACACACATCCATACAAACCCCTCTTTCGGCCACCTCTGGATTCTTTTTAGGAGCAGCGAATAGCAGGTTTTTTTTTATTATTGTTTCTCTTTTTTTGTGCCCTTGAGCTGTCTCCTTTGTTGTAAAAAAAAAATACATAGAAATAAGATAAATTCACATATATATATATATATATATATATATATATATATATATATATATATATATATATATATATATGCATTTTTTTTTTTTTTTTGCAGATGTATTTAGTAGCTTATATATTTGATAGCTATTTATTTATTTATTTTATCTAACTATCTCTTCACTTTCCTAGCTAGCAATTAACCCAAAATATTATAATCCCAAATTTCTTAGTAAGCAATTAACCGAAAATACTGTCACCTTGAATTCATTGTAAAAGTAAACTTGAAACATGAATAAACATGAAGAAAAGTCGAAAAATGAAACAAAATAAAACCTTAAATTAATTGTAAAAGGTAAAATAGAAACATGTATCGAAAAAGAAAAAAAGAAATTGAAATGCATATGTAATTAGATTCTTAATTAACTCAGACTACAGATTTAGGCCTATTGGAAGTTTTAGAACGTATAGGAATTTGGTCTAATGAATGGAATATAAGACTAATTGATTTTTTTCTCTTCCTTTTTCTTCTCCCTTATTCTTCTCCACTGTCCTCATTTCTTTCCTCCCAACGTCCCTTCCCACAATTCCTCATCATTTCCCTCACTTTTTTTTGTCATTTTCTTCTCATACTCCTAATTTTTCCCATTTTTTCCTCACTTTTCTTCATTTTTTCATCTTCGTGTTTTTTCTCATTTTCCCTTTCCTCCCTTCCTCTTCCTCCCTCCTTCCTCCTCCCTTTCCTTCCTTCCTCTTCCCTTTCCTCCCTTCCTCTTCCTTCCTCTTCCCTTTCCTCCCTTCCTCTTCCTCTCTCCTTCCTCCTCCATTTCTTCCCTCCCTCTTCCTCCCTCCTTCCTCCTCATTTTCCTCACTTCCTTCTTCCCCCTCCCCCCCCCTCCTCACCATGCAGAGGGCAGCGGAGTGTTCCAAAAATTCAAGAAATCTTTGTCCCTTCGTCTCGCTCGTAAGGGGAGCAGGGATGGCACCCCCACCCTGCCCCCGCCCCCCCACAGCGCCCCCCCAGCCGCGCCCCCCGATCCCCCGGAGGACTCTACGGGTGACCTCTCCCCCCACCCCCACCACCCCCACCCTCACCAGCAGCTGCCGCGGCGGTGGGGGTCGTTCAGCCGGGACGACGACCCCGCCAAGACGACCTTCCTGTGAGTACTGATGACGATGTTGTTGTTGTTGTTGTTGTTGTTGTTGTTGTTGTTGTTTTGTTTCTCATATTGGTATCAGTATGTTCTTTTATTTATTTTCTTGTTGTTGAGTTATTTTTTTGTAATTTTTTGCTTAATTTTTCCTTTTTTTTCGTCTCCTTTTGCTTCTCTTTTTTGGGGAGCCACTTCGTCTATTGTCGTTTTTTCTTCTTTTTTTGTCGTACTTTTTGCTGGGTTAATTTTTATTATTTCTTTTTTTATTTCGTTTTTCCTTTCTTTTTTTTGTCTTACTTTTTGGTCTAAATCGTTATATTGTCAATTATTATTTCTCATTTATCTTTTTCATCTTTTGTTTTCATATTATTGACGTGTTCTTTGTTGTTGTTGTTGTTGTAATTCGTGTTTTCCTTCCTTCGCTGCCTCTTTTTTTTATTTGTGTTGTTTAGTCAGGAAAAAGGAAAATGAAGTGGAGAGGAAAAAGCGAATGTTGGTTAAGGAGAAGGGAGAAGAAAAGAGGAGGGCAGGGAGAAGAAAAGAGGAGAGAAGGGAGAAGAAAAGAGGAGGGCAGGGAGAAGAAAAGAGGAGGGCAGGGAGAAGAAAAGAGGAGAGAAGGGAGAAGAAAAGAGGAGAGAAGGGAGAATAAAAGAGGAGGGCAGGGAGAAGAAAAGAGGAGGGCAGGGAGAAGAAAAGAGGAGGGCAGGGAGAAGAAAAGAGGAGAGAAGGGAGAAGAAAAGAGGAGGGCAGGGAGAAGAAAAGAGGAGAGAAGGGAGAAGAAAAGAGGAGGGCAGGGAGAAGAAAAGAGGAGGGCAGGGAGAAGAAAAGAGGAGAGAAGGGAGAAGAAAAGAGAGGTTGTAATGGTAAATGTCTCTTAAACTTCTCTTTATTCTTTTTAATATTATATGCATGTAAAATTCGTAGTATGCAGGATGTGGCAATTTCTTGTTTTTTTTTTTTTATCTGCGTGGAAAATGTTGAAAAAGAAATCAACTGAGAACAAAAGAAGAAGGTAAGAAAGAAAGAGAGGAAGGAAGGAAGGATGGAAGAAAAAAAAGGAAAGAAGGAAATCAAGAAAAGAATAAAGAAAGGAAATAAAGGTAAAGAAATTAACGACAAAAAAATAGAGAAACAAATCAACTGAAAACGAAAGAAAGAAGGTAAGAAAGAAAGAAAGAGAGGAAGGAAGGAAGGATGAAAAAAGGAAAGAAGGAAATCAAGAAAAGAATAAAGAAAGGAAATAAAGGTAAAGAAATTAACGACAAAGAAATAGAGAAACAAATCAACTGAAAACGAAAGAAAGGAGGTAAGAAAGAAAGAAAGAGAGGAAGGAAGGAAGGATGAAAAAAGGAAAGAAGGAAATCAAGAAAAGAATAAAGAAAGGAAAAAAGGTAAGATAGAAATGAGCAGGAAAAGAAAACGAAGGATGTGGAAAAAAAAGGACCAGGCAGAGAGAGAGAGAGAGACTGGGGCCTTATCGATGAAATATGTAAGTAATGGAGACACACACACACACACACACACACACACACGGTAACCTACCGTGTGTGTGTGTATATATATATATATATATATATATATATATATATATATATATATATATATATATATATATATATATATATATATATATATATACATAATGGCAGTCTATTTCCATGTATTGGTCCGGACCCAGCTAACGCCGCATCCAATTTCAAAGAGCCATTTTTTCAAAGATAATATATACGTAATTCCAGTCTACTAAACCACCCTCAGTTAATTTCTGCACCTGTATTACGTTTAGGAGAGCCAGATTTAAAGGAAGACCTGCATACATAACGTCGGTCTGCCTCAGTTCAGTAAACCGCCACAAATGTAAAACAAGTATATAAACGGGCATCGTATTGTTCCACGCCCAGTTAACGTCGTCTCAAGTTCCAAAGAGTCACAATTTTTAGGTAATATAAATCTACACGTAAGGCAATTTTGTCTCCTTGTATAAATTCACGCCCAGTCAATACCCCCGTCCAGATTCCGTTTACGTGCAGCAAGCTATAAAGGAAGACCTATACATGCATAACCTTGGTCTACTTCAGTTCAATAATCCACCACAAATGTAAGCCACGAGTAAGCGCGTCTCGCCACTCTGTCCCCGTTCATTAATATATACACCGAGAAGCTCTGACTGGCGTCCCCGAATGGTGAACGAACCTCCTCTTCTGCTGCTGCTGCTGTATACCGAAACGCCACATTATTCACGAGGTCAGGCGGCGGAATGGGTAAAGGTTGGTATTGTCAGATGCGCCCACCCCTCACACCAACTATTTTCAAAGGCCAAAAAGGAGGTTAATCGAGTTCTAATGAGTGTTCTTTTAGGTTCACGGTACAGAAGAAGGCTCAGACTACCACCAGGGTCATAAAAGTACCCCTGGAAATGCCCAAAACTCCCACGAAAGACCAGTAAATTACGTGTTCTTGGGCGCAGAAATGTTTAAAGAGAGAGGGAGTAAGAAATGAGGATTCCATGGGTCAAGCACTACGAAGCACTACGAAACACTACGATTTGCTACGATTATCCTCAGATTTGAATCCAATAGGTTACGGTAAGATACGATTTGATCAGGATCACCTACCCGCGCGCTCACCAGCTGACCTCCCTGCCACCTTCGCCTCGCCCTCTCTGCCGCTCCCCCCTTCACGCCTCAGCACCCCAGCACGACCCAGTGTAGCATTCTGAGTGTAGGTAGGAATAACCCCTCGCACAATTACTCCTTAAATGACACTCCTCTAAGCAGGTCTGGGCGTGAGAGAAACTTAGGAGTCCTAGTGAGCGCTGACCTCCGTCCTAGGGCTCAATGCATTCAGGCTAAAAATCAGGCCAACAGAGTACTGGGTTTCATCTCAAGGAGCGTAAGCAATAGGAGCGCTAAAGTCATCCTCAAACTTTACTTAGCACTAGTTAGACCTCATCTCGATTTTGCAGTTCAGTTCTGGTCCCCCTACTATAGAATGGATATCAAGATGTTAGAATCTGTACAGAGGAGGATGACAAAGATGATTCAGGGGTGAGAAACTTGCCTTATGAAGACAGGCTAAAGCATTTAAATCTACACTCTCTAGAAAGGCGAAGGTTGAGAGGAGGCTTGATCGAAGTCTATAAATGGATGAAGGGCTTTAATAAATGGGATGTCAATAAGATTTTCAAAGTTAAAGAGCCGCTGAGAAAGCCCCATGAGCGTTGGAAGGAAGCGTTCAAGGACCCCGTTCGGTGCCACCAAGCTGGGATCAGGAGGATTTCAGCCGCCGCCGAGTGATGAAACATAGAAGACCACCTATCTGTCCAGAAGACCAGACTCTAGATTCTGGATTAAAGATGAAAGAAGGAGATGCAGGGGGAGGGCAGCATGAAATGCCAAGATGGCGCACTATAACACCTCGCCAGACGGGCTGGGCCCTGGGCCCAGGACCCACCACCACCAGAAGAAAGGAGACCACAGACCATCCCACACCGGGAAGAGGGAGCCTACCGGCATAATGGGCAAGAAAAAAAAAAAAAAAAAAAAAAAAAAAGGTAGGACGCGTGCCAATGGTTTTAAGTTAGACAAATTCAGATTCAACAAAGACATTGGCAAGAATTGGTTCACCAACAGAGTGATGGACGAATGGAACAGGCTTGGGATCCATGTTGTGGGCGCCAATACCATAGATACATTCAAGAAGAGGTTAGATAAAGCCATGGATGGTGAGGTACGGTGGGGTTGAGTGTACAGGAGCTGCCTTGTAAAGGCCAACCGGCCTCTTGCAGACTCCTTACGTTCTTACGTTCTTATGTTCTTATGTACTACTATTATTATTTATGTTATCATTATTTATTTCTATTATTTATTTCCGCTTCATTTCCTTGACTGACCTTTCAATATTACTTTTTCTCTTTCCCCCTCCTCTTCCTCCCTCCTCCCCCTCCTCCTCCTCCTCCTCCTGCTCAAGTCTCACCTTTAGTGGGAAATATGAGCTGTCTTCCTCCATTACCCTTGTTGCCTCCACACCTTATCAGCGAGGAGGAGGAGGAGGAGGAGGGGGAGGAGGAGGAGATGTAATGAAGCATGGAAAGAGGAGAGTGGACTGGAGGGATGGGGTGAGAGAGAGAGAGAGAGAGAGAGAGAGAGAGAAGCATTAGTGTTAAAAGAAGATCGAGGGAACGGAAGGGGAATAAAGATGAGAAGGGGGAAGAGGAGGGGAGAGAAGAGGAAATGGAGGAAAAGGAAGGGGGTGGAGGTGAGGGAGAGAGAAATAGACAAAAAAAAAAGGGTATAGAAGAAAGTGAAATAAAGGAAAGGAGGAAAAAGTGCAAGGTTGTGGAGAAGAGAAGAATAACAAGAGGAAGAAGAAAAAGAGGAGGAAGAGGAAGAAAGGAGAAGGGTGCGGTGAGTGCCTTTAATAATTCTCTCTCTCTCTCTCTCTCTCTCTCTCTCTCTCTCTCTCTCTCTCTCTCTCTCTCTCTCTCTCTCTCTCTCTCTCTCTCTCTCTCTCTCTCTCTCTCTCTCTCTCT
>NC_066516.1:14028410-14085910 GCF_024679095.1 Eriocheir sinensis
AGGCGTCAGAAACAGGTAAATACTATGCTCTGAGTACGACAATCTGGCAACGGTGGCTATATGTATTTTCATATCATTGTTCTGTTGTTTATTGAATGTTGTGTTCAAGAAAAAGAATACTCATAATTTTAGTTAGTTTTTGGTTATAAGGATTTTTTAGGAAATACAATTATAACTCTACCTCCTCTACCTCTATCCTGGATCGGCTCTGGTGATGTTAGGTGCGTTTGTTGGATATTGCAGGACATGGGAATAGGAATGGAAAAGGGATAATAAGACTAAAGAAGAAGAGAAGGAGGAAGAGGAGGAAGAGCAGAAAGAGGCGAGGAAAAAGATTAAATTTGTTGTGTGAAAAATGGATGAGAGGAAATGGAGAATGGAAATAGGAGGAGGAGGAGGAGGAGGAGGAGGAGGAGGAGGTGATGAATATGGTGAACGCAAGTGTTATGAATATCAACTAAGCAATTCTTCCCAAACGTGACTCCTCCTCCTTTTCCTCCTCCTCCTCCTCCTCCTCTTCCTCCTCCTGGTAAGTGAGTTTCTGGAGTTTCCTTTTCATCTTTGGTTCTTTTTAAGCTTCTTTTTCCCACTTCTTTTTCTTCCTTCCTTTTTGTATTTTTCTCCTTCCTTCCTTTCTTCTTTCATTTTCTTCATTTTTTTAATTTCTCTTTTCGTTCTGACCTCCCCCCTTTCTTTCTTTATTCATTTTCCTTCCTTCCTATTCTCTTTTTCGTTTCTCTCTTCGTTCTTATCCCCCTCCCTTTTTTTTTCTTTATTCATTTTCCTTCCTTCCTATTCTTTTTTTCGTTTCTCTCTTCGTTTTTATCTCCCTCTCTTTCTTTCTTTATTCATTTTCCTTCCTATTGTCTTTCTCGTTCCTCCCTTCATTCTTATCTCTCCCCCTTTCTTTCTTTATTCATTTTCCTTCCTTCCTATTCTTTTTTCCGTTTCTCTCTTCGTTCTTATCTCCCTCCCTTTCTTTCTTTATTCATTTTCCTTCCTATTGTCTTTTTCGTTCATCCCTTCGTTCTTACCTCTCCCCCTTTCTTTCTTTATTCATTTTCCTTCCTATTGTCTTTTTCGTTCATCCCTTCGTTCTTATCTCCCTCCCTTTCTTTCTTTATTCATTTTCCTTCCTATTCTTTTTTTCGTTCCTCCTTTCGTTCTTACCTTTCTTCTTTTCTTCTTTTCTTTATTTCTTTTCCCTTCGTCTTTGTCTTTCTTCCTCTTCTCCTTATCCTTCCTTCCTTTCTCTTTTCTTACTTTTGTGTTTCACGAGATTGCTTTTTCTATATTATTTTTCTTTTTATTCCTTTTTCTTTTTCTTTCTTTTCCTCATTACTTTCAAATTCATCTCGTTTTCTTCACTGTCTTCTTTCTTCTCTTCTTTTTTCTCTTCCTTCTTTTATTTTGCCTTTCCTTCCTTCATTCCCTCTATTTTATCCCTCTTCATCCTCTCTCCTCTTCATTTCTCTCCTCTTCTTTATCTCCATCTCTCATCTTCTTCCTGTCATAGCCTTCATTTCCTTCTTTTCTTTCCTCCTCTTCCAGTCCTTTGAGAGCATTTCACTGTGATCCTCTTCCTCTCCTCCTCCTCCTTATCTTCTTCTTCTTCCTCTTCTTCTCCTTCATATATTATTCCTCATCTTATTCGTTATCTTCATATTTTTAGTTATTTATATATTTTACTTCTTTCTTCTTTTTCTTCTTTTTCTTCTTCTTTTCCTTCATAATATTTGTCATCTTCATATTCTTCGCCATCTTTATACTCTATTTCTTCCTCTTCTTCTTTATTATTATTATTATTATTATTATTATTATTATTATTATTATTATTATTATTATTATTATTATTATTATTATTATCACCAGAGAAGCATTTTATTGCGTATTAATGGAATTACCAGGTGAATTAAGTCTCTCTCTCTCTCTCTCTCTCTCTCTCTCTCTCTCTCTCTCTCTCTCTCTCTCTCTCTCTCTCTCTCTCTCTCTCTCGTCTATGATAGAAGGCAACCGGAAGAGAACGAGATGGAGAAGAGGAAGAGGAGGAAGAGGAGCAGGAGGAGGAGGAGGAGGAGGAGGAGGAGGAGGAAGATATCTAGAAGCAGTTTGAACCCAACCAGAAATATATCTCCTTTTCCTCCTCCTCCTCCTCCTCCTCCTCCTCCTTCTCCATTTTATCTTCTTTACCTTTACTTTCTCATTCGTCTTCCTCTCCAGTTCCCCATTTCTCTCTCTCTCTCTCTCTCTCTCTCTCTCTCTCTCTCTCTCTCTCTCTCTCTCTCTCTCTCTCTCTCTCTCTCTCTCTCTCTCTCTCTCTCTCTCTCTCTCTCTCTCTCCTCTTCCTCTTCCTCTTCCTCTTTCTCCTTTTATTGCTGACCACTTCCCTTTCTTTTTCCTCCCTCTCCTTCCTCCCTCTTACCTCTTTCTCTTTCCTCCTCCCTTCCTCCCCTCTTCCCTTCCCTCTCCTCCCCTCTCCCCTCTCTTCTCCCAGACAATAAAACCTTCCCTCATCTCCGTCACCATTCCTCCTCCTCCTCCTCCTCCTCCTCCTCCTCCTCCTCCTCCTCCTCCTCCTCTTCCTCCTCCTCCTCCTCCTCCTTCTCCTCCTGTGGCATATCTTTCTCCACCTCTCAGATATTTCTCATTCCTCGTACCCTTGCATGAGAGAGAGAGAGAGGGGAAGCTGAGGGAAACTTCATCTCAAGCAGTTAGAGAGATGGAGAAAAGAGATCGTTGGTGGAGGAGGAGGAGGAGGAGGAAAGAGAGATTTAAAATATATTCCACAGCGTAAAAAAAAAATCTATAAATATGTAAAGAAGGAAATAAATATGAAGAAGGAAACCAAACTAGGAGAGGAGGATGATAATAAGGAGGAGGAGGAGGAGGAGGAGGAGGAGGAGGAGGAGGAGATGCTTATAAGGCTGCCTCAGAACTACCACATGAAACCTTTCCTCCTCTTCCCCCTCCTCCTCCTCCTCCTCCTCCTCCTTCACCGTTAATTTTCCTCTCCTTCCTTTCTCCTTTCCTCCACTCTTTTGTTTCTCATTTGCGACTTTTTTTTCCTCTTTCGTTATTTTCTCTTCTGTGCAGTATTTACTCTCTCTCTCTCTCTCTCTCTCTCTCTCTCTCTCTCTCTCTCTCTCTCTCTCTCTCTCTCTCTCTCTCTCTCTCTCTCTCTCTCTCTCTCTCTCTCTCTCTCTCTCTCTCTCTCTCTCTCTCTCTCTCTCTCTCTCTCTCTTCTTTATTCCGTTTCTTGCTCTTTTTTTTTCTCACCCACTTTCCCCTTTTGCTGCACTCCTCCTCCTCCTCCTCCCCTTCCTCCTCCTCCTCCTCCTCCTCCCTCACCTGACCTCCTTCCATTTGCCAGGCTCTGACCTCAATCACGTGACCCTTTGCTGGCTCTCCTTCACCCCTCCCCCCCCCCCTTTCCTCCTTCCCTTCTTCCTCTATTCGTTCTTTACCTCCTTTCTTCCCTCTTCTCTTGTTTAATTATTTTTTTTCGTTCGGTTCTTCCTTCTTCCTCTCGTTTTTCTGTGTTTTTTCCTCTTTCCTTTCTTCCTTCTTTCCTTCTCCTTCTCCCTGTTTTACTCTTCCTTCTCTTTCTCCCTCTCTCTTTTCTCTTTCTTTCACTCCTTTCTTTCTTCCCTTCTTCCTTTCTTTTTATCTTATATTTTTCCTTCCTTCTTTTCTTCCTTCCTTCTCTTACTCACTTCTTCCTTTTTCCTTCCCTCCTTTCCTTTCCTTCTTTCATTCCTTCTTTTTCTTTATGTCCTTTCCTTCCTCATTTTCTCCCTTTTCCCCTTTTTTTCTCTTGTTTCCTCCCTCTCCATTTCTCCCTCCTACCTTCCTTCTCACCTTCCTTCCTTCCTTCCTTTCTTCCTTCAGTATTCCTTTCTCCTTTCTTCTCCCTCTTGTCTCATTTCCATTCCTCCTTCGTTTTCTTCTTCCTCCTCCTCCTCCTCCTCCTCCTCCTCCTCCTCCTTCTTCCAATATGTTATGGTGATTCTCTCTCTCTCTCTCTCTCTCTCTCTCTCTCTCTCTCTCTCTCTCTCTCTCTCTCTCTCTCTCTCTCTCTCTCTCTCTCTCTCTCTCTCTCTCTCTCTCTCTCTCTCTCTCTCTCTCTCTCTCTCTCTCTCTCTCTTTTCCATAAACATTTTCCAGTCTTTTGTAGCGATCGTTCAACCTCGTCCTCCTCCTCTTCCTCCTCCTCCTCCTCCTCCTCCTCCTCCTCCTCCTCCAGATAATTTACACCTGGACTAAGGTATTGATCACTTATTGGCAGGTGATCTTTAGGTGTATGTGTGTACCTGTGATGTATGGGTGGCGGTTGTGGTGGTGGTGGTTGTGGTGGAGGGAAGGCAAATAAGAAAGGGAGTTTGATAGTGATGGTGGTGGTGGTGGTGGTGGAATGGGTTGTGGTGAAAAAAAAAAGTATATGTGGTGATGGTGGTGGTGATGGTTATAGTAGTGGGTGAAGGGTTGATGATGGTAGTGGAGTGGTCTTAGGAGGCTTACGAATTTTATGGGAGGGGAAACGGGAGGGAAATGATGAAGAAAAGAAACAGGGAAAGAAACGAAGGAAAGAAAGGATGGTTGGGGAACGGGTTGATGGGAAGGGGAAGGGGAAGGGGGTAGGCTTACTTAATCTTATGGGAGGGGAAACAGGAGGGAAATGATGAAGAAAAGAAACAGAAAAAAACAGGGAAAACAGGAAAAGAAACGAAGGAAAGAAAGAAAGAAGAGAAAGGATGGTTTGAGAACGGGTTGATGGGAAGGGGAAGACGAAGGGAGAAGGCTTACTTAATCTTATGGGAGGGGAAACAGGAGGGAAATTATGAAAAAAAGAGACAGAAAAAAAACAGGAGGGAAATGATGAAGAAAAGAGACAGAAAAAAACATAAAAAGAAAGACAAGAAAAGAAAGGATGGTTGGGGAACGGATTGATGGGAAGGGGAAGGGAGAAGGCTTACTAAATCTTGTGGGAGGGGAAACAGAACTGATGCGGTGAAGAAAGGAGACAGGAAAAACAGGAGTAACTAAGAGAAACAAGAAAAGAAACGAAGGGAAAGAAGGAAAGAAAAGAAAGGAAGGTTATGGTAAAGGAAGGAAGGGGGGATGAGGGAAAGGAGGGGAAAGGAGAAACAAGAAAAGAAACGAAGGGAAAGAAGGAGAGAAAAGAAAGGATGGTTATGATAAAGGAAGGAAGGGAGAAACAAGAAGGAGAGAAAAGAAAGGATGGTTATGATAAAGGAAGGAAGGGGGGAGGAGGGAAAGGAGGGGAAAGACGTATGGCATTGTAGGTAAGTAGAGGGGCGTAAGTATGTAAGTAAGGAGAGGGGAGAGATAGTAAGGGGAAGGCAGAGGGTGGTGGTGGTGATAAAGTGGTGATGAAGTGTGGTGTTAAGTGGTGATGTGGTGGTAGTGATGAGGTAGAAGGGAGGTGTGGGGGTGAAATGAAAGGGATAGTGGTGATGAGATTGGTGGTGATGCAGAACATGTAAAAGTGGTGATGGTAGTGATGAGATAGAGGAGAGGTGGATGAAGGAAGGAAGAAGTGGAGGAGGAGGGGAAAAACAAGCTAAGGGGAAGAGAGGACAGGTTTGGGGAATAGGTGTGTGGGGGGAGGGGGAGCACAAGGTGAGGCGGTAATGTGATGGGGAAGGGATGGGGAGGGGGAGGGAAGAGGGGAGTCTGTGACGTGAGTGTGGGGAGGTGTTTGGAGGGGGGTATGAAGGGAGGGAGGTCAGAAAGGAAAGGGAAGGAGAGTGGGGGAAGGGATAGGGCGGAGGGGGAATGAAGGAGGGTGTGGGGGGGGTGGCTAGGTGTTGGGATGGGGGGATGAAGGGAGGGGAGGTCACAAAGGAAAGGGAAGGAGAGTGGGGAAGGGATAGGGCGGAGGGGGAAAAGGGAGAGAAGAGGGGAGTTCGTGAGTGTGGGGGGGTGGCGAGGTGTTGGGAGGAGTGAGGTTACAAAGAGGGAGGAAAAGAGATTGGGGAGAGTGGGAAGGAGAGGTAGGGGGTGATGGAGGGGGACTATGTATGTATGTATGTATGTATGTATGTATGTATGCGTGTGGTGATATGCAAAATTGATAGGTTGATCGATATGCTAAGAAAGAAAATAGATAGATAAATAACGAAAATATGAAAAGAAAGACTGAAAGAAGAATGAGTCCAAGAAGAAAATAAGAAGAATAAGGAAAAGGAGAAGATGAAGAAGAAAAAGAAGAAAGCTGAAGAAAAAAGAAGAAAAAGAAGAAAGCTAAAGGAAAAAGAAGATAGAGAAGAAAAGGGTGATAATGATGATGAAGTAGTTGATGAAAAAGAGGAAAAAGAAAAAAAAGAAGAAAATAACGATGAAGGAGCTTATAATAATGAAAAGATATAAAAAAGAGAAAGAAAATCGAAGAAAGGAGAAAAAAGAAGAGGAAGAGGAGCAGGCAGAAGAAGAAGAAGAAGAAGACTTGATCCATAAGAGTACCAAGACTTGCATTCACTGAGGCAAGAGTACTTTCACTGCGTGCGTGTGTGTGTGTGTGTGTGTGTGTGTGTGTGTGTGTGTGTGTGTGTGTGTGTGTACATGCTGGAATGCCGTTGTGTCGGTATTTAGTACTTTCACTGTGGTATGTGTGTTTGTTTGTTTGTTGGTGCAAGGAAGGGCAGGATGATATTGCAATTTTCTGATAGGTGGAGGAGGAGGAAGAGGAAGAGGAGGAGGAGGAGGAGGAGGAGGAGGAGGAGGGAGAGAGGGAGTGAAAGGAAGTAGTATTGAAAAATTGATAACTATTGATGTTTTACTATGAACACTACAACGACTACTACTACTACTACTACCACTACTACCACAATAATGATAATAACGCCATTTATAACTTAGCCCAAACTTATCATGGGAGGAGGAAGAGAAGTGGAAGAGAAGGATGGGGAAGGAAAGAAGGAGAAGAGGAGGGAAAGAAGAGAAACAGATTACGTGGTATTAAGTGGAGGGAGAAATATTATGAGGGTGAAGAAAGGAGAGAGAGAGAGATGGGGTCAACTTTCTCATCCCCCCCTCATCACGCCCACCTTCTCCTCTCTCCCTCTTCCCTCTCTCTCTCTCTCTCTCTCTCTCTCTCTCTCTCTCTCTCTCTCTCTCTCTCTCTCTCTCTCTCTCTCTCTCTCTCTCTCTCTCTCTCTCTCTCTCTCTCTCTCTCCTATTTAATCTCTTTTCCTTTTACGGGAGTGGTGGAAAAATTGTATACTATGTATGTATGTATGTATGTATGTATGTGAGGAAATGTGGGAGTGGTGGGAAACTTTCATGTACGTGTGTGATGTGCGTGTGTGTGTGTGTGTGTGTGTGTGTGTGTTTGTGTGTGTGTGTGTGTGTGTGTGTGTGTGTGTGTGTGTGTGTGTGTGTGTGTGTGTGTGTGTGTGTGTGTGTGTGTGTGTGTGTTAAAAAAAAAAAAAAGATTACGAAGGAAACGTTTGATCTGATCTCTTGAAATTAGTTTTGCGAAAAGTTATATATTTAGAGAGAGAGAGAGAGAGACAGCACCTTCTACATGCATCCTAAGATAGAGCGCGTGGGCAGACTGGATATCGTGTGATTTTGGTGATATACCGTTACTGCGCAGCTCTCCTCCTCCTAACCTCCTTTATCTCCCTCCTGTTCTCCTTTTTTATCCTCCTCCTCCTCCTCCTTTCTTTGTCCTAATTCTCCTCCTAACCTCCTTTATCTCCCTCCTTTTCTCCTTTTCTCCTCCTCCTCCTTCTCCTTTCTTTGTCCTAATTCTCCTCCTAACCTCCTTTATCTTCCTCCTGTTCTCCTTTTTCTCCTCCTCCTCCTCCTCCTTTCTTTATCCTAATTCTCCTCCTAACCTCCTTTATCTTTCTCCTGTTCTCCTATTTCTCCTCCTCTTCCTCTTTCATCTTCCTTCATCTCCATCTATCTTCTACTAACCTCTTATCTCTTTCTTCTCCCTTTTCGCCTCTCCCTCATTTTTCTTTCTTCGTCTCCTCCCAGTTTACTTATCTTCTTTTTTTTCCTTTTATTTTCACTTTCCTTCATCTCCTTTCTCCTTTTGCCCCCTATCGCCCTTCCATTTATTTTCTCCCTCTTTTCTTCACCTCTTCTTTTTTTTACTTTCCTTTATTTTTTCCTTTCCTTTCCCTTTCTTCCTGCTTTCCTTGTTTCCTTTCTTTCTTCGTTCCTCGTTCCTTCCTTCCTTTTTTCTTCCTCTGTACTTCCCTTTCCTTCTTCTGCTACTTGTTATTTCCTCCTGTTTTCTTTTTTTTCCTTCCTTTCATCTTTATCTTCCTCTTTTCCTTCCTTCTTCGTCCTTATCTCTCTTCCTTCTTTACTTCTTTATTCATTTCTTCCTCTCTTCCCTCCTCTTCTTTCCTCTTACTCTCCCTTTTCCTCATTTTCCTTCTCCTTCCACTCTTCCTTCTATCTCCCTTCTTCCTTGTCTGGTTTCATTGTCTTCCCCTCTTCTTCTACCTTTCTCCTTTTTTTTCCTCTGTTGCTTCATCTCTTTCCTCCTCTTCCCACTTTTCATTTTCTTCCTTAATTCCTTCCTCTTATTTCTCCATCACTACCATCCTCCTCCTCCTCCTCCTCTTCCCTTCTTCTTTCCCTCTCTCCTCCTCCCCCTCTTCCCTCCTTTGCTTATTAGTAGCTGCCCCTGACCCCCCCCCCTTCATTGACCCCTCACCTCCCCCCTCCACTTTTTTTTCCATCCCCCTCCTCCTCCCCCCCTTTTCTTCCTTTCCTCCCCCTCCGTCTCTTTCCTCCCTCCCTTGCAATACTAGTTTTACCTCCATCACCTCTTGTTAATGAAGGAGGTGGAGGAGGAGGAGGAGGAGGAGAATGTTAGTGTGTTATTTTTTTCCTCCATTGTTGTTGGAGAGAAATAATTACTCCCTATCTCCTCCTCCTCCTCCTCCTCCTCCTCCTCCATTACCTTTTGTGTATTGGTCTCCTTTCTCCAAGATTCTTCCCTCCAACCTTTCCTCCTCGTCCTCCTTCTTTCTCTCTCTATCTCTCTCCTCCTCCTCCTCCTCCTCCATTTCCCTTCCATTTCCTCACCGCGAACAAACAATGCAACTTGTCTCAATACTCCTCCTCCTCCTCCTCCTCCTCCTCCTCCTCCTCCTCCTCCTCCTCCTCCTCTCAATGACATCTTCTTCCTCCTCCTTCCTGTAAACAGTTCCGTATAATCATAATAATATTCTCCTCTTATATTTTTGTCGCTGTTTGTCCCTGAATTATCACGCGCAGGAGGAGGAGGAGGAGGAGATGAAGAGGAGGAAATGGCAGTAGGATGAGTAGGAAGGAGGAAAAGAAGGAAGAAGAAACGAGGAAATATGAAAAGATGAGTGTAAAGGAGACGAAGGAAGAGGAAGAGGAGGAGGAGGAGGAGGAGGAGGAGGAGGATGTTACAGGTTCTACAAAACGCCATAATAGGAAGAAGAGGACCCAAAAGAGCCTCCTCCTCCTCCTCCTCCACCTCTTACAAGTATATCCCCACTGCGACACAATTTCCTCCTCCTCTTCTTCCTACCACTCCTCCTCCTCCTCCTCCTCCCCCTCCTCCTCCTCCTCCCCCTCCTCCTCCTCCACCTCTTACAAGTATATCCCCACTGCGACACAATTTCCTCCTCCTCTTCTTCCTTCCACTCCTCCTCCTCCTCCTCCTCCACCTCCACCTCTTACAAGTATATCTCCACTGCGACACAATTCCCTCCTCCTCCTCTTCCTTCCACTCCACCTCCTCCTCCTCCTCCTCCCCCTCCTCCTCCTCCTCCCTCCTTCCCTTCGTACCTTTCTCCACCACCACTGCCTTCTTCATCCTACACACCCTCCTCCTCCTCCTCCTCCCCTGGTGGTGGTGGAGGTGGTGAAGGTGGAGGTGGAGGTGGTGGTGGTGGAGAGAAGGAGAACAGTGTCGTCTTAACATGTGGTCAGTTCGAACGTGTGTACCTGTGTGTGTGTGTGTGTGTGTGTGTGTGTGTGTGTGTGTGTGTGTGTGTGTGTGTTTTGTGGGTCGGGTAATGGCATGGAAAATTTACTGCCACCTCTATAACCACCACCACCACCATCATCACCACCACCACCACCACCACCACCCTTACCATTACATCTGCTGCTTCTGATGATGATGATAGTGATGCTGTTACTACTACTACTACTACTACTACTACTACTGTTACTACTATCATCACCACCACCATCACCACTATTATCACCACCAGTACAGCATTCCACCACTCCTGCATTCCTTCATCATCACAATATCCTTCTCCTTCATCTCCTCCTCCTCCTCCTCCTCCTAATCCTACTCAGTCATTCGCGCGTGACATGTCTTGGATGAGGAAGAGGGGGAGGAGGGGGGAGAGATGGTGTTGAGGAAGAGGAGGGTGGGAGGAGTCACCACCATCACCACCACCACCACCACCACAAGGACAGGTGAAATCAGGTGGCCGGAAGACAACCACCACCACCAGTGACCTGCCAGTATCGCGGTGGTGACTGTGTGGTGTTGTTGCGCTGGTGCTGAGTGCGTGGTGATGAAGTGGTGTTGATATTGTGACTGTATGGGTGTTTGTGTAGTGGTGGTGGTGTTTGGTGTTACTCGTGGTGTGTGATGACGGTAAATGTGATACAGTGGTGATGAAAATGGTGATGCAGATGGTGTTGAGTGCATACAAGTGGTGGTGATGAAATATACGTTTTAAGAACTGAGATTACGTGTATGGTGATGGTGATGATGGTGGTGATGCAATACTGGAGGTGACAATGACATGGTGTGTGAATGTAATGATGGTGATGGTGGTGGTGGTGATGGTGATGACACGTAATATATAATTGAAGATGCTAATGGTGCCTAATGGTGATGTCATGTGGAGTGGTTGTTTTTGGTGGTGTGGTAATGAATGGTAGTGAAGGTGGTGGTGGTGGTGGTGGTGGTGGTGCGAGGGTAAGAAAATTATGTTTGTTGAAGGAAAGTTAATGGAAAGTGCTGGAAAATAATTGGGTTTGGGTGATGAAATTTGATAATGGCGCCATGAGGGAGATACTGGTTGTGATGAGGGTGGTGATGATGGTGGTGATGACGAAGATGATGGGGGATTAAAAGGTTGTGATGATGATAGGGGTGTTGAGGATGAATGTGGTAGTGATGAAGGTTGTGATGATGGTGGTGATGACGAAGATGATGGGGGATTAAAAGGTAGTGATGATGATAGGGGTGTTGAGGATGAATGTAGTAGTGATGAAGGTTGTGATGATGGTGATGGAGATGATTAATTGATAGTGATTACGTAATGATGAATAGACTGATGAAGATGGCAATGCAGTGACGGTGATGTTAATGCTGGTAATGATGGTGATGGTGGTGATGATGGTGATGAAGATGACTAATTGATAGTGATTACGTAATGATGAATAGACTGATGAAGATGGCAATGCAGTGACAATGATGTTAATGCTGCTAATGATGATGATGATAGTGATGGTGGTGATGATGGTGGTGAAGATGGTGATAAAGATGATTAATTGATAGTGATTACGTGATGATGAACAGACTGATGAAGATGGCAATGAAGGTGATGTTAATGCTGCTAATGATGATGATGACAGTAATGATGGTGATGATAGTGACGTGTCCTTGAAGATGATAATAAAGTTGTAATAAAATAAATAACAGTAAATAATAAAACAAAAGCATAACAATAACAGTCAATAGAACTAGTAAATAATTAATAGCAAATGCCTAATAATAATAATAATAATAATAATAATAATAATAATAATAATAATAATAATAATAATAATAATAATAACAATGAGGTGATTTTTATTATTATCTCATTATTACTATTATTATTACTATTCTCATCATTGTTATCGTTACAGCTGTTTTTGTTATTATTGTTTTTTGTTGTTGTTATATATCCGTTAGAGACAGAGAAATTCGATACTTGCGGATGTAGTAGAGATGGAGGAGGAGTGGGGAGGGGGAGATCGTGGGTGTAATGTGGGAGGAACCGCTTTTTATGGGTAGTGGGAGGTTGGGGATTGGGGGGGTTGGGTGGGGATCCGTTCCTCCCCCCCTCCCCCCAGTCCCACAACTCTTCCCTATCTCCCCTCCATTCCCCATTCCCCTTCCTTCTTACCCTACTCCACTTCTTGCATCCCCTTCCTTTATTCCTTCCTTCCCTTCACCCCCATCTCCTTTCTCTTTAGTGCCCTCTCCTTCCCTCTCTCTCTCTCTCCTCCCACTCCCCTCTCTTCCCCATCCTCCCCTCCCTATCCCTCTTTCTTTCCTCTCTCTCCCCTCTCATTCCCCATCCTCCCCATCCCTCCCCTCTTGCACTCACTCCCCTTTCTTCTCCTCCACTCCTTTCCCCTCCCCTCCCCTTCCCTCTTGCACTCACTCCCCTTTCTTCTCCTCCCTTCTCCCCTCCCCTCCCCTCCCCTCGCCCTGCATTGCCTAAGAACATGCCCACACACTTTTATATGCAATCTCTCTCTCTCTCTCTCTCTCTCTCTCTCTCTCTCTCTCTCTCTCTCTCTCTCTCTCTCTCTCTCTCTCTCTCTCTCTCTCTCTCTCTCTCTCTCTCTCTCTCTCTCTCTCTCTCTCTAACAGGCTTTCTCACCACGTAGTTAACTGCACCTGCTTGAGAGAGAGAACATGAGTCATCGACAGGTTAGGTGACGTGCGTAAAATTTATATCGTTAAAAAAAAGTGAATATACAAGCAAACGTCTTAGTCTTGAACCTAACATGGTGATGGGTGGAGTGGACACGGGTAACTGGAGGAGGAGGAGGAGGAGGAGGAGGAGGAGGAGGACTAACACCACCAGCACCACCAGAAGGAAAACAGGATTAGGATGAGTAGGAGGAACAGGATGAGAAGGAGAAGGAGGAGGAGTAGGAGGAAGGGATGGAGTTAGAAAGCAAGGAAGAGGAGGAGGGGAGGGGGGGAAGGGCATGGGCAGGTAAGGGCATAGGTTAATTAGGTAAGTTTCAGGTTTGTACCGTATGCCCAGCTTAGACACGTGGGGATGGAAGGACATTCGGGTATTTGCTGCGTATTTGTTTGATTCACGTCTGCCTCACCATCACCATTATTAACACCATCATCACCATCACTAATACGTCACGTCTGCCTCACCATCACCATTACTAACACCATCATCACCATCACTAATACGTCACGTCTGCATCACCATCACCATTACTAACACCATCATCACCATCACTAATACGTCACGTCTGCCTCACCATCACCATTACTAACACCATCATCACCATCACTAATACGTCACGTCTGCCTCACCATCACCATTACTAACACCATCATCACCATCACTAATACGTCACGTCTGCCTCACCATCACCATTATTAACACCATCACCACCACCACCACCAATACGTAACACCTGCATCACCATCACTAATACGTCACGTCTGCCTCACCATCACCATTATTAACACCATCACCACCACCACCACCACCACCAATACTTAACACCTGCATCACCATCACTAATACGTCACGTCTGCCTCACCATCACCATTATTAACACCACCACCACCACCACCAATACTTAACACCATCATCACCATCACTAATACGTCACGTCTGCCTCACCATCACCATTATTAACACCATCACCACCACCACCACCAATACTTAACACCTGCATCACCATCACTAATTCGTCACGTCTGCCTCACCATCACCATTATTAACACCATCACCACCTCCTCCACCACCACCAATACTTAACACCTGCATCACCATCACTAATTCGTCACGTCTGCCTCACCATCACCATTATTAACACCATCACCACCACCACCACCACCAATACTTAACACCTGCATCACCATCACCAATACGTCACGTCTGCCTCACCATCACCACCAGTAAGACTTAAAGAATTGAACTTGCTTTCTCTCTATAGGCGAAGGGTGCGAGGAGACTTGATGGAAGTTTATAAATGGATGAATGGCTTTAATAAGGGGGCTATTAATAAGGTTCTGAGGATAAGAGAACTGGGCAGGACACGTAGTAATGGGTCTAAGCTGGATAAATTCAGATTCAACAAGGACATATGCAAAAATTGGTTTACGAGCAGAATGGTGGATGAGAGGAACAGGCTTGGCAGTCATGGTGTGAGTGCCGATACGATAGTCACATTCAAAAAGAGATTAGATAACTTTATGGATAGTGAGGGAAGGTGGGGTTAGGTTCACAGGAGCTGCCTTGTACAGACCCACCGGCCTCTTGCAGACTCCTTACGTTCTTATGTTCTGATAATAATAACAATATATGATAATGATAATAAGAATAAAACAACTCGAAAAAAATATATAGACATGCACAGTAGGATATGGAGGTTAAATTTCGACAAAGGTAGAATTTAATGTTTTTAAGGAGGAAAAATATATAGGTCTATTGGGAAGGTATGACACTGTAGTAAATGATTAAAATAGAAAATGGCAATCAGGGATGTAGATGAAGAGCAGATTAATTTATAAACAGGCCATGAAAAGATTAGATGTACAGATTGTGGGGAAAATGGACGGAAGGATGTTCGGGCAAAAAAACCAAAAAAAAAACCATGCCACTAAATAAAAAGGAATCTAAAAACAAGAACAAAAACAACATATAAAAGTTACGGCGTGTGCTTGACCGTCGTTGTGTAGTTGTAGAGATATTTTTAGGGGAGGGGGTTATTTTATATATTTTTTATTTATTTATTTATTTATTTATTTTTGCTAATACTGATATACAAAGCTTTTTACTGATCCTTGACCGTCGTTGTGTAGTTGTAGAGATATTTTTTTTTTAGGGTTATTTATTTATTTATTTATTTTTTTTTCTGCTGATAATGATATACAAAACTTTTTACTGATGATGAAATAAAACACTTTTTTTTATGATGAAATGCAACGTTGTTTTACTAATTAGGAAATGCAACGGTTTTTTTTCTTTTAATTTACATCGGTGAGAATTAAAAAGTATATACATCACCCGTCAAATTATATTCTTTAAATATTTGTATCCTTGAACACACACACACACTTTCTGTTCCTTGTTAGTGTGAAGGCAACATTGTTCTTTCTCTTTCTCTCTCTCTCTCTCTTTCTTTCTTTTAAATTCTTTCTTTCATTCATTCTTTCTTCTATTATTTTTGTTGCATGAACGTAGGCAGCTCTTGTGTACACTTTCCCTCCGTGTGTACGTGTATGTTTAGTGAATGTGTGTGTGTGTGTGTGTGTGTGTGTGTGTGTGTGTGTGTGTGTGTGTGTGTGTGTGTGTGTGTACGTATTCGTTTATAGGACATCGCTTGGTATTGTACGTGTGTGTGTGTTTTAAAGACACGTTCATGTTTCCATAAAGGTCGTTTGTACATGTTCAGGAAGCGAAGTGTGTGTGTGTGTGTGTGTGTGTGTGTGTGTGTGTGTGTGTGTGTGTGTGTGTGTGTACGCTTGCTGTCTCTTTGCTGCGTCCTTGGACCTTCAGAAATTTCTTTTATATATATATTAGAGAGAGAGAGAGAGAGAGAACCATAAACTTTCCCTCCCCCAAGTAAGCAAAGATGAGAATATATATTTTCCCCTGAAGATATTATTGAACACACACACACACACACACATTGTTCGCCACACATTCTCATCTTTCTCAATTCTCTCTCTCTCTCTCTCTCTCTCTCTCTCTCTCTCTCTCTCTCTCTCTCTCTCTCTCTCTCTCTCTCTCTCTCTCTCTCTCTTTCCTTCCAGGTAAAATATTGTTACTTAAGGCGAGCCAGTCGGTTTCGCAGAGAGAGAGAGAGAGAGAGAGAGACCCGTGACTCATTGGTTGCGTCATGGGAGAAAACAAAAACAACACTGGGACGAAAACAAGAGAGCGGTTCCCAACTTTTTATTTAATTACCTTGCTTTCTCTCTCTCTCTCTCTCTCTCTCTCTCTCTCTCTCTCTCTCTCTCTCTCTCTCTCTCTCTCTCTCTCTCTCTCGAATTTATTACTCTGTGCGTTTTCTTTTTTCGTTCTTTTTCTCTCACACTTTCTTTATTATCATTCTTTTTTCTCTTTTTTTCGTTCTCCTCTCTCTCTCTCTCTCTCTCTCTCTCTCTCTCTCTCTCTCTCTCTCTCTCTCTCTCTCTCTCTCTCTCTCTCTCTCTCTCTCTCTCTCTCTCTCTCTCTCTCTCTCTCTCTTCTTGTTGCTTTCCCTTATTGCTTCTTCTTCTTTTGTTTCCTATATTTACATACCGGTTTTTTTTCTCGTTTTTTTCTCTTATTTTGGCTTATATTTGCATTTTTCCTTCGTTTAAAGAAAATGAAAAAAATAGGGAAAACATAAAAGAAAATAATGCATGAAAAGGAAAACTGTGTGAAAGATGAGTGACAAAGGAAAATAAGAAAGCGTGTGAAAGATTGTAACTATGAACGATCTGAAAAGTGAGAAAAAATATATATACTGATCATGAAGGAGTTTGAATGCGTGTGAAAATAATAAGAAGAAGAAGAGAAGAAATAATAAACATGGAGATGGAAGAAAGAGAGGAACAGAGAAAGAGAGAAACAATAAATGGAATGATGATATAAGAAGAAAAATCGACCCTCCCAATAAAAGAACAAAAAGAAAAAATAGGAAAAAGAAAAATAGAGAAAAAAGAAGAAATACAAGAAGAAAAAGAAGAAAAAAGAAGGAAAGGAGGATTCAACGATTAACCATCCCCCTCAGACACACAACCCCCCACCCCCTTTACATACACAACCCCTCCCCCCCACCACCCACCCCCTACAATACATAACCTTACCCCTCCAGCATAAGTCCCCTCCCACACACAAATCCCCTCCCACACACACAAGTTTCCCCCTATCCTCTTACTTCCCACAATCCCCTCTTCTAATCATTCCCCTTCCCCTACTCCCCCAACCCTCCACAACCTCCTCCTATATAAGTCCCCTCCCACAAACTTCCCACTATCCTCTTACTCCCCTCAATTCCCCCTATTAATCACACCCCACCCCTTCCCCTTTACTCCCCCACCAAACCAAACCCCTCCCCACCACCTCACAAAACCCCTCCCACACACCCCTCCATCTTCCCACTCAATCCAGTTGCTCCATAATGGCCAACATACACAGCCTAACATACGGAGTGGTGGAGGTGGTAGAACCCTCCTCATCCGCTTCCACCTCCGCCTCCACCTCCTTCACTATCTCCCCCAACACCATCGGGGGAGTCCTATTTTTCCTGTGCATCGCCCTGGTTCTCTATATCCTCTACAACGCATCGCTCCTGCCGCCCATCCTCTGCACCGCGTGAGTGAGAGAGAGAGAGAGAGAGAGAGAGAGAGAGAGAGAGATCCTTATTAGTCTTATCAAATCAATATCTTTAATACAACTTTTTTCCCCATCTGACCCCATTTCCACTCCCCTTTCATCCCCTTTCCCCTCTTCCCCTTCCTCCCCCCTCTCGCTTTCCCTCCCCTCTCCCGTTCTATCCACATGTCATCCAATCATTTAATTTCCTCCCTTATCTCTCTCTCTCTCTCTCTCTCTCTCTCTCTCTCTCTCTCTCTCTCTCTCTCTCTCTCTCTCTCTCTCTCTCTCTCTCTCTCTCTCTCTCTCTCTCTCTCTCTCTCTCTCTCTCTCTCTCTCTCTCTCTCTCTCTCTCTCTTTACATATGACCTTTTCCTCATCCCTTCCTCTTCTTTCTCTCCACTTTTTCCCCTTTATCTATTCCCTCCTCCTCCTCTTCCTCCCCTTCCCCTTCCTCCTCTTCCTCCCCCTCCTCCTTCTCCTCCCCTTCCTCCTCCTCCCCCTTCCCCCCATTTCTCTTCCTCCTTTTGGCTTTTCCTTTACCCTTAACCTTTTCCTCCTCTTCTCACCTGTATTTCCCCTCACGACTTTGAATACACCTGTGTGTGTGTGTGTGTGTGTGTGTGTGTGTGTGTGTGTGTGTGTGTGTGTGTGTGTGTGTGTGTGTGTGTGTGTGTGTGTGTGTTATTTTGTATTTCAGAATGTTATTTATTTTAATTTGTTGTTGTTATTGTAATTGTTATTATTATTACTATTATTATTATTATTATTATTATTATTATGGTTATTGTTATTATTATTATTATAGTTTTTATTGTTATTGCTCTTGTTGTTGTTCGAAATATATATGAACGTTATCCTTATTCCTCTCTCTCTCTCTCTCTCTCTCTCTCTCTCTCTCTCTCTCTCTCTCTCTCTCTCTCTCTCTCTCTCTCGCCGTGACTTTTTTTTTATCAAACACCATCACCACCACCACCATCACCACCACCATCACCACCACCATCACCACCACCATCACCACCACCACCATCACCACCATCACCACCACCATCACCACCACCATCACCACCACCACCATCACCACCACCACCATCACCACCACCATCACCACCACCATCACCACCACCATCACCACCACCATCACCACCACCATCACCACCACCACCACCACCATCACCAACATCACGTCCTTTCGTCACGTCACTGTCCCCATTATCGTTTATTTATCTTCTACACTTCCTCTTTTTTCTGCTCCTCCTCCTCCATTCCTGTTTATTCGTCTTTGCTATTATTATTATTATTATTATTATTATTATTATTATTATTATTATTATTATTATTATTAGTAGTAGTAGTAGTAGTAGTAGTAGTAGTAGTAATAATAATAATAGTAGTAGTAGTAGTAGTAGTAGTAATAGTAGTAGTAGTAGTAGTAATAGTAGTAGTAGTAGTAGTAGTTGTGTTATTATTTCAACACTATCATCATGTTTTTTTTTTCTTTTTTGTCTTCTTGTTCTTCTTTTCTTCTTCTGAATCGTGTTTGTTGCTTTACCCAGGTTTCTCACATTAGGTAATCTCTTTTGCAATATGCAGAACTTCATGCATGCCCTACTCTCTCTCTCTCTCTCTCTCTCTCTCTCTCTCTCTCTCTCTCTCTCTCTCTCTCTCTCTCTCTCTCTCTCTCTCTCTCCTTCACCTTCAGACCTTTTCCTCTTTACCCTCTCTCTCTGCCCTTCTTTCACCACCACCACCTCCACCACCACCACCACCACCACCACTCTCAATCTCAATTTCTTATTCACCAACTACCTTCACTGCATTCCTCCTCACTCCTCCTCCTCACTCCTCCTCCTCCTCCTCCTCCTCCTCCTGCCCCCTCCATGCCACATTTTACCACCACAATACCGTCACGTCTCAGTCACCACCACCACCACCACCACCATTACCTCTACCATTAACACCTCCACCACCACCAGCACCACCTCCACCATCCCACATTTATCTCCACTCTCCTTTTTTTTTCTCTTTCTAATCAGACACCTCTCCCAACACACACACACACACACACACACACACACACACACACACACACACACACACACACATTCACTCCTATCTTTCCCCTCCCCTTCCTATCTCTCTTTCCCTCCCAGCTACCAAGTTTCTCTCTCTCTCTCTCTCTCTCTCTCTCTCTCTCTCTCTCTCTCTCTCTCTCTCTCTCTCTCTCTCTCTCTCTCTCTCTCTCTCTCTCTCTCTCTCTCTCTCTCTCTCTCTCTCTCTCTCTCTCTCTCTCTCTCTCTCTCTCTCCTCTCCTCTCTCTCCCCTTTCCGCTCTTCCACTTCCTCCCGTCCTTTCTCCCTCCTCCCCCCCCCCCTCCACCTGTCTTCTCCATCACCTGTCCGTTCTCACACACACACCTGTCTTTCACACCTGTTTCTCCTTCCTTCTAATCACTATTGTAATTTTTCTCCTTCCTCCCCCCCCCCCTCCCTTGGTCCTCTCTCCCCCCCCTCCCCTTCCCTTGGTCCTCGTCTCCTCTCCCTTCCTTCCTTTCTCCCTCCATCTTTATCTCTTCCTTTTCCTTCTCTCTTTCCTCTCTTTCTCTCCAGTTTTTTTCTCTCCCTTTTTCACTATCCGCTTTTTCCTGCCTCCCTCACCTCCATCTCCTCCGTTTTTTTTTCTCTTTCTCTCCTCCCTTCCCTCCTTTCTCTCCATTTTCATTCCCCCTTTTTTCCTGTTTCCCTCACGTATCTTTCGCCTTTTTTCTCTCTACCTTTCTCTTCTCTCCTTCCCTCCTGAGCACTCGTTATCCTGCTCTCTCTCTCTCTCTCTCTCTCTCTCTCTCTCTCTCTCTCTCTCTCTCTCTCTCTCTCTCTCTCTCTCTCTCTCTCTCTCTCTCTCTCTCTCTCTCTCTCTCTCTCTCTCTCTCTCTCTCTCTCTCTCTCTCTCTCTCTCTCTCTCTCTCTCTCTCTCTCTCTCTCTCTGTCTGTCTCTCATTCGCCCCTCTTCCTTCAAACGCTAAACATCTATTCATCTTTCTCTAATTCGCTCTCCTTCTCTTCCTACCGGTTCTCTCTCTCTTCATCCATCTTCCCTTCGTCTCTCATTCACTCATCAAACACATATTTCCCTCTCTTATTCGCTCCTCTCCTCCGCCTTTAAACATTATCACCTATTTCTCGTCCCTTCCTCTCTCCTATCCATCCACCACATAATTCTGTCCCCACTACCTCTAATTTGTCCCTCCCATCCACTATCCCTCTGTCATTCACGCATCACACAGCTGTTCCTCTCTCCTCTAATCTGACCCTCCCTTTCTCCTTCCTTCTCTCATCCAATCATCAATCTCCTATTCCTCTCGCCAAATACATCCCTCTCCTCTTCCTCCTTTCGTCTCTCTCATTCATTCATTACACATTTATTCCTCTCTCTCTCTACTTCGCCCTCCTCCTTCTCCTTCTTCCTTTCGTATCTCTTATCCACTCATTACACATTATTCCTCTCTCCTAATTCATCCCTCTCCTCCTCTTCCTCCTTTCGTCTCTCATTTATTCATTACACATCTACTCCTCTCTCTCTACTTCGCCCTCCTCCTTCTCCTTCTTCCTTTCGTATCTCTTATCCACTTATTCCTCTCTCCTAATTCATCCCTCTCCTCCTCTTCCTCCTTTCGTCTCTCATTTATTCATTACACATCTACTCCTCTCTCTCTACTTCGCCCTCCTCCTTCTCCTTCTTCCTTTCGTATCTCTTATCCACTCATTACACATTATTCCTCTCTCCTAATTCATCCCTCTCCTCCTCTCCCCCTTCCGTCTCTCAGTCAGTCATGTACAGTTTGGTCGTCGGAGTTTTCGCCTTTGTAACGGGTCCTCACTTTGGATGTTTCCTCGTGTCTTCATGTCACTGTTTATTGTTGTTCAGTCAGTCCCCCTCTTCTTCTTTCCCTTTTCACTCTACACACTTCTTCCTCTTGTCTAATGCGTCCCTCTCCTCCTCCTCCTCCCTTCTTCTCTCTTATCCACTCACTACACACTTAAGGGGCTATTACACTGGTCAAATTTTCCGTGGATCTTCAGTCAAACCACGATTTCCGCTGGCGTGGTTCTCATATTTGCGTGGTTTTCTGACGTGTCCACAATCTTCCAAAGCTACTGTAGATTTCACTGAAGGACGACGGGATTGCTCATCATCTTCATCAGCAGCAATAACAACAAACAATTGAGAACCACGTTAGCGGAAATCGTGGTTTGACTGAAGATCCACGGAAAATATGCCCAGTGTGATAGCCCCCTTACTCCTCTCCCTCGTCTAATACACCCCTCTCCTCCTCTTCTCCCCTCCGTCTCCCTCAATCACTCACTACACACTTCTTCCTCCCTCGTCTAATACACCCCTCTCCTCCTCTTCTCCCCTCCGTCTCCCTCAATCACTCACTACACACTTCTTCCTCCCTCGTCTAATACACCCCTCTCCTCCTCTTCTCCCCTCCGTCTCCCTCAATCACTCACTACACACATCATCCACACTCGTCTAATCACCCCTCTCCTCCTCTTCTCCCTCCGTCTCCCTCAATCACTCACTACACACTTCTTCCTCCCTCGTCTAATACACCCCTCTCCTCCTCTTCTCCCCTCCGTCTCCCTCAATCACTCACTACACACTTCTTCCTCCCTCGTCTAATACATCCCTCTCCTCCTCTTCTCCCCTCCGTCTCCCTCAATCACTCACTACACACTTCTTTCTCTCTCGTCTAATTCCTCCTTCTCCTCCTCCCGCAGGTTCGGCCACCCGCTGTTTCGGTCGAGCAAGGAGCGTCGCCGTGCCCGCCTCCGGGATGCGCGCGCCACCAAGTGCAACTCCGCCGACTCCGGGGACTCAGGCATCGAGGTAAGGCGCTGAAGGGAGAAGGTCGAGGGTGAGGTTAGGCCTTTGGGGTTAGGCCGAAGGTTAGACATGGAAGTGAAGGTCTTGCTGGAGTTTGAGTAGTCGAGGGTGATGTTAGGTTTTATGGGTCTTGAGATTTTTTTATTTAATGCTTGACTTGACAAATTGTATTATTATTGTTATTGTTATTATTTAAGGGTTAGGCCGAAATGTGAAGTCGGTATTAGAAGACACTTTCAGTTCTCACATCAGTTATTTCTAAAGGTCAAAGAGGGGGTCAGTCGGGTTCTAATGAGTGTTTGTTTAGGTTCATGGTACAGAAGAAGGGTCAGACTACCACCAGGGTCATAAAACTACTTCTGGAAACTACTCCTGGAAAGCCTTGTCAAATATGTGAACTTGGGCGATTAATGTTTAGCAATACGGCCCTGTTAGTAAGTTAGTAAGTGTATAGGCATGGAGGTGAGGCGCTGACGGTAATTTTGGCCTGTATTTTTCGGGGCTTCCACAACAACAAATATGATAAGGCTTTGTTAGAGGTTGTTATGGGCATTTCCGTGGGTAGTTTTTTTTTTTTTTCTGTATTTTTCGGGGCTTCCACAACAACAAATATGATAAAGCTTTGTTAGAGGTTGTTTTGGGCATTTCCGTGGGTAGTTTTTATTTTTATTTTTGGCCTGTATTTTTCGGGGCTTCCAGAACAACAAGTATGATAAGGCTTTGTCAGAGGTTGTTATGGGCATTTCCGTGCATGGGTAGTTTTATGACCCTGGTTGTAATTTGACTCATGAACGATACAAAAATAACACTCATGATAAACCGATTGATATTCTTTGTGGCCTTTGGAAATAGATACCGAACTTATCCACGCATTCTCAAACACTTCGGGTCGTACACAACACCCAAGTTTGATTAGGCTTTGGTAGAGGTTATTGTGGGTGTTTCCATTGATAGTTTTCCCTATTACACACTCACACAAACACTCATACATACATACATACATACATACATACTACATACATATTTACATACATACATACATACACACGCCTTGCCCTGTGACGTTATTGTGTGTTACGATCGGTAGTGAATCACATGTGTGGCAGGAGAGTGGATATTGGCACTCTCCTCCTCCTCCTCCTCCTCCTCCTCCACTTCCTCCTCTTCCTCCTCTCCTTCTTCTCTTCTGACTCTTTGTTCTCATCCTTTTTCTTCTTCCTCCTCCTCCTCCCCCTCCAGCTCTCCTTCTTCCTCCTCCTCCTCCTCCACTTCCTCCTCTTCCTCCTCTCCTTCTTCTCTTCTGACTCTTTGTTCTCATCCTTTTTCTTCTTCCTCCTCCTCCTCCCCCTCCAGCTCTCCTTCTCTTCTCACTTTCTCCTCATCCTTTTCTTCTTCCTCCTCCTCCTCCCCCTCTTCTTCTTTCTACTTCCACCTCTTGCTCCCAATTCTACTTTTTTCTCATCCTTCACCTTTCGTACTCTTCTTCTTCTTCTTCTTCTTCTTCTTCTTCTTTTTCTTCTTCTTCTTCTTCTTCTTCATCCACTTTCACCCACCATCGCCCAATCTCTCCTCCCATCTGTACCTTCTCCCCCCACGTTCCTCCTTCCTCCTCCTCCTCCTCCTCCTCCTCCTCCTCCTGTTTTGGCAATGTCGTAAAAATTGGCATTGAGATGGAAGCAAGTGGTTGGTGCCTGGCGGTCTGGCTGGCTGGTGGACTGGTTGGCTGACCGGGTGACTGGGTGCATGGCTGACTGGTTGACTGGGTGGCTGACTGGTTGACTTGCTGACTAAGTGGATGACTGACGAGTTAATGGCTGAGTGATGGAGTGTGTTGATGGCTGACTGTGCGGCTGGCTGGCTGACTGACGGGGTAGATGGATGGATGACTGACTGGCTGACTGACTGACTGACTGACTGGCTGACTGAGTGGCTGACTGACTGACTGGCTGACTGACTGACTGACTGACTGACTGACTGACTGACTGACTGGCTGACTGACTGAGTGGCTGACTGCGTGGATGATTGACTGAGTGGCTGACTGCGTGGATGATTGACTGGGTGGGTGACTGAGTGGATGACTGAATGGGTGACTGATTCATTGGGTGGATGACTGGAGGTTGACTAACTGGTTAATGATTTACAGATTGGCTGTAATGAGGAATATATCAATTTTTCAATAACTTGCTGACTGACTGACTGACTGGCTGACTAACTGACTGACTGGCTGACTAATTGACTGGCTGGCTGATTGACTGGGTAATTGACTGACTGACTGACTGATTGAGGATAAATAGATAGAAGGTCGGATTCTGTTCTATCCACCTTTTTATCCTTCCTTCCTTCCTTTCTTCCATTTTTCTTTCTTTTTTTCTTTCTTTTTTTTCTTTTTTATTTTCTTTCTCTCGCCCCGTGATTGGAACCGTCTTCTGAATTTCAATGATTCTCTCCTCCTCCTCCTCCTCCTCCTCCTCTCCCCACCCAATTTTCACTTCAACTGAATCACAAAAAAAATAGACAAAAAAAAAAATAATAATAAGGAGCAAAAAAAAGTTAGTCACATTCTCGTGTTCATCCGCAAAGTTACTTCTTAGTTTTGTGTTAAGTTAGGCCGTAAACTTTGGAGGAGGAGGAGGAGGAAGAAGAAGAAGTAGAAGAGGAAGACGAAGACAAAGACAGGGAGTGAGGAAAAAGTGGAATGGAAGGAGAGGGAGAAAGAGAGAGGAGTTTAAAGGGAAAATGTGCAAGGATGAGAGGAAGAGGAAGAGAAGGAGAAGGAGGAGGAGGAGGAGGAAAGGGGAGAGGTGAAGACGTGAAGGGAGGGAGAGGAGGAGGAGGAGGAGGAGGAGGAAGAGGAAGAATGACCTAACCTCACGCCAGAAATTAGGTCTCTCTCTCTCTCTCTCTCTCTCTCTCTCTCTCTCTCTCTCTCTCTCTCTCTCTCTCTCTCTCTCTCTCTCTCTCTCTCTCTCTCTCTCTCTCTCTCTCTCTCTCTCTGTGTGTTTTCATTTTGCAATATCTTGTCTCTCGCTCTTTTTTCCCTCCCCCCTCCCTCCTCCTCTCTTTCTCTCCTCCTCCTCCTCCTCCTCCTCATTCTCTCCTGCTCTCCTTTCATTTATAACATTTCAACACTGACCTTCATATCGTTTTCTCCTCCTCCTCCTCCTCCTCCTCCTCCTCCTCTATCAAGCTGTCTCACTATTCTCGTTTCTCACCACCCGCCCCCCACCCGCTTCCTCCCCTTCGTCTTTTTTTTACCCATCACGTTTCTTCTCCCCTTCTTTTCCTCCCCCTCCCCATCCCCCTTCCTTCCCTTCTTCAATATTTCCCTCCCCCTTATCTCCCATTCCATATCTCCCCTCCCGCTTTCCCCAACTCCCCTCTCCCTCCCTCCTCCCCAACCCCTCTTCCACAATCATCCACTCCACAAAAACTAACCTCCCCCTCTTTCTCCACCCGCCCCCCCTCCTCTCTCTCTCTCTCTCTCTCTCTCTCTCTCTCTCTCTCTCGCTCCCCATCTCCCTATAACCCCCCCTTATCCTCTCATCCTCTCCCCTCCCCCTCCCCTTCATCTCTACTACCTCCCCCTCCATTCCCTCCCCTCTATCTCCATCTTCCCCTTCTCTCCTCCCTTCATCTGCAGCTCCCCCATCCCCTCCTCATTCCCTCCAACCCTATACCTCCCCATACCCTTCCCTTCCCCTCCTCCCCTCTCTCCACCCCTGCCCCTCCATCCCAACACCTCCCTCATCTCCCCATATTCTCCCCCCAGAAGAAGTAACTAATCCAGCTTCTCTTTTCTCCCCTCCCCCATCTCCCCGCCATGCTGCCCCCCTCCTGCACCCCACCCCCCGTCACGCACAGCTGGTCACGGGGTCAGGTCACGTCACCACCCCGCCCCCCCCGGCCGACCCTGACCTTTTTGGCTCGTTGGGCGTCGATTCGGCCTTCACGGTGAGTACTGGAGAGCGATTTTGTAGTTTTTGTTGTTTTTTTGTTTTTGTTTTTATTTTTCCTTTTTTTTGTTTGTTTTTATTTTCCTTTTTATTGTTTTTTGTAGTTTTTTTGTTGTTTTTGTGTTTGTTTTTATTTTCCATTTTTTTAGTAGTTTTTTGTTGTTTTTGTGATTGTTTTTATTTTCCTTTTTCTGTTTTTTTTCATATCTTTTTTGTCATTCTTTTTTTGTTGTTGATTTTTTTTATTTCCTGTTTTCTTATTCGTTTTTTTTCCTTGGTTGTACTTTTTTTCCTGTCATGTTTTTTTTTATTTCTTTATTATTTCATTTTGTTTTGTTTGTTTTTATATCGTTTTTTCTCTCATCTCCTTTTTTATCTTCTTTCTCTTCCGTATTTTTGTTGTTCTTCTTGTTCATGTGTTTTTATTTCGTTTTTTTTTTCTATGTATATGTGTTCAGAAGGTAAGAATAGAGGAAATAAAGTAGGAAAGGGGAAGAATAGGAAAAAATGAACACGAGGAATAAAAGCGAAGGACACAGAAAAGGAAAATAAGAACAGGAGGGAAAAGAATAGAGAAAACGGAAAAGGAAATGAAAAAAAAAAGAATAAGGATCAGAACAAAGGAAACGAGAAATAGGAAAAGAGAACAAAAGGAAACACAAACATGACCTACATTGATTTTTTTTTTTAATATTAACGAACTAACTAACTCACGGGGAGGGTATCCGCACCTTTAGCTGTTCTCTTTAGCAATATCAGTTTCATGGCGCGACGCTGTATAATAAAATGTACGGCATGTGTGTATTTCTTGCGTTTATTTGTTTATTTATTTTCTCAATTTCGTACCAGGCAGATTTTTTTTTTTCGCACAGTATCGTTTTTTTCTTTCGTTTTTATAGTTTTTTTTCAGATCACCGTTTGTATTTTTTTCATTTATTTCTTTTCTTTCGTTTATTTTTATTTTATTTTCTCAATTTCGGACCAGACAGATTTTTTTTTCTCTCTCGCAAAGTATCGTTTTTTCTTTCGTTTTATAGTTTTTTTTTTTCAGATCACCGTTTGTAATTTTTTTTCATTTATTTCCTTTCTTTCGTTTATTTCTTTTATTTTCTCAATTTCGGACCAGGCAGATTTTTTTCCGCACTATCTTTTTTCTTTCTTTCGTTTGATAGTTTTTTTTCAGATCACCCTTTGTAATTTTTTTCCATTTATCTCTTTTCTCGTTTTTTTCTCAATTTCGCACCAGACAGATTTTTTTTTTCTCGCACAGTATCGGTTTTTTTTTTCTTCTTTCGTTTGATATAGTTTTTTTTTTCAGATCACCCCTTGTAGTTTTTTTCCATTTATTTTTTCTTTCTTTCTTTTATTCTAGGCCCTATTGTTTTTTTTCTGTTTTTTTTTTCATTCTTATCTCTCTTTTTTTCCTATTTCTCGTTTCCTTCATTTTTAACCCTCTTCTTTTTTTCCATTTCCTTTCCCGTTTTCTTTATTCTTATCCATTTTCTTCTTTTTTTTTGCATTTCCTTTTCCGTTTTCTTTACTCTTATCCCTCTTGTCCTTATTTTACTTTTTTTAGTTTTCTTCATTTTTATTCCTCTTGTTCTCTTTTCCTATTTCTTGTTTCCATTATTCTTATCCTTCTTATTCTTTTTTTTTCATTTACTTTTCCGTTTCCTTTATTCTCTTCCCTCCTGTGCTTATTTTCCTTTTCTGTGTCCCTCATTTTTATTCCTCTTGTTCATTTTTTCTTATTTTTTCCCCTTTCCTTCTTTATTTTCTTTATTCTTATCCTTCTTTTTGCTCTTTTTACCTCCCTTTTTATTAGTTTCCCATCCCTCTCTACTCTACGTCACTGCCACTTTCCTGTTTTGGATGGCTCGGTTTTTTTGTTGTGCGCTCTCTCTCTCTCTCTCTCTCTCTCTCTCTCTCTCTCTCTCTCTCTCTCTCTCTCTCTCTCTCTCTCTCTCTCTCTCTGCGTCGAAAACTGTTATTTCTTGCAGAGAGAGAGAGAGAGAGAGAGGAATGGGGCCCATCAGCTGTCTAAAGATAAGGAAAGGGAAAGGGAATGGAGGAGGAGGAGGAGGAGGAGGAACAACAACAAAGGTAGGGAATGAAAGAGGTACAAAAAAAGAAAAACAAGAAGGGCAAAAATCAAAGACGTAGAGAATGGAAGAGGAAGAAAAAAACAAAACAAAACTACAAGAGGAACAAAAAAACAAAGGAACTAAGGAAGAAAAAGAAGAAGAAAGGAAAAGAGAACGAAATAAAAGAGAATGAAGAAGAAACGGAAAAAGAGGAAAGAAGAAGAAGGAGAGGAAGAAGAAGAAGAAGAAGAAGAAGAAGAAGAAGAAAGGAAAAGAGGACGAAATAAAAGATGATGAAGAAGAAAAAGAAAAAGGAAAAGAGGACGAAATAGAAGAGAATGAAGAAGAAACGGAAAAAGAGGAAAGAAGAAGAAGGAGAAGAAAAAGAAGAAGAAAGGAAAAAAGGACGAAATAAAAGATGATGAAGAAGAAAAAGAAAGAGGAAAAGAAGACGAAATAGAAGAGAATGAAGAAGAAACGGAAAAAGAGGAAAGAAGAAGAAGAAGACGGAGAAGAAGGTTAAGATATATATGCGAAAAGTTTGTCTGAGAATAAAGTTTAAGTAATTAAGGTGACGAAAAGGAGAAGAAGAAGGACGAGGACGAAGAGGAGGAGAAGAAGGATGAGGATGACGGGACGAAAGAGGAAAACAAATAAATGAGCAAAGACAAGCGAGTAAAGAATAGAGGGAAAGGGAGAGAAAGAAAATAAGGAAGAGGAGGAGGAGGAAGGGGAGAGGAGGAACAGAAAAAAGGAGAAACGAGCAAAGACAAGCAAGGAAAGAATAGAGGGAAAGGGAGAGAAAGAAAATAAGGAAGAGGAGGAGGAGGAAGGGAAGGAAGGGAGAGAAGGAACGGAAAGAAGGAGAAACCGAAGCAAGGAGAAAGGAAAGGAAAAAAAGGAGAAATTCAAAACACGTATTACAGAAACATTATCGGGAAACCTTGGAAGGAGGAAGATAAGGAGGGGGGGGAGGAGGAGGAGGAGGAAAAGAAGATAGGAAGTAATACGAGGAGAAGGAGAAGGGAAAGGAGGATAATGTCACTATAATCAGTTTACAACACGCAATAAAAAACAAAAACAAAACTCACCATCATCATCATCACTATCATCACCATCATCTAAAGAGTATCATCCTTTGGTAATTGATGGATAAGTGAAAAAAATAGGAGGAGGAGGAAGAGGAGGAGGAGGAAGAGCATCTATGAATGAGAGGAATGATGAAGGAGGTGGTGAGTGATTTCAAGGATGGAAGGAGGAGGAGGAGGAGGAGGAGGAGGAGGAGGAGGAAGGGAAGAGGAGGAAGAGGAGGAGGAGGAGGAGGAGGAAGAGGGCGAGAGTTACCTGCTGAATCTACCTGTCGTTAGAATGGAGGTAAGGAGGGTAAGGGAGGAAGGGAGAGGGAGAGAGAGGGAGGGAGAGGGAGAGAGAGGGAGGGAGAGAGGGAAGGAGGGGGAGAGGGAGAGCAAGGTTACTTCATTCTCATTCACTATACCTCCCCTCCTTTCCTCCCTCTCTCCCCCTCTCTCCCTCCCTCCCTTCCTCTCTCCCTCCCTCCCTCCCTCCTTTACTGTTCCTTTGGCCGTTGGACCGCCGCATCCGCCTCCCTCTCCCTCCCTCCTTACCCTCTCCCTCCCTCCTTACCTCTCCTCACCTCTCCCTCCCTCCCTGAATTAAAACCTCCCCTCCCCTTCCTCTTCTTCCTCTCCCTCCTTTCTACCACTATTTTCCGTCTCTCTCCCTCCCTCTCTCTCTCTCCCTTCCCTCCTTCCTTTTCTTCGTTGTTCCTCATACTTCCTCTTCCCTCCCATTTGCCTCTTCTTTCCTTCCCTCTTTCTCTTCCTGCTCTTCTTCTTCGCTGCGCTTCTTCCTCTTTCCTCTTCTCCTCTCTCCTTTCCTCCTCTTCGTCGGTCTTCATCCTTACCCTTCTCTTCCCTTCCCTCTCCTACGTCCTTCCTTCCATCCCTCTTTCCCTTCCTCCTTTTCGTTTCTCACCCTTCCTCTTCCTTCCCCTTCCTTCCTCCCCCTTCTCTCCCTCTTCTTCGTTCCTTCGTTCCTCTTCCTTCTCCTCCATTCCCTTCCTCTCTCCTCCTTCCTTCTCTCTTCCCCTTCCTCTTTCTTCTCTTCCCTTCTCTTCCTCATCCTCCTATCCCTCTTCTTCTTTCCACGTTATTCTTTCGTTCCGTCTTTCCCTCCCTTCTCTTCATTCCTTCCCCTTCCCCCCCTCCCCCCCCTCAGTCCCTTCTTCCCCCGGAGTAAAAGTTCTTAAGGTTCGCCCAGACTTAAGGTGTCAACGAAGATTTGTGGGAAATCCTCGAAATATTTTGAGAAACTTATTGAATCACGGTCTGGAGGGTTTGGGGAAAGAAGAAGAAAAAAGAAAGGATGGAAAATTCTGGAAATGTTTGGTGGAGTTCATTTATTTCCTTCTGTTTTTTGTTTGTTTGTTTGTTTGTTTTTTTGGATCAATTGAAGAATCGACCCCCCAGAGTTCCCAGTCGAAGATTCACCCCACCAGCTCTGCTCAACTGAAGAATCGCCCCCCAACTAAAAATATCGAAAATTATATATTATATTTGGTTTATGCCATTTATTATGCATAATCTTATGTTCTGTATATTGCATTATTTATAACTAATAGTTTTATTGTTATGTAAATGTATACTAAATGGGTGTGAGAATACACAGCATATGTGGAGCACTTTATTTTTTTGCATTTTTCACACAGGGAATTGAGTGGAAAAAATGAATACACTGATTTTCAAATGCATTGGCAAAAAATCGGTCGCACCACATAAATTCCTGCAGATATGAGTGAAGAAAGTCGATGTTGTTTAAGCCAATTGATCACAGGCAAAGGATCCTCAGTCAGCAGAGGGAGCACGACAGGCTTGAATGTGTCACGGGCCATGGCGAGCAATAGACAGAATACCAGTGGTGCTAAAACTGATCTCAAGTTGTGTCAGGTTAGTCAAAAATGTTAGGGTGAGGTTTTGATCCTCTGATGTCAGGTCCACCGTTGAGGTGTTAAGGTAAGGTCAGGTCAACTGCTGAGGTTTTGATCCCCTGATGTCAGGTCTACCGGTGAGGTTTTGGCCGCCCGCTGTAGTCCTGTCATCAACTGAAGAATTGCCCCCCCAACTCTGCCCAACTGAAGAATCGCCCCACCAGAGCGGTCTGTGGGGGCAGTTGTTCAATTGATCCGTTTTTTGTTTTGTTTTTTCGTTCATGTTTATTGGATTGTGTGATTTTTTTGTTTTTGTTTTTTCTGTTTTTTCTTGTTATTCTTTTCGTATTTTTCTTATTTTATTGATTATAGTTTTGTTTTACTTTGTTTTTGTTACTGAGTTTGTGCTTTGAGAGAGAGAGAGAGAGAGAGAGAGAGAGAGAGAGAGAACAAGGAAGAGCAATTAAAGTACTACACGCCTAAGTTCACACACACACACACACACACACGAGCGCGAGCATAGTTCTTTTCCCGTATGTCACAACCGGGTAAACACACACACACACACACACACACACACACACACACACACACACACACAACAAATAGGTAGTCATCAAAAGGAATTGCATTAAAATCCACACTCAAAGAGAGAGAGAGAGAGAGAGAGAGAGAGAGAGAGAGAGAGAGCAGGGAACACGTGAAATACCTTGTAAAATATAAAAGTAAACAACAAAAATGAAAAGAAAAAAACAGCCCGTATTGGATCGTAAGTTAAAAGGAAATCGAAATGCCTATAGAGAGAGCATCCAATCGCTTATACATTTATTTATGAGAAAGCAAAAAACAACAACGAAAACTTTTCCACCTATAAACCGGATCGAGTACTTTTAGGCGGTAAGGGAATCGGATCCTCTATGTAAGGGAATCGAACCTCATTACACAGGGAATTGGATCCTCTATAACGTTTGGATTCAGGGTCGGGGCGGCTGATCTCCCTCTGTTTGTGTCGCAATTAGAGAAACCTTCAGATAGTTGGTGAATGTCACAACTTCCGCCTGCTGAGAGAGAGAGAGAGAGAGAGAGAGAGAGAGAGAGAGAGTTCTTTTAGGGGACGAAATCGCCTTTGGTCAAGATTTTGTATACTGAAAACAACTCTCTCCTCCACCCCCTCCTCCTCCTCCTCCTCTTATTCCTCGAGCTGCTTTGATAAGGAGAGAGGAGGAAAAAATGGTGAAAGAAGAAACTGGAAAAATAAGAGAAGGAAAGGAAAGAAATAAAAGAAGCAGAAGTAAGAATAAAAGAACTGGAAAGCAAACGGACAAAAATAAAGGAAATAAGAAAGAGAAAGATCGCAAAGAATAAAAGAAGAGAGGAGAGGAAGAAAGGGTTGAAAAGAGGAGGAGGGAAAACCGAGGGACAGTACCAAGGGAGAAGAAGGGGAGAAGGGCAGGTATGTATGTAGAAAGGATGAGGAGAGGGGAGAGAAAGAGAGACGGGGAGGAGAACATAAACAAGATATATAGAAAGGGGAGAGAAGTGAGGGTAGCTAAAGGGAGAGGGAGACTAAAGAGGGGAGAGAAGGGGAAGTAGAGGAGAGTAGATAACAGGAAGGGAAGAGAAAGGTTGGAGGGAAGGGGGAACGGGGAAAGAGAGAAAGGTTAGGTGTGGGGAAAAGGGGAGGGGAAGAGGAAGGGAGGAGAAGGGGGGGGAAGAGAAAGGTGGGGGGAAGGGGGAACGGGGAAAGAGAGAAAGGTTAGGTGTGGGGAAAAGGGGAGGGGAAGAGGAGGGGAGGAAAGATTGATAGATAACAGAGGGGAGGGAAAGGTCAGAAGGGGAAGAGGAGGGGAAAGAGGAAGGAGAGGGAAAGGGAAGGGGAGGAGGAAGTAATGAAGTTATGGGAGTAGCGATGCCCTCACCTCATCCCCACCTTCCTCACGTGGCTCTAAAGGTACCGGGGAGGAGGAGGAGGAGGAGGAGGAGGAGAGGGGGATGCTGGAGTAATTTTTCCGGGAGTCCTTTAGAGAAGAGGAGGAGGAGGAGAGGAGGGGGAAAGGAGGAGGAGAGGAGACATTACAATGGAAAGGCCCGCTCCAACTGCTTGTGTGTACCCGTGTGTGTGTGTGTGTGTGTGTGTGTGTGTTCGTCTCGTCAGGTTCCTTCCTTCCTCGCGGCCGTCACTCACAACACATCAAAGGAGGAAGGAAAGGAGGGGAAGGGGGATGTTATTGTGGTGCAGGGAGGGAGGGAGGGAGAGGAAGGTTGGTGGTGGTGGTGGTGATGTCCGTGGTGGCGGTGGTGGTCTTGTGTCAGGGTGGTGGTGGTGGTGATGTCCGTGGTGGCGGTGGTGGTCTTGTGTCAGGGTGGTGGTGGTGGTGTGCATTTACTGCCCTTCATATTTCATGTCACCACCAAGATGAAGACCCGGCAATGCATCCGTGTGTGTGTGTGTGTGTGTGTGTGTGTGTGGCCCGGGGGTAGGAGGGCAGGTAGGGGAGGTGTGTGTGTGTGTGCATGCGTGTGAGGTGAGGTTGGAGGGACCCGCCGCCAGCACTCCGCGGCAGCACGGCGGGGCGAGGCGGACCGTGCGGTGCGGCGTGTGAGTGTGTGTGTGTGTGTGGCGGCGAGTCCCCCAGTTGGCGTGCGGCGCCCGGGGGGAGAGGACGGGTGTACAAGAAGGCTCTGTGACGCGTCGCGTGTGTGTTATTGTGACGACACTTCTTGCAGGCCGTTTGTGTGCCTGTCCGTGTTTGTGTAGCCCGTGGGAGGGCAGTGCAAGGCGTGTGGAGGCCGCCCATGTGTGGGCGTGGGCGGTGCGTGACAAGGCCCGACACGCCCTCGCCGTGCCATGCAGGCCAGGCCGCCGTGACTGACGGGCCCCTGTGAGGCGCGTGGGCAGCGTGAGCACGCCGCCACCGTGTGCTACTGAGGTGTTCTCTGGTGTGTGTGTGTGTGTGTGTTTGACGTTTGTGTCCCACGATGGTCGCGTAGCAGCGGCGTGGTGCCAAGTGTCCCGTGTGTCGCGGCCGCCGCGTCGCCGTTATGTCCTGGGTGGTGGACGTGTCCCGCTGTCTGGGACTTATGGACATTGGCTCCTGCGATGTGTCCCACCGCGGCCCCGGCCCCGGCCCCGCCCCCGCGGGGCCCACGCGGCGGCACACCAAGTCCTCGGGCTGGCTACTGGGCTCCCCGCTGTGCCGAGGCGCCTCCACCACCAAGAGGCGGCTGCTGCACCGCAGCGGCTCACGCTCCACGCCCTGCCTCACCCACGAGGCCGCGGCCGCCGCCCTCAGGAGGCAGGGCGACGCTGCCCGAGGCCGTGACTCCCTCACCTCCACGCCCGCCACCTCCAGTGGGGAGAGTCTGAACGAGCCGCCCCTGCTGGCGGCGCCACCCGAGGCCTTGCCCCTGGGGGCCGCGGGGAGCGTAGTGGTGGCGGCGCCCCGCGCCGGCCCCGGCAGGCCACACCTGGCTAGGTCCCTCGAAGTGCTGGGCATCACGGAGGACTCCAAGGCCCAAGAAGCCTCGCCAGACTCAGGGGCGCAGCCCCCCCGTGCCCGCAGTGTGTCCCGCCTGGACTGCAGCGTCCACTACTCGGACAGCCCCCCGCTGGTGCCGGCGGCGGCGGCGGGCAGTACCGAGTCCCCGCGGGGCGTGTTCATGGAGGCGCGGGACACGTTAGTAAGTCGCCTGTGCGGCGCGGCGCCCCCCCGCGGCCCGCCGCTGCCTGACAGGGAGCACCCCACGCGTGCGGGCGTCGCCAGGCACAGGTTCGCCCGTTCGGAGCACAGCTTGAGCCAACCGACGCCGCACCGCCGTCCCTCCCAGCAAGGGGCGCCGCGCGGAGCGGCGGCGCGGCTGGGGGGCGTGGGCGCGAGGAGCAAGTCTGAACACGTGCTGAGCAAGTCTTCCTGGGAGCAGGCGTCGCCGCCCCCGGGCGAGGCGGGCAGCCAGTGGTCCATATGGGCCCAGGACCTCCTCGACTCCCTGCACCAGATGAACGAACACGCCCACCGCGCGCCCTCGCCCACGCCCACCTCCACCTCCACCTCCACCCTCACCTCGGCGGCGGGCACCAGCAGCACCAGCCGCGGCCCGTGCCTCAGCCTGACCGGCGGCAGGTGTGGCCGGCGGAGACAGGTGAGAGAGAGAGAGAGAGAGAGAGAGAGAGAGAGAGAGAATGCATAACCACGTTTAGGGGGAGAATGAAAAATTACCTAATGTATGGGAGGGGGAGGGGGAAGAGGGGTGGAGGAGGGGGCGTCGTGCGCCATCACCAAGCAACAGAATAAACATGAGAGAGAGAGAGAGAGAGAGAGAGAGAGAGAGAGAGAGAGAGAGAGAGAGAGAGAGAGAGAGAGAGAGAGAGAGAGAGAGAGAGGTCATCTGCCAGGGTGCCACAGAAGGATCAATATGTGTCCACTGGCGTCCACCTCCTCCTCCTCCTCCTCCTCCTCCTCCTCCTCCTCTTCCTCATGCATAACAGCAGAGTAAATGAAAAAAATAACAAGAACTATCAGTGCTATTACCATATGATAACTACTATTATTACTACTACTACTACCACCACTACTACTACCATTACTACTACTACTACTACCACTACTACTACTACCATTACTACTGCTACTACTACTACTTCTGCTTCTACTGCTGGTGCTGCTACTACTTAAATATTGACACGAATATTGATAGTTAATCCTGAGTATGCGTGACTCGCTCGCGCGCACACACACACACACACACACTCCCCTGCATGTTGTTTTCGGTCTTGTGAATTTTGTTTATTGATTAAGTGTTAAAAAAAAAAACGCAGACTTGTAACCCTTTGTGTGTGTGTGTGTGTGTGTTTGTGTGTTTGTGTGTGTGTGTGTATGTGTGTGTGTGTGTGTGTGTGTGTTTGTGTGTGTGTGTGTGTGTGTGTAAACATTTTTGAATGTATGTTTGTATGTATATATGTATGTATGTTTTTGTATTTATGGAGGCATTTATGAAGATTTTTTATGTATGTGTTTATACTTTTTTTATGAGTTCATTTTTCATTTGAGTTGAAGTACAAAAAAAAATATCCTGTTAGCTTTCGTGTCAATCCATTCTTTTTTTTTATCTATTATTTATTTTCGTATCTGTAACTTTTTACGTCTCTATAATAACTTGGGGACTATTTTTTTTTTTTTTTTTTTTTTTTTTTTTTTTGTATATATTCCGACAACTGTGTTTTCGTGTCTGATATTCTTTCGTGTTTTTATTTAATTTCTCCTGTCTGTGTTTTTTTTTATTTACTTATTTTTCATTTATTATTTACATGTTATTGATTTTTTTTCTCCTATATATTCCGACAATTGTGTTTTCGTGTCTGATATTCTTTCGTGTTTTTAATCAATTTCGTGTCGGTGTTTTTTTATTTTATTTATCATTTATTGCTGAAATATTATTGTGCCTCTCTCTCTCTCTCTCTCTCTCTCTCTCTCTCTCTCTCTCTCCCCCTGGCTTCCAAACATATTGCCGCGCCCATCATCCGCTTCGAGCCGCGTCAAGCCTTCGTGAGAGTTCGCTCGGCGGGATTTTAACGCTTGACACGATTCGGAAAGCATGGACTGTTTTTATTTAGCCGGGCCCTTTATGTACGTTTTTGTTTGCTGTGTGCCTGTGTGTGTGTGTGTGTGTGTGTGTGTGTGTGTATGGCTGTATATGTGTTAATCTCTCTCTCTCTCTCTCTCTCTCTCTCTCTCTCTCTCTCTCTCTCTCTCTCTCTCTCTCTCTCTTTAACTCTGCCCATGGTTGATGTATGCCTGAGTTTCTGTATGTATGTCTGTATGTTACTATGGGTACGGTATGTATGTGTGCGTATGTGTATGTGTAAATGTATACTTTCGTTAGGTAAAGAGTATATGTTAGTATGTGTATGTATACGTAGTTCTTATGTATTTGTATTTGTGTCCGTCTGTCTGTATGTATGTATATGTATGTATAGATTGTGTGCCTAAAAGTAACCCGAGTATGTGTGTATGTGTTGTATAGCAAGGATTGTATGTATGTATATATGAATGTGTCCCAAGATTTATGTATGTATGTGTATGTATGTATGTATCCTAAGACTATATGTGTGTGTGTGTGTGTGTAGCAAGGATTGTATGTATGTATATATGAATCTGTGTCCCAAGATTTATGTATGTGTATGTATGTATGTATGTATCCTAAGACTATATGTGTATATGTGTGTGTGTGTGTGTGTGTGTGTGTGTGTGTGTGTGTGTGTAGCAAGGATTGTATGTATGTATATATGAATCTGTGTCCCAAGATTTATGTATGTGTATGTATGTATGTATGTATGTATATGTATCCTAAGACTATATGTGTATATGTGTGTGTGTGTGTGTGTGTGTGTGTGTGTGTCAAAGTATAGGTAAATGTCCTTCCCACCTTTCCTCTTCATTAAGTCATTTCGTTCCTTCATTATTCATGGACGAGGAGGGATCAGCGCCCCCCCTGCCCCCTCCTCCCCTCTGTTTACCTTCCATTACTGAAGAAAACGGAGCTCACGTGAATCGAAAGGGGGTACTTACTTAATATGAATGGTGGGGGAGGTTGGGGAAGAAGAGGAAGGGGAAGGGATGGGGAAATGGGGGAAGAGGATAATGAATAGGAAATGGTAAAGGAGGAGGAATAAAGTGGTGGTGGTGGTAGTGGTGGAAGAGAAAGAGGTGGAAGGGGTGTGGATAGAGAAATGACTAGTGGAAATGGAGGAAAAGGATAATGAAAGGAAACTGGTGAAGAAGAAGGAGGAGGAGGAATCGAAGTGGTGTTGTTGTTGGTGGTGGTGAGGATAGTGGTATTGATAAACGCATAAAAAGACTGCCGTGGTGGTGATGGTGGTGACGGTGGTAGTGGTGGTGATGGAAGGGTTTCTCTCACCACTAACTTCACCACACTCACACACAAAAAAAAAGAACAAAGGATGAGTATGAAAAAATAAAATGACATCCACCTAAATTCAAACTACTCGTATTTCTCTTATTCATTCCTATTTATTACCTGTTTTATACACTATTCATCGATTTACACATCTTGAAAACCGGTCTATTCGGCATTTTGATATATATGGAGAAGTTCGGTAAAAATGATAAGATAATGATAACCAATAATTTTCACACGCTCAGAAATAAAAATAAAAATCATAATTAAAAAATGAAAGTAAAAAATGAGAAATAAAATAAATAAATACATAAATAAAAATAGCGTGGCTTCTTTTGATATATATATATATGGAGAACTTCGGTAAAAATAAGTTAATGATAATAGTAATAGTTTTCACACGCTCAGAAATAAAAATATAAATCATACCGTAAGTAAAATATAAAAGTAAAAAATAAGAAATAAAATAAATAAATACATAAATAGAAATAACGTGGCTTCTTATGATATATATGGAGAACTTCGGTAAAAATAAGTTAATGATAATAGTAATAGTTTTCACAGGCTGAGAAATAAAAATATAAATCATACCGTAAGTAAAATATAAAAGTAAAAAATAAGAAATAAATAAATACATAAATAAAAATAACGAGGCTTCTTTTGATATATATGGAGAACTTCGGTAAAAAAAAATAGTTAATAATAGTTAAGAAATAAAATAAATAAATACATAAATAAAAATAACGAGGCTTCTTTTGATATATATGGAGAACTTCGGTAAAAAAAAATAGTTAATAATAGTTAAGAAATAAAATAAATAAATGCATATATAAAAACAGTGTGGCTTCTTTCTCCCTCGGTACTACTATGTGACACTTTTAGGATGTTTGTACAAGTAATATTCCTGAAATTTATTACCATGCTTGAAATTTATTAACCCGGTGTGACATTTCAAGCACCACATGAACACTCACCAAACATCATCCCCACTTATCATCACCACCATCATCACCACCACCACCACCACCACCACCTCCATCATCACTACTATCTCGTTTGCTTCAGTATCATCACCGCCACTATCACCACCATCACGATTACTGAATAAGGAAAAAAAAAGATAGGTAGGCAGGTATGAGAGAGAGAGAGAGAGAGAGAGAGAGAGAGAGAGAGAGAGAGAGAGAGAGAGAGATGTACATAGAATAGCAAGGTTTCAGGATGGGAAAGGCGATTAAATCCTGAAGGGGATGAAGGAGGGGATGAAGGGGAAGGGGAGGGGGATGAGAAGAGAGAGGGGAAGGGGGGGAGGGGATGAGGAAGGGGAGAGAGGATTGTCAAGGGAAAGAATGTAAATGGGGAATGCGTTGGCTGGAGGGAAAGGGGGGGATGGGGGGGGGGAGCGGAGGGCGTGGGATGGATCGTCAGTGGGGGATGCATACGTGGGTGAGCTGTGTGTGTGTGTGTGTGTGTTTTCAGTTGCAAAATTATCGATTACTTCAGGAGCGATGTGTTGACTGCTTACACACACACACACACACACACACACACACACACACGATTTTGTCAACTCGAGTCAATACGCTTTTTTTTTTTATGTGTGCAAGTGTTGTGTATTTGTAAAGTGACACACACACACACACACACACACACACACACACACACACACACACACACACACACACACATAGGAAACGAAAGTCCTAAATATGTTTCTCAATAAGAGTAAAATGTTTATTAAGTTGCTGTGTGTGTGTGTGTGTGTGTGTCCGTCCACGTGAGCGCGAAACCATATAGTTTTCAATTAATACACTGATCACACACACACACACACACACACACACACACACACACACAGAAGGACGAAGATCTATCTATCCTTTCCACCTTCCTTTCATCTCTCAAATTCTTTCCTTCTTCCCTCCTTCCTTCCTTCCTTCCTTCCTCCCCTCACCCCCTCCCTCTCTCCCCTCACTTTTCTCTCCTCTCTTCCTTCCTTCCCTCCTTCCTTCCCCTCTTTCTTTGTCGCTCTCCTCGTCTCTCATCCTTTATTTTTCCTTTCCCTTTTTTTTTCCGCCCAGTGAGACACATCAGTCACCGCCCACGACCAGAAACAAAAGAGAGAGAGAGAGAGAGAGAGAGAGAGAGAGAGAGAGAGAGAGAGAGAGAGAGAGAGAGAGAGAGAGAGAGAGAGAGAGAGAGAGGATCAAAGTTTCGATGTATGCGTCCCCACCGGCTTTGTTTCCGTTCATTGGGACCGTCTTTGAGAGAGAGAGAGAGAGAGAGAGAGAGAGAGAAAATGGGGTCGTAGAGTTTCCACATTGTAACCTTATTCTCTAATTGAATTGTGTTGAGGGTGAGGAGAGAGAGAGAGAGAGAGAGAGAGAGAGCTACATCCTGTCTCTTGTTTATTACGTAAGGAAAGCGATAATGAAGGAGGGGGAGAGAGAGAGAGAGAGAGAGAGAGAGAGAGAGAGAGAGAGAGAGAGATGAAGGTGGAGAAAGGATGAGGAGGAGGAGGAGAATGGGAAATCGAGGAGGAAGACGAAGAATAGGAAAAGACATTTGAGTTTATACATTTATTTATTTATTCATTGATGTTTTTTTTTACCTATTAGTGAAAGTAAAAGAAGAAAGCAAGAAAGAGAAGAAGAAATGAAGCCAAAAAAAGAGGAAAAAAAGAATTGAAACGACAGGAGGGTATGGAAAAACACACACACACACACACACACACGTAACACACACACACACACACACACACACACACACACACACACACACACACACACACACGTAACATACACACCTCTTCCTTCCTTCCTTTCTTCCCTTCTCCACTCCTTTGTGACGTCTGAAAGGAAGGAAGGAAGGAAGAGGTGGAGGAGGAGGAGGAAGGGGAGGAGCAGGAGGGAAGAGCAATATGTTAGTGTCTATTCCATAATTGTCTTTTGTTTTGTTTCATTCCTTCTTTCCGTCCTTTATTCCCCTCCTTATGCATTTCCTTCCTTTGTTTTGAGGGTTTCTTGCTTTCCTTTCCTTTCCTTCCCTCGTACCTTCCTTCTTTCCCTTCTTCTTTCCTTCCTGTGTCATCCTTGTACCCCTCCTTTCTTTCTCCTCCTTTTTTTTTTTTTTTTTTTTCGTTGATTTCATTCCATCAATTTCCTTCCTTCCTTTCCTTCTTTCTTCGTATCTTCTTTCTTTTTTTTTTTTCATTGATGTCTTTTGGTCAGTTTCCTTCCTTCTTGCCCTTCCTTCCTTTCTCTTCCTTTTTCTATTTATTTCATTTCATAAGTTTCCTTCCTTCCTTCTTGCTCTTCCTTTTTTTTCTTTTTTTCATTTATTTCATTCCATCGATTTCCTTCCTTTCTCTTCCTCTTTCTATTTATTCCATTTCATAAGTTTCCTTTCTTCCTTCCTTCCTTTTTCTTCCTTTTTTCATTTATTTCATTCCATCGATTTCCTTCCTTCTTTTCCTTCTTTCCTTTCTTTCTTCCTTCGTATCTTCTTCACCCCCTTCGTTCCTTTTCTCTTCCTTTTTTTCACTTATTTCATCACTATCCTTCATTTCCTTCCCTCTTCCTTCCTTTTATATAATCCCTTGTTTCGTTTTACCATGATTGCGAGAGAGAGAGAGAGAGAGAGAGAGAGAGTTGTGGGGTTTTGTTCGGGAAAGTCCTGTTGATATTTCATTGTCTTTTCCTATTTGTTGTTGTTGTTGCTGTTGTTGTTGTTGTTGTTGTATCGGCTCTTCACTTTCAATATGCAATCCTCTTCTTTTTTTCTTTATTTCATTCTCCTCCATAGCCTTCTTTTTCTTCTTTTTCTTTATCTTTTCCTTTTTCTTTTTCATCTTCTTATTCATCATCATTTTCTTTTCCTTTTTCTTCTTTGCTTTAATTTTCAGTTTTTTTTCTTCCTTACATCTTTTACTTTTTTCTTTATTATTATTATTATTATTATTATTATTATTATTATTATTATTATTATTATTATTATTATTTTTATGAGGTGAAGGTGGTGCTTGTGTTAAGTAAGAGGGGGAGAAGGAGGAGGAAAAGTTGTTGTTGTTATTATTACTATTAGTAGTAGTAGTAGTAGTAGTAGTAGCAGTAATAGTAGGAGTTGTGTTATTATTATTATTATTACTATTATTACCATCACCACCGCTACAATCAGTATTATCATCACCACACTCGCAGGTGTTATCGCCGCCCACCTGCCGCGTAAACACTAATTAGCACGCCTTCCTGCCGCACCTGCCGCCCGCCCGCCCAACATGTCACCGGGAAACGTAACAATAATAATAATAATGACGATAATAAACATATGTATTCACTAATGGTTAAAACAATTATTCGTCGTCATTCATTCAATTATTCATTTCCATATTCACCCTAATTATCCATCGTCATATTCATCCAATTATTCAGCTGTTCGCCGCTCTGTGTGTGTGTCATTAAAGTTGGTTTGTTTGCGGCGATAATTTGCGTATTTGATTATCGCCTCTGTGTTATTATTAGTTCAAGTATGTATTCATTAATTTATTTGTTCATTTATTACTTTTTACTTGATTATTTATTGTGGAGGTCTATTTATAACCTCGGCGGGCGAGACGAGTCCGCGAAGTGTGAGGCTTCGTGATGTTCAATTAAATGATGGGTGAAGCCTCGGTGTGGAGTCACTAGTCCTCGAGTGAATGCGCTTGGTGCGGCTGGAGCTTCGAGGATTCGTGCGTGAGTTGGTTATTGGCGGAGTGGTGATGTGATGATGGCGCGCTTCGAGGCTCGAGTAGACGAGGGTACCATAACACGGTGAATAGAAAAAGAGAGGGAGAGGGAGAGAGAGAAAGATAAGACGGAAAATATGCGAGAGGAAAAGAGAAGAGAAGATTAAAGTAGAAAAAATATATATAAAAAAACGTATACAACGAGAGAGAGAGAGAGAGAGAGAGAGAGAGAGAGAGAATATGCGAGAGGAAAAGAGAAGAAAAGATTAAAGTAGAAAAATATATACGGTATTAAAAAACGTATACAATGAGAGAGAGAGAGAGAGAGAGAGAGAGAGAGAGAGAGAGAGAGAGAGAGAGAGAGAGAGAGAGAGAGAGTCGATGATCCATCAAACTAAGAAAAAAAAGAAAAAGCTACAAGACCATTAACCTTCTTGGACATAAAAAAAAAACATCAATTATCACCACAATACCACAATGAGCATTTAAACATTGAAGTACAACAATAAACAAAAAAAAAATAATGATGAAGGGATGACAAAATAAAAAAAAATGTGTATCGCAATTGCAACAATAGAAACACACACACACACACACACACACAAACGTAGAACGAGGAAAGTAGTAGTAGTAGTAGTTGTGGTGGTAGTAGTAGTAGTAGTTGTGGTGGTAGTAGTAGTAGTAGTTGTAGTATTGGTAGTAGTAGTAGTAGTAGTAGTAGTAGTAGTAGTAGTAGTAGTAGTGGTGGTGGTGGTGGTGGTGGTAGTAGTAGTTCTAGTAGTAGTAGTAGTAGTAGTAGTAGTAGTGGTGGTGGTGGTGGTAGTAGTTGTAGTAGTAGTAGTAGTAGTAGTAGTAGTAGTAGTAGTAGTAGTAGTAGTGGTTGCTAAGTGGAACTGTTTGATTATTAACTTTTTATCCCCTCTTAAACCACCCAGACAAGGAAGGCGTTATGTGTGTGTGTGTGTGTGTGTGTGTGGCAATCATGTACACACACACACACACACACACACACACACACACACACACACACACGCCTCGTCAAACTCAAGATGTGCTGACCCACTTTTCGCAGCTTAAATATTAATAAAGTTCGCCCTCGCAGCTTATTTGCATTTCATCTATTTATTTTTTATTCATTTTTATATATTTATTCACTCGTCTTACAATGTTATCTCTGCAAGCCTTTTTTTTCCCCTCTTTGTATCTCTTTTTCATATACTCAGACCGAAAGAAAACTACTTATTTATATTTTTTCTCTTCTTCGTCTTCTTCTTCTTATTACTCTTCTTATTTTTATCACTTCATCAGAGCATATAGAGCTAGATTGATAGACTCACGTGGATAGAAATGCTAAATAGACGTAGGGAAAGAGGTAGGAAGATTGACACATGTAAATTAATAGGTAGATTCAATGACAGGTAGATAGGTATAAATAGGTAGATTGACACAGGTAAGGTAAATTGATAGGTAGATTGAATGACAGGTAGAAAGGTAAATAGGTAGGTAGATTGACACAGGTAAGGTAAATTGATTGGTAGATTGAATGACAGGTAGATAGGTATAAATAGGTAGATTGACACAGGTAAGGTAAATTGATTGGTAGATTCAATGACAGGTAGAAAGGTAAATAGGTAGGTAGATAGACACAGGTACGGTAAGGTAAATTGATAGGTAGATTGATTGACAGGTAAATTAGTAGGTAGACTGACACTGGGAAATTGATAGAGAAATTGATTGGTAGGGTGATCACAGGTAAGGTAAATTGATAGGTAGGTTGATTGACAGGTATATTGGTAGGTAGACTGACACTGGGAAATTGATAGGTAAGGAGATTGACATACGTAAATAGCTAGGTAAATAGGGAGGGAGGTAAATTGACACAGGTTAATTAATAGGTAAACAGGTATACTTCCTTACCTTATATTCATTGTGTCTTGTCTGTTTCTTTTGTTAGTGTTGTTGTTGATGTTGTTGTTGAGTCTGTTAATCTTCAAATGAGAACTATTATACTGACGACGCTAATAACAACAACAACAACAACAACAACAACAAGAGGCGCATTTCACCCACACCCCTAAATTTGTTCTGTTTTCCGCGTTAATCAAATCATCGTATATATTTTTTATTAATTAAAACTGAAGCGGATAATAATGTGTTGAATGGAAGGGAGAACGAGGACAAATTAGATTATACTCTCTCTCTCTCTCTCTCTCTCTCTCTCCTTCCTTGTGCTGTCAATACTAAGATTACTTCAATTTTTCATAGCAGTCTCTCTCTCTCTCTCTCTCTCTCTCTCTCTCTCTCTCTCTCTCTCTCTCTCTCTCTATCTATCAATCAATCTATCTATATCTCTCTCTCTCTCTCTCTCTCTCTCTCTCTCTCTCTCTCTCTCGGCAGCAACAAGGAAGAGTGGCATCAAATGTACATCGTGTGTGTGTGTGTGTGTGTGTGTGTGTGTGTGTGTGTGTGTGCGCGGGTCAGCTGGTCCTCTTATCGCCGTTGGTGGCGCGCCAGGCGTTTTGGGTGTCGGGCAAAATGTATAAAAAAAAGAGGAACGTAAAAAAAAACAGGGAAGGAAAGAAAAAAAAAAAGATTGGCGCGTGTTGTTGAAAGATTTTAGGGACGTGTGAGGGAAGAGGAAGAGGAGGACACATGGAAGAGCAGGCTACTGTAAGAGGAGGAGGAGGAGGAGGAAGAGCAGGCTACTGTATGAGGAGGAGGAGGAGGAGGAAGAGGAGAAGAAGGAGGAAGAGCAGTCTACTGTAAGAGGAGGAGGAGGAGGAGAAGGAAGAGGCAGAGCAGGCTACAGATGGAGGAGGAGGAGGAGGAGGAGGAGGAATGATGATAAAGAATACAACGAAAGAAAGAATGAAAAAGAACGAAGAAAATAAATTGTTAGAAGAATGAAAACAAACAAGAAAAATGAAGGCGGGAAAGTAATACGAAGAGGAATTGAAAAAAAAAACAGAAAAGGAGAAATAAAAACAAAAAGAAAATACCAAAAACAAACCGAGAAACAAAACACCTAGACTGGAAACTTAGAAGAGGAAAAAGAAGAAGGTAGAAAGGTAGAAATAAAGAGGCCGAGGAAGAGTAACGTATAAGGATTTAGAATGCGAAAAAAAGGTTGAGGATCTAGAGGAGAAAAGAAAGGAAGAAGGAAAGCAGAGATGGAGAGAAAAGACGGAGGCAGATTTCGATGCGTAAGAGGAAGAGGAGGAAGAAGTGGAGGGGGAGGAGGAGGAGGAGGAAGAGGAGGAGTGTTATTATACTGTTGCTTCGACTCGTATCAGATAAAAGAGGAAACGCGTAGGAGGAGGAAGACGATGGGAAGGAAGAGGAGGAGGAGGAAGAGGAGGAGGAAGAAGAGGAGGAGGAGGAGGAGGAGGAAGAAGGGAAGATTATTGCTATCATTTCATTTTTGATAGAAGGAGGAAGAGAAAGAGAAGGAGACAAAGGAACCGTGTTGGTCTGCCTGTTTACAAAGGAGAAGGAGGAGGAAGAGAATGGGAAGGAGGAAGATTGATGTAAGAAAAGGAAAGGAAAAAAATATGCCAACAATGAAGAGGAAAACAAGAGGAAGAAAATATTAAATTCACACACACACACACACACACACACACACACACACACACACACACACTGCGTCTCACTTCACAATTTCAAATGCTAACTCTGGTAATGATATTTTTACTTCTTTTTCCTCCTGTTCTTCTTTCTTCTTCCTCCTCCATCTCCACCTCCACCTCCTCCTCCTCCTCCTTCTCCTCCTTCTCTTCCATCTCTTTCTCATCTTCATAAATTTTTCATTTCAAATAATAATGTTAAAGTTGTGTTATTATTGTTGTTATTATTATTATTATTATTATTATTATTAGTAGTAGTAGTAGTAGTAGTAGTAGTAGTAGTAGTAGTAGTAACACCACCACAACCACAATCACCACCACCATCACAACCACAACCACCACCACCACCACCACCCTAACCGCGAAAAGAACAAAGATAATAAAGATATAATTGAATGAAGGAGAATTAGGGAGAGAGAGAGAGAGAGAGAGAGAGAGAGAGAGAGAGAGAGAGAGAGAGAGAGAGAGAGAGAGAGAGAGAGAGAGAGAGAGAGAGAGAGAGAGAGAGAGAGAGAGAGAGAGAGAGAGACATGAGAGAGAGAGAGAGAGACTTCTTTCTTCTTCTTCTTCTTCTTCTTCTTCTCTCTCTCTCTCTCTCTCTCTCTGGGGACGTTACTTGCTCAACTAATTTCTCCCCGACTGCGTCATCCGAGAGAGAGAGAGAGAGAGAGAGAGAGAGAGAGAGAGAGAGAGAGAGAGAGAGAGAGCACCATACCTTCACTATCCCTCACTGTCACGGCCCATAAGTCACCATAGATTACCACTGATAACTAATTTCTCTCCTCTTCCTCTTCTCTTCCTCTACCTCTTCTTCCTCTTGCTGATCCTCCTCTTTTTTTCCCCTCCCTACTATGCCTCCCTCTTATCCCTCTTTTTTTTTTTTTGTAGATTTTTTTTCCTTTCCTTCCTTCCTGCCCATAATTTTCCCTTTTTTTCTCTCTCTCTTTTCTCTATCGCCATTGCTACATCCTCTCTCTCTCTCTCTCTCTCTCTCTCTCTCTCTCTCTCTCTCTCTCTCTCTCTCTTCTCCATCCGCCTTGCTACATCCTTTCTTTCTCTCTTCCTGCTCCATCTCCTTCCTTCCTTCTGTGTATTCGTGTTTTTAATTTTCTCTGTTTTCTCTTTCCGTCTTAATTTCTATCTATTTTCACTTCCTTCTTCCTTCTTCCTTCTTTCCTCCTTTTGTTGTGTCTGTGTGCGTTCTCCTATTTTTTCCCTCCCTCTGTTTTTCTTTCCTCTGCCATTTATTGTTTTTCTCTTTGTTTGTTTGTTTGTTTGTTCTCCGTGCGTTCAACTCCTCCTCCTCCTCTTCCTCTTCCTCTTCCTCCTTTTGCAACTGTTTATGGTATAGTTGTTGCTTCTGCTTCTGTTAATACCACTACTAATGATAATAATAATAATAATAATAATAATAATAATAAGAGCGACAAGAGCGAAGGCGACTGTGATATAAATTAACGATGATATTTAATTCGCTAATGGCCCTACACACACACACACACACACACACACACACACACACACACGCGTACACACACACTCAACTCTTGACGTTATCCTTCTATCGTTTGTAGAGGAGGAGGAGGAGGAGGAGGAGGAAAGGGAGAAACCTATACGGCAAAAATGACCCAGATTGGATGAAATATTTATGAGAGAGAGAGAGAGAGAGAGAGAGAGAGAGAGAGAGAGAGAGAGAGAGAGAGAATCATTCAGCACGTAACTTTTGTCTTTCTGATTGAAGGAAACTTTTGCTTCTTCTTTCTTCTCTCTCTCTCTCTCTCTCTCTTTCCCTGCCTCCTCCTCCTCCTAACTCGATTGATCGGAAGGTTGGTGAAGAATGGCATTTTTAGAGAGAGAGAGAGAGAGAGAGAGAGAGAGAGAGAGAGAGAGAGAGAGAGAGAGAGAGAGAGAGAGAGAGAGAGAGAGAGAGAGAGAGAGAGAGAGAGAAAACATTTATCGGATCTAGAATTTGGGGAATTTCTAGGGTTAGGTCATGGAAGAGAGAGAGAGAGAGAGAGAGAGAGAGAGAGAGAGAGGGCGTGGATGTGGGCGTAGTAGTGGGTGGTGGTGGGGGTGGTAGTGATGGTGATGGTGGGGGTGGAGGTGGGTATTGCTAGCTCATCTTTAATCTCGTTTTGCACTCCACCATCACTACCACCACCACCACTACTACTACCGCCACTACTCCACTTAAACCACCACAACTACTACTACTACTACTACCGCCACTACTCCACTTAAACCACCACAACTACTACTACTACTACTACCGCCACTACTCCACTTAAACCACTACAACTACTACTACTACTACCGCCACTACTCCACTTAAACCACTACAACTACTACTACTACTACCACCACTACTCCACTTAAACCACTACAACTACTACTACTACTACTACCACCACTACTCCACTTAAACCACTACTACTACTACTACTACCACCACTACTCCACTTAAACCACTACAACAACTACTACTACTACCAATACTACCACCACCACCACCACTACCAATACTACTACTACTACCACTACTCCACTTAAACCACTACAACAACTACTACTACTACCAATACTACCACCACCACCACCACCACTACTACTACCACTACTCCACTTAAACTACTACTACTATTACCACCACCATTACTACTACTACTACTACTACTACTACTACTACCACTCTGATAAGAACAAAGCAGAAAGTGACTAGAAAAGTGAAGAGAAAGATAACCCAAAGTATGAAAAAATGAAAAAGACAAAGAAAACACTAGAAAACAAAGAGAAAAGAAGGAAAAAATAAACAAATATGTAAACAAAGGAATAATTATCAATAACTAACTATCAGCTACTACTACTACTAATACTACCACTACTACTACTACCACCACTACTACTACTACTACTACTACTACTACTAAGCTACTGCAATTAAGAGAAAGATGTAATTATAGTAACAGATGTTCCTGGATGCATGTAATTAATCTCTCTCTCTCTCTCTCTCTCTCTCTCTCTACCAAAGTTTCCTAACCACGTCCCGTCATACGAAAAGTAAAAACAACAACAACAATTAACAACAAAAATAACAACAGTAATAAGTCTTGTTTGCTTGACCATTTGCCTGTTGTTGCTTGCTTGCTTTCTTTTTTTTTTTTTCTTTGTTCCTCTCTTTCTTATCCTTTCTTTGTCTTGCGTCTGTTGTCTGTCTCTGTTTGTGTCTTCCTTTTTTTTCGTTTAATATTTGGTCTTTATTTTCTTTCGTTTGATTTTGTTTATATATTTGTTTCGTTGTTTTTCCCTTCTTTCATTTCTCCGTTGAATGTTTTCTTTGTCTTTTTCATTTTATTTTCCATTTTCTTTCATTGTCGCATCCTGTTCATCCGTTTCCTGTATTGGCAAACATTCCATCTTTTTTGCCTTCTTTCATCTCTTCGTTTCTTTTTTTGGGTGAGGGTTTTTTTCATTTTTCTTTCCCTCTTTCTTAGTTTCATCCATTTTTTTTTTTCCTTTCATTGGTGCATTTGTTTTGTTTTTGTTTTTGTTTTTTCATCTCTTCGTGTGTTTTACTGTATGCATTTGTTTTAGTTTTCCTTTATTTTCTCCTTTATTTTTTTGTTACTTTGTTTCTGCTTTTTATGTAATTCAGTGTGTTTTGTTTCCTTTTATCTCCTTAGTTTAGTTTTTTTCTTTGTCTTTCTTCCTTTCATTTTTTTTTTCGTCAGTCTTGTTTTTCCCCATTAATAAATTTGCTTGTTTCTTTCATTTTCTCCCATCTCTTCTTCGCCCACTTATGTAGATTGTAGGAGTGTATTTATCGTTGTTATTTTTTTCTCACTATTATGCTTCTGTCTATAAAGAATTTTGTGTTTGTTTCTTCCTTGCAACATCCTCTTTGCTTTGATTTTTATTTTCTTTCATTTTTCCTTTTGTCATTAGTATTTATTTTTTTGCCCCGTCGTTGTTCGTATCTCTTCCTTTCTTTGTTCATGTTCTCTCTCTCGCACGTATTGATCTGCAATATATTTTTGTTCATTTTCTGTTTCATTTATTTTTGTTCCACCGTAGGGCATATTTATCTTTTTTTTTGTTTGTCTTTTTTTGTTTGTTTGTTTGTTTTCGATATTGTTCTTTTGTTTCATAGTTCTCTTTTGTCTTTTTGTTGTTTTCGATATGTTTTCTTTTATTTTGTTTCATCGTTCTCTTTCTTTCTTTGTCTTTCATTGTCTTTGTTGTTATCGATATGTTTTCTTTTATTTTGTTTCATCGTTCTCTTTCTTTCTTTGTCTTTCATTGTCTTTCTGTTGTTTTCTTCCTTATTTTTTAGGCCTACGTAATGCTCTTTCGCAATGTATGTTTTTTTTCTTTCTCTAATGTTCGTGGTGAAGGTCTTTCTTTGTCTCTCTTTGTCTTTTCTTTGTTCTTCGTACGTTTGTCTCTTTCTTTCATCATCAGTCTCCATGCCTATTCCCGTATTCGTGTTTACTCCTTCCATTTCCCTTTCGCTACTGTTTCTATTTGCATTATATTATCGTCTACTTTTTTTTTCCTTTTTTTCATACGTTTTCTCTTTGTTATTTTTAAGCTCCTCTTTCATCAGTGTTTTCATCTATTTCATCATTATTCCTGTCTTTGTGTTTGTTTTTAAGTCGTTTTCTTTGTATTAGTGTTTCTGTTTTCACTATTTTCTTTCCAAACTTTCATTCGTGTTTTTTTGGGTGAGGTTTTTTTTCATTTTTCTTTCCCTCTTTCTTAGTTTCTTCCCTTTTTTTTTCCTTTCATTGGTGCATTTGTTTTGTTTTTGTTTTTGTTTTTTTCATCTCTTCGTGTGTTTTACTGTATGCATTTGTTTTAGTTTTCCTTTATTTTCTCCTTTATTTTTTTTACTTTGCTTCTGCTTTTTATGTAATTTAGTGTGTTTTGTTTCCTTTTATCTCCTTAGTTTAGTTTTTTTCTTTGTCTTTCTTCCTTTCATATTTTTTTTGTTTTTTCCCCATTAATAAATTTGCCTGTTTCTTTCATTTTCTCTCATCTCTTCTTCGCCCCCTTATGTATATTGTAGGAGTGTATTTATCGTTGTTATTTTTTTCTCACTATTATGCTTCTGTCTATAAAGAATTTTGTGTTTGTTTCTTCCTTGCAACATCCTTTTTGCTTTTATTTTTATTTTCTTTCATTGTTCCTTTTGTCATCAGTATTTATTTTTGTATCTCTTCCTTTCTTTGTTCATGTTCTCTCTCTCGCACGTATTGATCTGCAATATATTTTTGTTCATTTTCTGTTTCATTTATTTATTTTTGTTCCACCGTAGGGCATATTTATCTTTTTTTTTGTTTGTTTGTTTTCGATATTGTTCTTTTGTTTCATAGTTCTCTTTTGTCTTTTTGTTGTTTTCGATATGTTTTCTTTTATTTTGTTTCATCGTTCTCTTTCTTTCTTTGTCTTTCATTGTCTTTGTTGTTATCGATATGTTTTCTTTTGTTTCAGCGTTCTCTTTCTTTCTTTGTCTTTCATTGTCTTTCTGTTGTTTTCTTCCTTCTTTTTTTAGGCCTACGTAATGCTCTTTCGCAATGTATGTTTTTTTTTCTTTCTAATGTTCGTGGAGAAGGTCTTTCTTTGTCTCTCTTTGTCCTTTCTTTGTTCTTCGTACGTTTGTCTCTCTCATCATCAGTCTCCATGCCTATTCCCGTATTCGTGTTTACTCCTTCCATTTCCCTTTCGTTACTGTTTCTATTTGCATTATATTATCGTCTACTTTTTTTTTCCTTTTTTTCATACGTTTTCTCTTTGTTATTTTTAAGCTCCTCTTTCATCAGTGTTTTCATCTATTTCATCATTATTCCTGTCTTTGTGTTTGTTTTTAAGTCGTTTTCTTTGTATTAGTGTTTCTGTTTTCACTATTTTCTTTCCAAACTTTCATTCGTGTTTTCTTTGTTCTCTTTGTCTTTTTCTCCTCTTTCATCAATGTTCTCGTTTTTATATTTCATCGTTATTCCAGTGTTCGTGTTTTTTAATTTGTTTTCTTTTTCTTAGCGTTTCTGTTTTCACTATTTTCCCTCCAAGCCTTTTCTCATTCGTGTTTTCCTTGTTCTCTTTGTCTTTTTCTCCTCTTTCATCAATGTTCTCGTTTTTATATTTCATCGTTATTCCAGTGTTCGTGTTTTTTTAATTTGTTTTCTTTTTCTTAGCGTTTCTGTTTTCACTATTTTCCCTCCGAAACTTTTCTCAATCGTGTTTTCCTTGTTCTCTTTGTTTTTTCCTCCTCTTTCATTAGTGTTCTCGTTTTTATATTTCATCGTTATTCCAGTGTTCGTGTTTTTTAATTTTTTTCTTTTTCTTAGCGTTTCTGTTTTCACTATTTTCCCTCCAAGCCTTTTCTCATTCGTGTTTTCTTTGTTCTCTTTGTCTTTTCCTCCTCTTTCATCAGTGTTCTCGTTTTTATATTTCATCGTTATTTCAGTGTTCGTGTTTTTTAATTTGTTTTCTTTTTCTTAGCGTTTCTGTTTTCACTATTTTCCCTCCAAGCCTTTTCTCATTCGTGTTTTCTTTGTCCTCTTTGTTTTTTCCTCCTTTTTCATCAGTGTTCTCGTTTCATATTTCATCGTTATTCCGTGTGTTCGTGTTTTTTTAATTTGTTTTCTTTTTCTTAGCGTTTCTGTTTTCACTATTTTCCCTCCAAGCCTTTTCTCATTCGTGTTTTCTTTGTCCTCTTTGTCTTTTCCTCCTTTTTCATCAGTGTTCTCGTTTCATATTTCATCGTTATTCCGTGTGTTCGTGTTTGCTTTCGTTTTCCTTTAATTAATGTTCCTGTAATCATGTTTTCTATTTCATACGTTTCCTTTCACATTTTCTTTGTTTGGTCATTTGTCTTCCCTTTCTTTAATGTTTTGGTCTTGTACGTATTTCATCATTATTCCCTTGTTCGTGTTTTGTTTTTAATTCGTATTCTTTGTATATTGGTGTTTTAATTTTCTCCGTTTACCTTTTCAATCCTTTTCTTTCATCCTTGTCTTCTTCTTTTTCTTTTCCTTCGCCTTCTTCTCCTTTCTCTTTCTTCCTTTTTCTTCCTCTTTCTTGTTCTTCTTCCTCCTCTTTTTTCTCTTTTTCCATTTATTCCACGTCTTCATCATCATCATCATCATCATCATCTTCGTCTTTTTCTTCTTCCTTTCTTTGTTTGTTCCACTTTCATATTTTATTATTTTTCTTTTTCTCACGTTTATCAGGGTTTCTTATATATCCGTTCTTTCCTCTTTAAAACCCTTCCTCTCGTGTTTTCTTTGTTTGCCTCTTTGTCTTCCCTTTTATCAATGTTCTCGTGTCATTTTCTTCATTATTTGTATGTCCTTGTTTGTTTGTTTGCTTTTGTTTTCATTATATTAGTGTTTTGTATTTTCAATGATTCGCTATTTTTTTTTTTTTTTGCGTTTTCTTTCATCCTTGTCTTCTTTGTTTGTTTGTTTGTCTTACCTCTTTCTTCAGTGTCTTCATTTCATCTTTCATTATGTCTTTATTATGTCTTCCTTTTGTTATCTTTCTATCCGTGTTCCTGTTTTCATCGTCTCCTTTTTACCTTTCCTTTCATCCGTATTTTGTTCGTTTTCTCTGTACCTCGTCCTTCACAAATTTCCTCCTTCCATGCTTTATAATTATTCCTGCATTCGTGATTATTTCTTCCACTTTCTTTGAGTCAGTATTTCTGTTTGCATTAATTTATTATCTACTCTCTACCTTCCCTTTCGAGTTTTCTTTGTTTTCCTTTCCTTTAGTTTCTTCGTTTCATCTTTCATTATTATTCGAGTACTTGTTTTTATTTTCCTTGTTTTCCTAGTTTTTTTCTGTTTTCGTTGTTCACCTTTTCCAAACCTCTCCTTTTTTGTTTTATCCTTCACGTCTTATTCATTATTTTTATCTTTCTTTTATCTTCAACTTTTCTGCTTCCGGGGTGATTTATTTGTTTGTTTTTCTGGTATTCTTCCCTTATTCCTCTTTCTTATCTTCCTCTTCTTTTTCTTCCCTCTCCTCCTTTTCCTCCACCTCCTACTCCTCCACCGAATCATCATCATTGTAATTTTCTTCTATTTCGCCTTCTTCTTCTTCTTCTTCTTCTTATTCTTCTTCTTCTTATTATTATTATTATTATTATTATTATTATTACTATTTCATTCTCCTTCTTCCTCTTTCTTGTTGTTGTTGCTGTTCTTCTTCCTCTTCTTTTTCTTTTTCCATTTTTTCCACGTCTTCATCTTCTTCTTCTTCTTCTCTTCTTCCTTTCTTTGTTTGATTCTCCAATTTCCATTCCTTTGTTTGCTCCCTCCTCCAGGCTATCGATGAGAGAGAGAGAGAGAGAGAGAGAGAGAGAGAGAGAGAGAGAGAGAGAGAGAGAAAGCGCAGGTAAGACTACGGTAACAACGGTCTGTGTGTGTGTGTGTGTGTGTGTGTGTGTGTGTGTGTGTGTGAAAAATAAATACACACATGACTGGGTTAAGAGAATTAGTGTAAAGGGGGGAGGAGGAGGAGAGAGAGAGAGAGAGAGAGAGAGAGAGAGATGCAGGCTCACACTCTTTTTTGCTGACGTCACATTCCACCAATCACGTGAGCATTCTCAGGGTCACGTGACACGAGGGCGGCACCTCATTGGCTGGCCGGCACGTGGGGGAGAGAGAGAGAGAGAGAGAGAGAGAGAGAGAGAGAGAGACGGTAAAAATATGGTTTAAAAATCGGAACATAAAAAGAAAGAACATATGGAATGAGAGAGAGAGAGAGAGAGAGAGAGAGAGAGAGAGAGAGTTATAAAAAGGATAAAAATAAGGCGAAAGGATTCATATTTCCAAAGATGAGGCGTATGTTACTGCAGAGAGAGAGAGAGAGAGAGAGAGAGAGAGAGAGAGAGAGAGAGAGAGAGAGAGAGATCCTGTTCATTGTTTCGTGACAGAGTGGTAGAGATGAGTACCATTACACAACGAGAGAGAGAGAGAGAGAGAGAGAGAGAGAGAGAGAGAGAGAGAGAGAGGTGAAATCTCGTTACAATGGGGTGAAATTTGTCGTCACTAAGGGAGAACTGCGGTAGAAAGGGAGGAGACAAGGAACCAAAGAAGGGAGGGAGAGAATAAGGGTAAGAAGGAAGGGAGAAGAAAGAAAGAAAAAAACGAAAGGAAGGAATGAAGGAAGAAAGAGGAGGATGGAAAGAAGTGGGGAAGACAAGGAAGGAAAGGGAAGTGAGGAAGGTAGGGAAGAAGGAAGGGAGTAAAAGGAGGAAGGGAAGAAGGGAGGGGGAGATGGAATGAAAGGATGAAGGAATGAAAAAAGGGATGGAGAGATGGAAGGAAAGAAGGGAGAGGAGGAAGAAAAGAAGGAAGGGTGAGGAAGAAGGAGAGAACGGAGGGAGAGGAAGAAGGAAAGAAAAAAGAGAAGAAGGGAAAGGAGTAAGGAAAGAAAGGAGAGAAGGAAGGAAAGGGAGATAGTGGAAGAAGGAAATAAGGGATAAAGGGGAGGAAAGGAGAGAGGGAGAGAAGCCAGTTCGAGAGAGGAAAGAAGGGGGGGAGGGGAGAGGAGAAGCCATTGGAAGGAAAGGAAGGAAAGTATTCTGAGAGAGAGAGAGAGAGAGAGAGAGAGAGAGAGGATTGCTGCACAGGGAAAGATAGAGGGGAAACTTTGTAGAGAAAGAAGGAAGTGAGTAGGAAGGAGAGGAGGAGGAGGAGGAAGAGGGGAGATGTAATGTCAGTATGTTACCAAGAGAGGAAGGAGGGAAGAAAAATGGAACGAGAGAGAGAGAGAGAGAGAGAGAGAGAGAGAGAGAGAGAGAGAGAGAGAGAGAGAGTATGGAAATGAAGGGAGGAATCCGTGGCACTGTGCTAGGGAGAGAGAGAGAGAGAGAGAGAGAGAGAGAGAGAGAGAGAGAGAGAGAGAGAGAGAGAGAGAGAGAGAGAGAGAGGGGAAAGAGAAGTTATAGAAGTAGATTCAGTTTACAGAGAGGAAGAGGAAGAGGGGAAGGAAAGTTAAAGAGGGAAGAGGGCCAGGGAGGAAGGAAGGAGGAGGAGGAGGAGGAGGAGGAGGAGAATTTTGTATGTATAGGCTTGAGGAAAGGTAAAAAGGAAGGAAGGAAGGAGGAATGGATGTTGGAAGGTAGATAGAAGTTGATTGATGAAGAGAAAGAAGGAAGGAAGGAAGGAAGAAGAGAGAAAAAAACAAAGTAAAAAGAAGGAAGAAGGGAGAAAAAACAAAGAAAAAGGAAGGAAGAAGGGAGAAAAAAAAAGAAGGAAGAAAGAAAAGACAGACATAAGGAAGGAGGGAAGAAAAGAGAGTCAAGAAAGGAACACAAAAAAGACAGAAGGAAGACAAGGAAGATAGAGTGAAAGAAGAAAGATATAAAGTATGAAAGAAAACAGGCGAGAGACCAAGACAAAGGGAAGAAAAAAAAGAAAGACAAAGAAGAAAAACTGAATGAAAGAAGACAAGAAAGAAAGAAGAAAGATGAAAAATAAGAAAGAAAACAGACAGGAGAGCAAGACAAAGGGAAGGAAAAAAAAAGAAAGACAAAGAAGAAAAGCTAAATAAACGAAGACAAGACGAAGAAAGACAAAGAAGGAATACTGAAGAAAGGAAGAAAAAAGAAAGAAGAAAGATATAAAGTTAGAAAGAAAACAGACAGAGGAAAGGAAAAAAGAAAGACAAAGAAGAAAAAATAAATAAACGAAGACAAGACAAAGAAAGACAAAGAAGGAATACTGAAGAAATAAAGAAAACTACAAACCACAAAAAAAGGAAGAAAATGAAAGACGAAGAAGAAAAACGGAAGGAAAGAAGACAAAGGGAAGGAAAGAAGAAATGGAAGGGAACGAGAAGATAATTAAGGAGGAGTCTGGAATGAAGGAAGAGGAAGAAGACAAAGAAAGACAATGAAGAAAGAAAAAAAGGACCAAGAAAAAGATTGAAGGAAAGAGAAAAATATAGATAGAAGAAAAGGAAGATAAATGAAGATATGGAAAAGTGTAAAAGAAAGAAAGGAAGGAAGAAAAGAAAAAAAAATAAT
>NC_066516.1:14090910-14098410 GCF_024679095.1 Eriocheir sinensis
TACAGGTGTCGCAGAGGTAAGAGGAGAAGGTTATATCGGAAGAAGAAAAAGAGGAGGAGGAGGAGGAGGAGGAGGAGGAAGAAGAAGAAGAAGAAGGTGAAGAGGAAGCATACCAAGGAAGAAAGATATCCAGGAACAAGATTGGGAAAGAAAGAGAGAGAGAGTAGGAAAAAAAGGAGGAGGAGGAGGAAGAGGAAGAAGATGAAGAGAAAGAGAAAATAAGAAGAAAGAAAGAAAGATATCCAGGAAGAAGATTGGGAAAGAGAGAGATAGTAGGGAAAAGAAGAGAAGGAGGAGGAGGAGGAGGAATAGAAGGCAGAAGATGGGAGAGAGTAGAGAAAGAAGAAGAGAAAAAAACAAGAGAAAAAGAAGATAAAAAAACATGTAACAAGAAGAAAACGATAATGAGGAGGAGGAGAAGGAGGAGGAGGAGGGTACATAAGAAGGAGGATATACCAGGAAAGGAGGATAAGGAGGAAGAAGAGGAAAACAATAAGAAATATGTAACAAGGAGATAAATATAAATGAGAGGAGGAGGAGGAGGAGGAGTGAGGGGGGAGAGGAGAATGAAGAAGAAGAAGAAGAAAAAACAACAACGAAAGATGCATCATAGAGAGAAAGATAAAGAGTGGAAGAGGAGTTAGGGAGAATAAGAAAGGAGAAAAAAACAAGAGAAAGAGAAAGATAAGTAAGAGAAGGAGGAGATGGAGAGGATGAGAAAGGAAAGGAAAAAAAGAAAGGAAAGAAGTAAAAAGAGGAGGAGGAGGAGAGTGCATACAATAGAGAGATAATAAGATAGAAGAGAAAGAGAAGACTGATAAAGAAGAAGAAAAAAAAAGAGAAAGATAATAAGAGGAGGAGGAGGAGGAGGGTGAATACAATAGCAAGATAATAGGATAGAAGAGGAGGAGGAGGAGGAGGAAAAGGGTGCATAAGATAGCAGGATTAAAGGATAGAGGAGGAGGAGGAGGAGGATGTAGCAAGAGAAGAAGAAGAAAAGGTTAGTAATTGTGACATTAGATTAGCAGTAGTAATTATAAAAAAGATAATGAGAGAAGAAGAAAAAAAAGAAGAAGAAAAGGAGAAGAAGGAAGAGGAGGAAGAAGAAGAAAAAGAAGAGGAGGAGGAGGAAGAAGAAGAAGGAAAAAGAGAAGTAGGAGGAGGAGGACGAGGAAGAAGAAAAAGAAGAGGAGGAGGAGGAGGAAGAAGAAGAAAAAAAGAAGAAAAGGAGAAGTACTGTAGGAAAAGGAGGAGGAAGAAGAAGAAAATGGAGAGGAGGAATAGAAAGAGGAGAAAAGAAAGAGAAAGAGAAGTAAGAAGAGGAACACAAAGGAAGAACAAACAACAGCAGACCTGCTGGTCCTTACGAGGCTGTTTGTGACAAGCCTCACTAACTATCTAATCAAAGGTGGAAGATGAAGGACAGCAAAGGCAAAGGGTCCTCCCCACCCCCCATCCCTCCAGCCAAAGCTGGCAGGAAAGGAAAAAGAACCATGCAGTATGGAAAAACTGCATGGAATTTATGTAGGAAAGAGGAAAGAACTACCATTACTGCTACCACTAACCGGGCGATAAAAGCGGACAAGGACACCAGTATTCGAAAGAACTTAACGTTATTACGACAATGAGTAATATCTTAGTTGCTGGTTGGATTCAAAACTCTTGTCTAATCTATTCTTGAAGGCCGTAACTGTTGTACTATCAACGACATCACAGGGTAGAGAGTTCCAAACATTAACAACTCGATTGAAGAAGAAGTGTTTAGCTTCGTGCGACGAGAATCTTTTACCACTTATCTTCAAATTGTGATTTCTTGTTCTATTTGATCGATCAATTGTAAAGTAATCTTCCGCATTAATATCACTGAATCCTTTAAACATTTTAAACACTTTTATTAGATCGCCTCGCATTCTTCGTTTTGATAGGCTGAATAAATTTACTTCTTTAAGCCTTTGTTCATATGATAAATTTCTCAACCTAGGAATCATCTTTGTTACTCTTCGTTGGACCCGTTCCAACTTTTCTAAGTCTTTTCTGTAGTAGGGAGACGAAAACTGTACACAGTACTCTAGATGGGGTCGAACCAACGAATTATACAGTTTTAATATTACTTTTTCCGATTTATTATTAAAGACTCGTCCGATGAAGCCAACCAATTTGTTTGCGGTTTTAACTACCTCTGAACAGTGCTGACCGGGCTTTAAATCGCTTGATATAGTGATTCCAAGATCCTTTTCTTTACTTACTGCAGAAAGTTGTTGGCCATTCATTACGTACCGAACACGATTGTTATTTTTTCCGATGTGCAACACTTTACGTTTGTCAACGTTAAATTTCATTTGCCATTGATTGGCCCAACGTGCAAGTCGATCTAGATCTGATTGTAAAGCTTCTTCGTCGAGTGTCCCAGTTACTTTACTAGCAATTTTTGTGTCTCAGCAAATTTTGATACTTTGCAAGTGAGCCCATCATCGATATCATTAACATAAATTAAGAAGAGCATGGGGCCAAGCACTGATCCTTGAGGTACGCCGCTTCTGACATCGAGCCAGTTAGATGTAACACCGTTTAGAACTACTCTCTGTTTCCGCTCAGAGAGCCAGTCCACAAGCCACTTGTGAATGTTACCCGAGATACCGTGCGCCAATAGTTGGCTGAGCAATCGTTGGTGGGGGACCTTATCAAATGCCTTTTGAAAATCCAGATATATGATATCTACTAATCTGTTTTCATCGAACACCTCAAAAATATAATGAAAAAAATAAAGTAAGTTAGTTAAACACGAACGTTTACTACGGAAGCCATGTTGCGAATTATTTATTATATTATTTTCTTCGAAGAATTTCACCATGTTGTCGCGAATGATACTCTCCATTAACTTACAAACAATCGATGTCAGGCTAATTGGTCGATAGTTTCCTGGATGAGACTTGTCCCCCTTTTTGAAAATTGGTGTGACATTTGCAAGTTTCCAATCCGACGGAAAAGGAGGAGGAGATGGGTGCATAAAATAGCAAGATTAAAGGATAGAGGAGGAGGAACAACAAGAAGAAGAAGAGGAGGAGGAGGAGGAGGAGGAGCAAGAAGAAGAGGAGGAGGAGGAGGAGGACCCGGATTGTTGACGGCAGCGGGAGTGTCAGCGCTAAAAAATTCAACGGAGGAGGGGCGCCGCGTTCATGGGTGGGCGGGTGACCTCGTGACCTGACCTTACCTGGTGGGGGGCGGGGGGGCGACAGCAGGGGATGAGGCAGTGCGTGTATCCTCCTTAAGTAATGGGGGGCGAGGGGGTTAGGGGGAGGAGGAGGAGGAGGAGGAGGTTCGGTAATGTTCCTCTTCCCCTTTTTCACAATATACTTCCTCCCATTTTCTTTTCTTCCCCTCTCTCTCTCTCTCTCCCTCTCTCTCTCTCTCTCTCTCCCTCTCTCTCTCTCTCTCTCTCTCTCTAGTTTGAGGAGGAGGTTAGTCATTGTTCATCTCTCCCCTTTTTCCCTGTGCCCAAATTTCCTCTTTTTTCCTTTTTCTCTCCCCCTTTCTTTCTTTCTTTTCTTCCCTTCCAATTTCTCCCATCTTACTCTTTCTCCCTTTCTCTCTCTCCCTCCGGTGATGTTGGTGTCTCACTTTTCGTTTTCTTTTTTTCGTTTCTTTAATGGTGTTTTGGCGTCGTGTTGGTGTGTGTGGCGGGGGAGGGAAGATTGGGGACTGTGGGTGACAAATTATAGGCAAGAGTTGAGGGTAAGGGAAAGAAGAGGGAGGAAGGATTGGGGGGTTCACTGCAGATGGGGAGGGATTGAATGGAGCCATGTCGGAGTGTTGGGGGTGGGGGGAGGGAGGGGATGGAACATGTAGGGAAAGAGTGAAGGAAGTTGTTATCGGGGAAGGGTGAGGGTGGTGGTTGTGTTATGGCGGTGGGACGGAGGGCAATGAAGGGCAAGGGTGATGACAGAGTAATGGTGGGGAGGGGGGTCGTGGCGTGGTGTGGGGGGGGGGGGTGACATGCCCCGCCAACAAAATAATTCAAAACACACGCGGCGCACCTGGTGGTGCCGAGGCGGCGTGGGCGGGGCGGGGCGGGGCGGGGGTCAGCAGCCATGTCTTTGTGGTCAGCGTCCTGCGGCGGCGGTTTGGCACCGGCGGGGCACTTTGCGGTGTTGTGGGGCCGAGGGATGGGAGGGGGGGCTGCGGCGGTGGTCAGCGTGGAGGCAACAGGTAAGTGGCGGCGGCGGCGGGGGTCAGCCAGATGGCGGCGGCGTCGTGTACAGTGAATAATTTCCACGGAACTTAAAGAGAGACGCAGCGATAGGAACGGAGTCGGCGGCGGGTCGGGGTGCCGCCCGCTGCCCGCCGCCAGTCCTCCGCCTCGCCTCCTCTCGACGTGACTGGCGGCGCGGCGCGGGGGGCGGCGCGCCACACACCGCGGCAGGGCAGCGAGAGCCAGGGCGCGCGAGTGACAGTGAATCAGGGCGTGAGGGAGGGAGCCGAGGGAAGCAGCATGAGTGTCTGGGCGGCTTGGCACGGGGCGGCACGCACGTGAGGCGCCCGTGGTGGTGATGGCGGTGGTGGCGGGGGTGACGGTGACGGTGGTGATGGTGGCGGGGGACTCGCAGCAGCAGCAGCAGCAGCGTGCCGCCGCGCCCCGCCAACGTGCCTGCAGGATGTGCCGCGCCACGTCGGAGAGCGCCAGCCTGCAGCCGCCCCGCGAGAAGGTCCGCCTCAGGTGTCGCAGCAGGAGCCTCAGCGTCAGGTTCGCCGACACTGACGAAGGCGGCGGCGGTGAGGCGGGGAGGGGCGGCGAGGCGGGCAGGGGCGGCTCGGGATCACGTCGCAGCTGCTCGTCGCTCGTGCCACCGCAGCACCGCGTCTCGCCCGCCCGCACCGCCGCCTGCTGCACCCTGGAGGAGGAGGAGGAGGCGCCGCCGCCCCCCCGCCGCAGGGCACACACGGGGACGGCCAGCAGCAGGCGGCGGTGGAGTCGCGGGCGGCGGTCCAGCCCCCCGCCCCCCCAGGCCAAGCTGACTTCCTGCACCTACAGCCGCTCCTCCCTCGACCTGTGCCCCGGGGAGCGTAGGAGTGGCGTGGAGGAGCAGGAGGAGGAGGAGGAGGAGGGGGAGGAGAAGAGGGAGGGGCGGGTGCGGGCGCTGCTGAGGGGCGTGGGTTCCCTGCTGCGCTCCGGCAAGAGGAAGCTGCTGACCACCTCCGTGAGTGTGTGTGTGTGTGTGTGTGTGTGTGTGTGTGTGTCTGGTCACGTGTGTGCGCGTGTTCCCGCTCGTGACGCCTTTACCTGCATGACCTTTCTCTCTCTCTCTCTCTCTCTCTCTCTCTCTCTCTCTCTCTCTCTCTCTCTCTCTCTCTCTCTCTCTCTCTCTCTCTCTCTCTCTCTCTCTCGCATCATGAACTTTTTCAAAGAGACCGACTGAGGCAGGATCATGGAGGAAGGAAGGAAGGGAGGAAGGAAGGAAGGGAGGGAGACAGAAAAATATGAAAAAGAAATGGAGGCAGGAAGGGAAAGAAAAAAAGGAAGAGGAGGAGGAGGAGGAGATAGAGAAAACATGAAAAAAAATAAAGGGAGGAAAGAAAGGAGAGAAAGGGCGAATGGGAAGGAGGAATAAGAAAGATGGAGAGAAATGCTTGAAAAAAAGATGAAGGGAGGGGAAGAAGAGGAAGGAATAAGAAGAATGGAGAGAAATTATGAAAGGAATAAAGAGAGAAAGGGAGGAGGAGGAGGAGAAGGGATTAATAAGAAAGATACCGAATAATATGAAAAATAAATGGAGGGGGGAAGGAAGGAAGGGAGAGAAAGGATGAAAGAGAAAGAAATTGATAATAAAAGAAAGATAGATAGAGATAGAGAGAAGGGGATGAGAGATAACGAAAATAAAGAAAATATGTAAAAAACTAAGAAGAAAGGAGTCAAAGGAAGAAGAGGAGAAGAAAGGTAAAGATAGATAGAGAGGAAGGGACGAAGGATAAGGAAAACAGAGAAAATATGAAAGAGATTGAGAAGAAGGGAGACAAAGGAAGAAGAGAAGAAGAAAGGTAAAGATAGATAGAGAGGAAGGGACGAAGGATAAGGAAAATGAAAGAGGAGACAAAGGAAGAAGAGAAGAAGAGGAGGAGGAGGAGGAGGAAGACCCGTTCGTGACCCTGATGGTGGGGGAAGAAGTCTCATGTTCTCTTAATCTGACCCTCCCCTCTCCCTCCCCTTTCCCCCTCTTCCCCCTCCCCCCTTTCCACCCTGACCCCCAACTCCCCCTTCTTGCTCCCTGACCTCATCCCGAATTCCTTGTTGACCTCTTGACCAGTCCCACTAACCTGTTCTTACCCTCCCTTCGTTTCCCTTCCCTTCCTTTCCTTTCTCCTTCTTCCTTCGCTTCTCTTCTTCCTTCCCTTCTCTTCCCTTCCTTATTCTTCCCTTCCCTTCTTACCCTCCCTTCGTTTCCTTTCCCTTCCTTTCCTTTCTTCTTCTTCCTTCGCTTCTCTTCTTCCTTTCTTTCTCTTCCCTTCCTTCTTCTTCCCTTCCCTTCTTACCCTCCCTTCAATTCCTTTCCCTTCCTTTCTTTTCTCCTTCCTTCGTTTCTCTTCTTCCTTTCCTTCTTCCCTTCCCTTCCCTTCTCTTCCCTTCCTCGGCTCTCCTTTCCTGCGCTTCACTTCTCTTCCCTTCCCCCGCTCTCCTTTCCCTTCCCTTAACTTATCTTACCTTTTCCTCTCTCTTCCTTTCCTTTACCTTCCTTTCCCTTCCCTTCGCTTTCTTTCTCTTCCCTACCTTTCCCTCCCTTCCCTCTCTTCTCTTCCTTTCGCTTCCTTTCCTTTCCCATCCCCTTCTCTTCCTTTCTTTTCCCTTCCCTTCCCTTCCCTTCCCTTCCCTTCCCTTTAGCTTCTGCCTCTCCCCCCCTTATATTCTCCCTTCTTCGCAATACCTTAGTCTTCCTTCTTATCCTCCTACTCCTTTCCCTCCCATCCCCTATCCTCACTTCCTCTTCCATCCCTTCCCTCTCCCTTCTTTCCCCCTCCCCCCCTTCCCCCTCATAACTCAATTCATTTTCCCATCCATTCTTTACCTTCCTTTCTTTTACCTCCTTTTCCTTTCTGTGTTCCTTTTGCTCCTCCTCCTCCTCCCCTTCCCTTCTCTACTTAACCCTCCCCTCCCCATCACTGACCTATCTTACTACCCTCTCCCCCCACTACCCTCCGTTCCCCAGCTGACCATTTTGGGGAGGAGGGGAAGGGAGGAGGAGGGGGAGGGGGGCTTCTGTATTTGCCCCTAGAGGAAAATATTATGAGTGTTTTCTCCTCCTCCTCCTCCTCCTCTTCTTTATTTTTTTCCTTTCTTTCCCTCCTTCCCCTTCTCGAATTTCCCTTCCCTTCCCTTCTTATACCTATCTATCATTCAGTTACATCCTCCCTCCCCTTCTTCTTCCCTTTCTTCCTTTTCATCCTTTCATTCATTCCTGTATTTCTCGTCTCCTCCTCCTCCTCTTTTCCACTCCACTTCTTCCCTCTTCT
>NC_066516.1:14103410-14105910 GCF_024679095.1 Eriocheir sinensis
TCTCTCTCTCTCTCTCTCTCGCCTTCCCTTCATTGCATCTCCTTTATTTCAAGGGTCTGAATCTCTCTCTCTCTCTCTCTCTCTCTCTCTCTCTCTCTCTCTCTCTCTCTCTCTCTCTCTCTCTCTCTCTCTCTCTCTCTCTCTCTCTCTCTCTCTCTCTCTCTCGCTTTTGTAACACTGCTTCTGGCGAGGAGGGGAGGAGGGGAGGGAGGGAGGGAGGAGGAGGAGGAAGAGCTGGAGGAGGAGGAGGAGGAACTATATATACGTGGGTTTCATTTCTCTTTTTTTGTTTGTTTGTTTATTTGTTTCTCTGATCCGGTCACACACACACACACACACACACACACACACACACACGCGCGCATCGAACTTGTAAACACGCATTTTCGAATTATTATTTTTTTTTCACTCTTTTGCAAATGGGAAGAAACTTATGAGGGTTGTTGTTGTTGTTGTTGTTGTTGTTGTTGTTCTCCTCTTTTGCTTCTTCGTTTTCCTCTTCCTCTTCTTTTTCTTCTTCGTTTCCCTCTTCCTCTTCTTTTTCTTCTTCATTTTCCTTTTCCTCTTTTTCATCGTTTTCTCTTCTTTTTGTTCTCATTCTAAATCGTCTTTTATTATTATTATTATTATTATTATTATTATTATTGGTATTGGTATTAGCGGGACGTCAAAATATTCAAATGTCTGAAATATAACATCATTTTTATTTATACTTTTTTTTAATTATTATTATTACTATTATTATCGTTCTCACCATCTTTATTCCACGCTTCCTAACTTTCTCTTTCTCTTCTCGTTCCTTCCACCTTTCTTTACCTTCCTTCCTTCCTTCCTTCCTCTTTCCCTTCATTTCCCCGTTTCACCTTTTTTTTCTCTTATCTCTCCCTTCGTCCTCTCCCTCCCGTCTCCTTATTTCCTTTTATTCTGACCATTCCCATCCTATCTTTACCATCATCATCATCAGTAGTAGTAGTAATAGTAGTAGTAGTAGTAGTTTAAATATCTTCAGTATCTTTACTATTATTTTCATTTATAGTGTAGTTATTATTTTATTTCTTCACAGCCTTCAGTAAAACAAAAATCCATCATGTTGTTCTATTTCTCCTTAATAATAATGTAATAATGTATGTATCTTTAGCATTCGCAATAAATAACATTAATAATAACAACACTAATGATAATGATAACAACAACAACAACAACAACAATAATAAAAACAAGAGCGAAAGAGCGCCAATACACTCGGTTCGTATTGTCTTCATTTTCTCAACTCTTTGCCTCATCGAATTAATAATAGATAATAGTAATAAAAATAGTAATAGTAATAGTCGCTTTTATTAATATCGCGCCAAATTGAGTGTGAAGCAAAAATATAAAACGGCGCCGTGAAAAGTGTGTAAGGGGAAGCTTGTTTTAATGAACGGAAGGAAAATGAAGGCGAGCTGCAGCCGGAGGAGGAGGAGGAGCAGTAGGGGAAGGAGAAGGCGAAGCGGTAGGGGAAGGAGGAGGCGGAGCAGTAGGGGAAGGAGAAGGAGAAGCAGTAGGGGAAGGAGGAGGAGAAGCAGTAGGGGAAGGAGGAGGAGAAGCAGTAGGTTGAGGAGGAGGAGGGGCAGTAGGAGGAGGAGGAGGAGGTGACAGGGTGGAGGAGAAGGAAGGAGCAGGAGGAGAAGGGAGGAGGAGGTAGGAGCAGGAGGAGGAGGAGCAGTAGGTTGAGGAGGAGGAGGGGCAGTAGGAGGAGGAGGAGGAAGGAGCAGGAGGAGGAGGTGACAGGGTGGAGGAGAAGGAAGGAGCAGGAGACAGGAGGAGAAGAAGGGAGGAGCAGGAGGAGGAGGAGAGAGGGTGGAGGAAAATAAGGACGAAATGGAAACAAAAAGAGGAGGAAGAAGAAAAGAGAAAGATAGTAGAGAAAAAAAAAAAGATATAGAGAAAAAAATTATGAATGATATAAAAAAGAAATAAATAATAGCAATAATAATAATAATAATAATAATAATAATAATAATAATAATAATAATGAGAAGAAGATTAAAAAGAAGGAATCGAAGAAAGAATACAGAAAAACAGAAGAAACGAAGAGGAGATGGAGGAATAGGAAAAGGAGAAAGAAGAGGAATAGGAAAAGGAGGAGGAGAAGGAGGAAAAAAGGAGAGCAAAATGTATACGGAAAAGAAGAAACGAAGAGGAGATGGAGGAATAGGAAAAGGAGGAGGAAGAAGAGAAAGGAGAAGGAGGAGGAAGGAGGAAAATAGGGACCAAAAAGCAACCCATAGAACATTAACGAAGAAGAAGAAGAAGAAGGCGAAAGAGGAAATAAAAGGAGATAAGGAGACAGGAAGGAGAGGAAGAAGGAAGAGATAAGAGAGAAAAAAGAAACTCTGAGAAGGGAGATATGGGAGTCCTTGATAATAAAGGAAATGAGAGAGAGAGAGAGAGAGAGAAGAGGAAAGGAAGGGAGGGAGAGGAAGCAGGAAGGAATATGGAATGAAAAATGGAAGATGGA
>NC_066516.1:14110910-14130910 GCF_024679095.1 Eriocheir sinensis
GTCATTGTTGTTGTTCGTGTTTTTCTCCACTAATACTTTATACACATCCTGATCTATTTACGAAAGTCTCAATCCGCTCATGCAAGTATTATCATATTTAACCGCAACGCAAGGACGGGTGGGAGTCGAACCAAAGACCACGAGAATGCGAGGTCGAAGACTCCAACCACTGCGCCATTACTCTTCTTCTTCTTCTTCTTCATCCTCATCATTATCATCATCATTAATATTTATACCATCACCACCAACGTTATCATCACTACCACCATCATCATTACCATCCATCACCACCTCCACCACCACCATCACCACCATCTTCACCACCACCGTTATCATCACTACCACCATCATCATTACCATCACAACCACCACCACCATCACCATCACCACCATCTTCACCACCACCGTTATCATCACAACCACCATCATCATTACCATCACAACCACCACCACCACCATCAACACCATCTTCACCACCACCGTTATCATCACTACCACCATCATCATTACCATCACAACCACCACCACCACCACCACCACCATCTTCACCACCACCGTTATCATCACTACCACCATCATCATTACCATCACAACCACCACCACCACCATCTTCACCACCACCATTGTCATCATCACCATCACCACCACTCGACGTCATCATTATCATCATCATCAGCGCTTGGAAACAGTGAGAGAAGTCATATCAGTGTACCCTTAACACAATCTGAGAGAGAGGTGATGAAAAGGATTGGAGAAAATGTGAGAATGTTCAAACTAGAGAGAGAGAGCGAGAGCATTATTATTAGCCCCAGCATGGATTAGCCTCCCCCTCATTCTTCCCCTCGTAACGGCGTGAGGAAAAAATGTTATCAGAAATACCTTCACACACACACACACACACACACACACACACACACACACACACACACACGTCGTTGTCTTGCCTCATTTTTCGTTCTTTTTTTTTTTCTATGTTGATTCACCTGTTATGTTATCTCCTCCCCCTCCCCCTCCCCCCTCATTTCCTTCCTTTCTTCCTTCCTGCCCCTCCCCTCCCCTCCCCCCTTTAACTTCCTTTCTTCTGGTCCCTTCACCCCCCACCCCACCCCCCACCCCCTTAGACAGTCCCTTTTAGTCCCTTCTTGCCCTTCCTTCCTATTCCCCTTCCTTCCGTTCCTCTGTCCTTTCTTCCATTCCTTCCTAATTTTTTTTTTTTTTTACCTAAATTTCCGGTATTAGTTTTTTTGCTCTTTCTTCTTTCTTTCTTTCTTTCTGATGTCCTTTTTTCTCTTCCTTTCTTTTCATCTTTATTTTATTCTTCATTTCCCTTTCGACATTCTTTTTTTTTTCTTTCCCGTCCTTTCCTCCCTCCTTTCCTTCTTTCGTTCTTTCTTTCTTTCTACATTCCTTTTTTTCGTTTCTATCTACCGTTCTTTCTTCCTTTCTTTCCTCATGTTAGGCAATCTTCTTTTCCTTTTTTCCTTCTTTCCTTCCTTTCCTACATCATTTTTCCCTTTTTCCTTCTTTCATTTTCAACATCCTTTATTTGCCTTCTTTTCTTCGTTTTGACCTTCCTTCCTCTCTTTGTTCTTATTTTCCTTTCTTTTTTCTATATTTTTTCTTATTTTATTATACATTTCTTCTTTTCTTCCCTCCCCATCTCCCCTGTTCCTTGTTTTTCCTTTCCTTTTTTTTTTTAGCTCTGATGTCTTTCTAAATTTCCTTCCTTCCTTCCTTCATTCTTCTCCTCCCTATCACCCCCACCCTTTATCTTTCTCCTCCCCAATCCATGCCCGTATCTACTACCCCTTCTCCCCCCCCTCTCACTAATATTCCCTACTTCCCTCCCCACCAATTAAAATACCTCCCCTTTCTTCCCTTTCCCATACGTCTCCCCACCTGTGTATTGCTCCCACCTACCTATAACCTCAACTTTCCCTTACCTTACTTTCCCACCTTTTCATACCGCTCCCCAACCACGTATATCCACCTAACCACCTCCTCTTACCTCCCCACCTCTTCCACCCTTTCACATCCCTCCCCACTCACTTCCACCTACTTGTTCACCTTCCCCCTATAGTCTTCCACCCTTCCACCGCTTTCCACATCCATGTATTCTCCCCGCCCATCAACTTGCATCCACCCACCCATCTGTCCACTCTCTCTTACCTCCCCACCCCTTCATCCACCCACCCACTTTATCACCCACTTAGGTATGCGCTGCCACCGACTTCCACCCACAATCCTCATCAATTTACTCTTTATCAGCACTCCTCCTCCTCCTCCTCCTCCTCCTCTTTTTGAATCACTATCTTATCAGTCTCTAGAACAACGTGACCTCACATAGTTTATCACATACCTGCTCAATCTCTGTTCAACTGCCCTTTCCTCCCTGTCCCCTCCCCCCTTCTTCCCCTGTCCCTCCCCCTCATCCCTTCTACCCCAGTCCCACCCCCTCACCCCCCTTCTTCCTCCCGATCCCCGCCCCCCTGCTTTTCGTATCAATGATAAAAGGAGGCCCCCAGCGCACTCTTACCTCAGTGCTCAGTCAGACATCGCTATCTTTGGTGACTAGTTCGGTGCGCGTGTGTGTGTCCGTGTGATTTCAAGGCTTTCAAGAGGAGGAGGAAGATTGGGGTGGCGGCGGTGATTGTGTGATGTTGTCTGTTTCGGTGAGTGTGAGAGTTGAACTGCGTAGAAGGGGAAGGAAAAAGAGACATATTAATAAGACAGAAATATGAAGAGTTGTACTGAAGACGGAGTTGTACTGAAATATTAAGCAGTACCTGTTCTGAGAGAAAGAAAAGGGAAGATAAAAGGGAGAAAGATAAAAAGAGACATACAAGACGAAAAATTAAAGTCGAAGAAACTAAGAAAAAAAAAAGACTGGGAGACAAAAAGGACAAAAAATAAAGATGTTACTACGCAGAAAGAAAGGTCGGATAAACCAAAGAAATATATAGAAAAGTCTTGGATTCGAAAGTTTTGCCTATTCCATTTTTTTTTCTTTTCTTTTTATTATTCCTACAATGTGGATGTGGGAGGCAGTGGAGGATTGTTCTGTCCAGCTCCTCCACCTGTTGAACCTCGTCTCCTTCCTCTTCCTGGAGTACCTGAAGGAGTTTTGTGGGGAGGAGAGGGAAGAGGAGGAGGGGGAGGAAAAGGAGGAGAAGGAAGAGGAGGGGAAGAAGAAGAAGGGGAAGGAAAACGATGAGGTGGATGCAGTTGATTGGAAGGAAATCATAAAGCAACAGGTATTATTATTATTATTATTATTATTATTATCATTATTGTTGTTATTGCAGATGTGTTGTGGTGGTGGAAGAATAAGAGAAGGAATATAAGAGTGTGTGTGTGTGTGTGTGAGAGAGAGAGAGAGAGAGAGAGAGAGAGTAATGAAATCCGAAAAAAAATGACGAAGAATGGGAAGGGAAAAGAAAGAATTAAGTGAGATATTTAGAAAGTAAAGAGACAAGCAAAGGAAGAGGAGGAGGAGGAGGAGGTGGAGGAAGAGGAAGAGAAAGACTTAACTAAATTGAAAGAAAGGATGTGAGGGATGGAGGAAAGGAAATAAAGGAGACTAGGATAAATGAATTAGAGAGAGAGAGAGAGAGAGAGAGAGAGAGAATGGCCAGATAAGATTGCCCGTGATGAATGGGAGAGAATGAAATAAAGGAAATAGAAAAGACTGAAAGAGTGGAAGGAACATAAGGGAAAGAGGAGGAGGATTTACATAGATTTACATAGAAAATCAGACCACACAGACCCCATGGTCCAGACTAGGTGGTCTGTCCTTAAACCTAAGTGATTTTACATTAATCAGATGGCTCCAAAACGTTGCTTTTCTACTCTAGTTAATATTAAGTTCAAGGAAGTGACGGTCGAGCTTGTTTTTAAAGGAGTCAATCGTGTTACACTGGACCACTGATGGTGGGAGCTTATTCCATTCTCGCACTACAACGTTGGTGAAGAAAAATTTGGTGCAGTCTGAATTTACTTGTCTACATTTGAGTTTTGTGCCATTGTTCCTCGTTCGCAAAGTGTCATCGATCACAAACAATTTTGTTCTGTCTACATTCGTGAAACCATTAAGTATTTTAAAACATTCGATCAGTTTTCCTCGGAGGCGACGTTTCTCAAGAGAGAACATGTTAAGGGTGGAAAGCCTTTCTTCGTAGGATTTGTTGCGCAAGGAAGGGATCATTTTTGTTGCTCGACGCTGAACACCTAGTTTAGCAATGTCCTTTGCATGGTGGGGAGACCAAAACTGTACCGCATATTCCAAGTGGGGTCTGACTAAACTATTGTAGAGCGGAAGTATTACATCTTTATTCTTGAATAAAAAGTTTCTTTTAATGAAGCCCAACATTCTGTTCGCTTTATTTGCTGCATCGATGCATTGATGTGAGAATTTGAGGTTTGACGCGATTTTAATCCCCAAGTCCTTAACGCATTGAACGCTTGTGAAAGAGAAAATGGAAGTAAAGCGATTGAGAGAGAGAGAGAGAGAAGAAGGAAGGAAGAGAAGCCAACGAGAGAAGGAGAGGTAAGGAAGGAAGGGAGAGAGGAAGCGAAGAAGAAAAGTTAACGAGATTTGGGAAGGAGGGAAGAGAAGAAGGAATGCGAAGGAGGGAGAGAGAATGAGGCGGAAGGGAGTAAAGGGTTGAGAGAGGGAAGGGAGGAAACTAATGAGGGAGGGAAGGGAGGGATTATGGTGAAGAATGGCGGGGAAAGGAGGGGGAGGAGGAGGAGGAGGAGGAGGTGGAGGTGGAGGGGGAGGTGGAAGAAAGGAGGTAATGTGGTGATTAAGGTGTTTCCGTCCGTGTCTTGGTATTTCTCTTCACCTGAAACACATTCCTCCTCCTCCTCCTCCTCCTTCCTTCTTCCTTCTTCAGTGGCAGGTAGCACAGGTGGCCTATTCCCCCTCCTCCTCCTCCTCCTCCTACTACTACTACTACTACTACTACTACTACTACTACTACTACTACTCCTACTACTACTACTACTACTACCATAGTCACTACTTCAATATTTTTTCAACCAGTTTTTGTTTAATTATAATTTTACACTCAAGGCACATAATAGGAAACATAATAGGAAAATACCGTTGAGGAAATATGATGTCATGCTGTTATGAGAAAAAAAGTGAATAAGAAGGAAAATGAGGAGGAGGAGGAGGAAGAGGAGGAGGAGTAGCAGGGTGAGTGTATTTAGGACCTCAGTAATTTTCCTCCTGATTTAATGATTAAGACGAAAACATGACTCAACACTTCTTAAAATTTCTCCTCCTCCTCCTCCTCCTCGTTTCCCTCTTCCCTTGTGTCCCTCATCCACTCTCTCCCATCTTTGTTTTGTTTTCTTTCTGTCCACCCTCACACATAACCCTTCCCCCTCTCCCTCCCTCCCTTCATTCCCTTCTCTCCCACTCAAGATTCTCACCCTACCACACCTTTTCCTCCTCCTCCTCCACCCCCTCAACACGTCACCAACAGCAAGATTGAAAAGTTTCACACGCTCTCTGTCTCTCTCATTGCTTGCCTCCTCCTCGTCCTCCCTTCCCGTCAACGTTCTCGGAAAATACCTCACATTCACCTCTTTCTCGGTAGCCAGTTGTCAACGTTTCTTAACCGGACGTTTTTGTTGTTGTATGCGTGTGAAGTGAAAAGTCCTTCAGTGTGAGAACCAAGAGAAAACAAAATTAATGAACTAATCTTGTATTATACCGTAGCCTACTTTTAATTATGACAGCCTTGCAACATATATATAGCATTTGTTAGTGGTTTTTTGTTTGTTTATATTACTGTAGCCAAGCGATGTGGTATTACTAAGATTGTACAATATAGCCTTGCAAGATATATATAGCATTTGTTAGTTGTTGTTTTTGTCTTTATATTACTGTAGCCAAGCGATGTGGTATTACTAAGCTTGTATAATATAGCCTATTCGTGTTTCCTTCGGCCTTGCAACATTAAGCATTTGTTAGTTTATTTTTTCTGTCTGTTTATATTAGTGCTTGTAGCTAAGCGATGTGTTATAATAATATGTTAGAAGGTCCCGTCCAGTTACATTTGTTATTAAAAGCGAAAGAGTTTGTACCAATATTCCTTCTAAGTCGTTTTCTTCAACCTTTTACAAGTCAGCAGGTGTTCCTATAACCTTATTTCACATCTGTATTACTGTTATCGTATGATTATATATATATTTTTTTTTTACTTTTCCCCTCTGTTGTATGTGTATTAGTGGACTTTGTAATACTCGGCCTTGCAACGTGAAGCATTTTTCTTTTTTCTTTTTTTTTCTTTTTCTTTTTTTGCCATACTGTAGCTAAGCGATCTTTTAATAACGAGTGTTGCGTCTTCTAAGAACTAAATGGCGAAAGAACTTAGCAAAACACTCGCCCTTGCAGTTTAAATGATTTGTATGTATTCTTTCTTTTTTTTCTTCTTTTTACCCCTTGCTGGAGTTGTCATACATAAAAGTTTTCCGTCTATAGTTTGAATTAAAAACGAAATACCTTCTAGCATTCGGCCCTGCAGGAAACGTAGAGCTGTGGTTGTTTGTGTCTTGATTTATTAGACAGCCCTTGTGCTCTTATCTGTAGCACGTGAGCCAAAGCTGAGCGATGATAAAGAAGTTTCTAACCCGCCAAGAAGGAAATATTCAACGAAACTTTCTTATGCTCCTCCCTCGCTCTCCCTCCCTCCTTTCTCCCTCCCGTTCTTCTTACCCCTCTCTTTCTCCCCTTCTCTCCCTCCCTTCCTTCTTTCTCCCCTTCTCTCCCTCCCTTCCTTCTTTCTCCCCTTCTCTCCCTTCCTTCTTTCTCCCACTCTCTCCCTCCTTTTGTCCACTCCCTCCTTCCCTTCTTTCTCCCACTCTCTCCCCCCCTCCCTTCTTTCTCCCTCCCCAGTTTCTTTTCCCTTTCTTTCTCCCCTTCTCTCCCTCCCTTCCTTCTTTAACCCCATCTCTCCCTTCTTTCTCCCACTCTCCCTCCTTCCCTTCTTTCTCCCACTCTCTCCCCCCCTCCCTTCTTTCTCCCTCCCCTGTTTCTTTCCCATTTCTTTCTCCCCTTCTCTCCCTCTCTTCCTTCTTTCTCTCCTTCTCTCCCTTCCTTCTTTCTCCCCCTCCTTTCGTCCACTCCCTCCTTCCCTTCTTTCTCCCACTCTCTCCCCCCCTCCCTTCTTTCTCCCTCCCCTGTTTCTTTTCCCTTTCTTTCTCCCCTTCTCTCCCTCCCTTCCTTCTTTAACCCCTTCTCCCTCCCTTCCTTTCTCTCACTCTCCCTTCTTTCTTCCACTCTCCCCCCCCTCCCTTCTTTCTTCCTCTCATTCTTCTTACCCCTGTCTTTCTAACATTTCATTCATACTAGACGTTAGCTTTTTATTTATTTATTCGGTACTACTTGTTCCTCCATCCCAAGATCTAAGGTTAGGTTAAGTTAGGTTTGTCTCTCGTCTTCTCTTCTTTCGTCTCCTTTCTCCTTCTCTCGATCGTGTTCAATCCCTTCTGAGGCATATCGTAGGGCTGTTATCAGATTCTTATTTAATTTTTGTTTTTATCATTCTAATCTTTACCACGTGAGGTTAGCCTGAGCCATACTACGTTCTAATTTAATTTCACTCATTCGTCAAACCAACAAATAGTAAATATGTCCACACGCCTTCGAGTTCCCCAGCAACGTATACGAGCGAACAGGTTTTTACTCCATAATTCTTCGGATATCTGTGACGCGGGAAGTGAACCTTAGCGACGATAATATTATACGAGTTTTCTGCCCTGCCGGAATATGCAAAAAACAAACTTGGGAGGGGAGGAAGAAGGAAGAGGAGGGAGAGAAAAGAGGAAGACAGCATAGGAGAGGGAAGGGGAGGCATTGTGAGAGGGTAGTTATTTTTCCTTTTCCGTATTAAAACTGATATAATTATGTAACTAATTTTTCGTCTCGTATGAATGAAAAGCGAGTAGGAAAGGGGTAATTATGAAGGAGAGGGGGGGGGGGGGGAGAACGAAGGGAAGGAGGGAGAGGGAGGGAGAGAGGAGGATGGAGGGTGAAGGGAGGGAGTGGCCGGTTGTTCCCAAGACCCCAAGATGCCACCTCGTAATTTCCTTGGCGTGGATGATGAGACTCCATTTACTGTTGTTTTAAGCCCTCGCCACGCCCCCATTGTGTGCCGGGGGAGTAATTAGGAGGTTATAAGACCGTGAGGGGGCACAGGGAGAAGGAGGAGGAAGGGAGAGTACGTTAGAGCAGGGCGGGGACCAGGAAAAGGAAGAAGGAAGATGTGATGTTGCTCCATGCTGTCAACTTGCCGGGTGGTTGGGTTGCCCACTAGAGCGAGCTGGCATCTCTTTACCCTCCCGTCCCTTGGTCCTTGGGAGGGTGGGTAAAGGGCCATGGGCAGCTGTGGTGGTGGTGGTGGGCAGGGTGCAAGGGAGGGACGAAGGGAGAGGAACTGAGGAAGAGAGGCCAAGTCCAGTCAGCTAGCCAGTCAGTCAGTGTGTGCGTGTGTGTTTCAGGAGCGAAGTCAGAAAGCCAGTCTCAAGTTCTCATCTCTTATTTATCTCTTCTTGGTGTGTTACAGTGAAGATAGTGACAGTGAAGATAGTTTCCATCCCTCTCTGGTGTTATAAATAAAGACAACCACACTCCAGCAAGGAAACAACAGCTGGCTTGGATATTAGTATTGTATTTTTCCCACACGTTTGCACACACATACACTCAGGCCATTGCGAACCTCATCTGCATGCCGCTAACGTTGTAATGGTATAATCTTTTCCGGTGCGAGAGTGTGACAGTGAACTCTTCTGCATAATATATACTACTCCTGGAAAGTGTGTTGTGTGTGTGTGTGTTGTGGAATGGAAAAACTGGTGTAGAAAGGAATGAACGAAGAGGAAAAGGAGTAAGAAGAAAGCGAGTTATTAAGTAAAGAGAAGGAAAAGTGTAAATATAGGCAAAGGATTAATAATTTGAAGAAGAGGAAGAACTGTTGAAGAAGGGAAAAAAGTGAAGAGGAGTAAGAAGAAAACGAGTTATTGAAGGAAGAGAAGGAAGAGTGTACAGGCAAAGAATTAAAAAGAAAGTGGAAAGAGGGAAGCAAGTATAAAAGGAGAGAAAAAGACTACTATATAATTTGTGAGAAACTAATTGCTAAAGAGAGAACGTTAGACATAAAAATCAGAGAAGGAAAAAGAGGATAAAAGAGAACAAGGAAGGAAGAAACGAACGAGAGCAAAGAAAAGAAAAAAAACTGGGGACGTTGGGATAAAGATAAAAGAAAGTGGAAAGAATAAGAATAAGAGGAAATAAGAATACAAGCAGAACAAGAAAGCAAACCTTGAAATAGGGGAAGAAAAAAGACAAGCCCAGAGAGAGAAAGAGAGAGAGGGTGGAGTCCAGTCTGCAAGGAACATTTTTTTTCTCTTGTACGCTGTAAGACTGTTGACAAGAACTTCGCAAACACCAAACAGAACCTAAAATAGACAAGGGCTTCCCACACACTCGCCCAGCCAGTCCGTGTGTGTGTGTGTGTGTGTAAGGCTGGCTGGTGTAGGAACAAGCACAAGAATGGGTATATATGCAGGTCTCCAGATGTTATTAAAGGTATGTAAAAGGAAAACAAAAAGGAAAGAAAATGATGAAGAATATAGGAAGAGGTAGAGGAGGAGGAGGAAGAGAGGTTCGTAAGAGGAGAAAAAAGGGTAATGATGAAAGATAGGAAGAGGATGGAAAAAATAGGTTGCTCAATGAACGTAAGAGGAGAAAATAAGGAAGAAAACTGAAGAATAGGAAGAGGTAGAGGAGGAGGAGGGGGAGGAAGGTTAAGAGGAGGAAAAAAATAGGTTACTCAATAAACGTAAGAAGAGATAAAGGAAGAGAATGGTGAAATAGAGGAAGAAGAAAAGAATGGAGGTTAATAGAAGGAGAAAGATAAGAAAAAAATAGGTTACTCAAGATACATAAGAGCAGAAAAAGAGGAAGAAAATGATGAAAATAGGAAGTTAAAGAGAAAGAAGGTTAAAAGGAGGAAGGGGAGGGAAAAGAAAAGGAACAGCAAATAATAAAGATCAGAAAATTGGAGCAACAAAAGATAGAAAACGAGGAAAAAAAGACAAGAAAATAAGAAAAAGGGGAAAAAAGTTTGATGAAAGAGGACATACTACGGAGAAGAGTAAGAGGAAAAGGAGTGAAAGAAGTAGGAAGGAAAATAGCTTGAAGGCAGGCTTAATGTGAGAGAGAGAGAGAGAGAGAGAGAGAGAGAGAGAATGGTAAAGTTTGCTCGCCAGTTAAAAAAAAAAAAACTGGTTGTGTTAGCTTTTGCTCATCAAGAGAAAAAAAAAGTTAGGTTGGAAGAGAATGAAATGGAAGAGGCTTGCCAGAGTTAAGTGGTAATAGTAGTAGTAGTAGTTGTTGTAGTAATAGTAGCAGCTGTAGTAGTAGTTGTAGTAGTTGAAGTAATATCAGGAGTAGTAATAGAGTAAGATTGGTAGCAAGAAGAGAGTAGTAGTAGTAGTTGGAAGAGAAGGAGGAGGAGGAGGGGTTGCAATACGTGCTTGAGGTCATGATTACACCTTCGGGCATAAGCAGGTGTCCTCTCCCTCCCTCCCTCCTTCCTTCCCCCTCCTCCTCCTCTTTTCCTCCTCCTCCTTTTCATAACTTTTCGTTTCGTTCAACCTCCCCAAGTCAGGTGTTTCAATAATCTTATTTCATACCTATATTACTGTTATCGTATATGTATTTTTTTATTTTTACGTTTTTCTTCTGTGGTATTTGAGAGAGAGAGAGAGAGAGAGAGAGAGAGAATACCCTCCTTCCTCCTGTCCGTGGGATGTGATGTGAGGTAACCTGAAGGGATTTAAGGATGGAATGTCGTGGCCGCCGGCTGGAGGAGAGAGAGAGAGAGAACCTAACGATTTTTTTTTCTTCGTACTCTTAAGATTTTTGTTTGCCTGTGTTAACAAAAGGAATTATATATAGTTTTGTCTTCGGGGGAGTGATATGCAAGAAAGTTAAAGGACAATGATAAAAATACAGCATTCATAATAGTAGCGTACGGTAGTAGTAGTAGTAGTAGTAATAATAATAAGAAGAAGAAGAAGAAGAAGAATGATAACTAATAATAATAACTACAATAATGAGGCCACATTAAAAAGAACTCGGAAATGCTTCTCTAATTTCCAACCGTTACTTGTGTGTGTGTGTTTCATGGAATAACCACACACACACACACACACACACACACACACACACGCTTTAGCTTCCTATTACATACACACACACAGACAAACTACGTCACACTATAAAGAAGACCCTTGCATGAGAGAGAGAGAGAGAGAGAGAGAGAGAGAGAGAGAGAACCAATACCCCCAATCTGACATCGATCCCCTTTCTGATATCCACTCTCTTACCTGTAGACTTGGATTTTCTTTTATGAAACCACAAAACGCAGCGCTTGTAAACCTCCTCCTCCTACTACTACTACTACTACTACGTCTACGCACTGTACTTTAGGCACGCATGTATTGAGCTGCTGTAAAGTTCATAATACTCCTGAGATCTTTACCTGCAATAGCTGTCATAAACCTTCGTTCTGGCCTGTTTATTACGTACGGTAGACACACACACACACACACACACACACACACACACACACACACACACGAGATTGGTATAGGCCTATTTTTTATCAGTATTGCCGCCAGAAACGCAACCTTTTCCCACATTCTCAAACGTTTCGGGGCTTACACAACACCCAACGTTTGATAAGGCTTCGTAGAGATTGTTTGTGGGGATTTCCGTGGGTAGTTTTATTATCCTGGTGATAGTCTGACAAGGCTTCTGCATCATGGACGTGGAAAACACTCTTGGAACCTAGATTTATCTCCTTTGTGACCTTTGGAAATGTTATTAAAGCCGAAAGCATATCAAAGAAAATAAATCATACATATAATAGTAAATATAATAAATTCGTAATAAGATTCAATAAAATTTCAATAATCTGTTCAACTAAAAATAATATGGCTACGCAATTTCGCTTTCATAAGTTTGATTCCTGAAGAAAAATAGCTAGAAATAAACCTTAATGAGTCTGAATATAAAAAAAAAGAACAGGTAGTACAATTAAGTTGATAAACTACGTAATTATTTTAGCTGAGTTTGTTGAATAATTATACCAATGGCTCAGACATTTTTGTATATTCCTTTGATGCCCTTTCATGGATCTCAATAATAGTTATAGTAATAATAATAAATTCCTAACAGTGACTGGCTGGAAACACGCAACCCTCAGAATGCATGACAGGGCGAAGATGTGATAGCAGGAACAAGCTACCCATTATCGCTACAGCCCCAACACGCGGGAAAAGACATTGGGCCAGTCTTACAGTCCAGTCCAGCACGTTTGTAAGCTCCCCAACCAAACACAAAACACGACGGAAGTTCCTTGTATAGTGTTTTTTTTTTTTTTTTTTTCCAGCAGAGGAGTCAGTTCAGGGGCATAAAAAAAAGATAACAAATGTGAAAAAAAACACTATACAAGGAATTTTCGTCGTGTTTTGTGTTTGGTTGGGGAGCTTACAAACGTGCTGTACTGGACTGTAAGACTGGCCCATTGCCAATAAGAACCAGTGACTTAGCAGGGAGAGTAAAAATTTGACGAAGAAACTAAAGCAAATCTCGAAAGTCGTTTTTACGGTTGCTTTGGAATAGACTATGAAAGTAATACAAAATAACCTGCTGGAAATACGACATCATCATCATCTTCTTCTTTTTCTTCTTCTTCATTATCATATGCCAATTCAGAACAAAAACAAAGGAAATAAATACATCTAAGAAAAGAGATCCACAAAGCTGTTTACTTATTATGAAAACCTAATTGAACGTGTCTTTCGTTATTCCATTTTTTCCTAATTCTTTATTCTAACTTTCTTTTTGGATGTTTTTACGTACGTTTACAGTTGTCGAAGCGGAGAAAGAAGAAAAACGAATAAGAAAAGAATAAGACAAGGCTGTTTACTCTTTGTCGTAACGTTTATTGAACGCATCTCTTTACATTCTTGCATCTTTTTTCTTTCATTTTTATTTTGACTTTTTTTGTGTACTGACGATTAGTTGTTGATAGAAGGAAAAGAAAAGAGTTTGACGAGGCTATTTTTATTTTGACATTTTTTTTGTGTGTAGTACTTACGTTTAGTTGTTGATATAAGAAAAGAAAAAAAAGTTTGACGAGGCTATTTTCATTTTGACTTTCATATTTTTTGTGTACTTACGTTTAGTTGTTGATATAAGAAAGGAAAAGAAAGTTTGACGAGGCTATTTTTATTTTGACATTTTTTTGTGTGTACTTACGTTTAGTTGTTGATATAAGAAAAGAAAAAAAAAGTTTGACGAGGCTATTTTTATTTTGACTCATATTTTTTGTGTACTTACGTTTAGTTGTTAATATAAGAAGAAAAAAAAGTTTGTCGAGGCTATTTACTTATTATCGAAACCTCACTAAACGTAGGCTATCTTTTATTTTCGCTTTATTTATTTATTTACTTATCTGTATTTATTGTGTGAGTACGTTTAGTTGTTGAAATAAGAAAAGAAGTATAGATAGACGAGGCTATTTACTTATGATCGAAATCTTACTGAAGACATCTTTAATTTTTGCATCCTTTTCTTTCACTTTTATTTTGCCTTTCTTTTATTGTGGTTCTACGGTTACCATTGCTGAAATAGGGAAAGAAAAGCGTTTAAGGAAAGAATTAGACGAGGCTCATTGTAGAAACCGTATTGAACGTATGTATATTTTTTTTTATATATATTCGTTTCGTATTTCATTTTGACTTATTGTGTGTGTGAATAAGTTTAAATGTGCGTGTTTATTCCTAACTACAACGTTTCCCAAGGACTTACAATTTTCTTAACAACGATACTGTGGCGAGTTTGAATTCAATGAGTGTGTGTGTGTGTGTGTGTGACATTTCCATTCAGACGCCGAGAAAGCCAAGAATAGATTTGTTTGTTTGTTTTCTTTCTTTTTCTGTTTATTCTTTTGTGTTCGTGTGTATGTGTGTGATGATGGCGCCATAAATCTCTCTCTCTCTCTCTCTCTCTCTCTCTCTCTCTCTCTCTCTCTCTCTCTCTCTCTCTCTCTCTCTCTCTCTCTCGGTATTACACACGTATCCTGTAAACCGTTATTTCCTTTCCTTATTTAAATGAGTGTTATAAATAGCTTGCTTGCAACTTCCACTGTTTCCTTCCCTCCCTCCTCCCCCCCTTTCCTTTCTCCCTCCCTCCTTTCCTCCCTTTCATCTTCTCCATTATTTCCCGTCCTATCTCCTATTCCACATTTATTATCCATTCCCTTCCCTTCCTTTCTCTCTCCCTACTTTCCTTCCTTTCTCCATCCCTTTCTTCTCCTCCACTCTTTCCTGTTCTTTATTTCTTCTCCCATATTCACTGTTTCCTTTCGTTCTTCCCTCCCTTTCATCTCTTTCCTCTCCCTTTCTTCGTCATTTTCTTCTCTTCCTTTCTTTCCTGTACTCCTCCTCCACTTTCTTTTCTTTCTTCTGTCCTACATTCATCCACTTTCCCCACCTCCTTCCCTTTCTCCTCCTCCTCCACTCTTTCCTGTCCAATCTTTCTTCTGTCCCATATTTATCCACTGTTTCCTTATCGCCCACCCTTCCATCCTCTTATTAATCCCTTTTTTCTTCGTCTCTCCTTTCTTTTTTGTCCACTTCCACTCTTTCCCCACCACCCTCCATCCCTTTCTCTCCCTCCCTCCCTCCCTCCCTTTCTCCTCCTCATCCACTCTTTCTTGTGTCCCATATTTATCCACTGTTTCCTTATCTCCCTCCCTTCCATCCTCTTATTAATCCCTCTTTTCTTCGTCTCTTCTTTCTTTTTTGTCCACTTCCACTCTTTCCTGCCCTCCTCCACTCTTTCCTGCCCTTCACTCTTTCCTGCCCTCCTCCACTCTTTCCTAGCCTACTTTTCTTGTCCCAGTCCCACATTCAGGCCCTCGTTTCCTTCCCTCCCGGACTTAACTGTGACAAATAACTATGACGAGAGGAGAAAGTGAGTCACGTATAAGTTGATGAATAATAATAAGAAGGAACAGGAAGAAAGAGTGTGTGGAGAAACAGGAAAGAGAGGGGACTGAAGGCTTTTTAAAGTGTGGGAGAGGGAGAAAGAGGAGGATTTTTTGTCGTGGTTAAAATGAAATGATATTGTAAACGCTTTGTTGTTGTTGTTGTTGTTGTTTACTTGTGATTTTCGTTTCATCACATTATTATTATTATTATTATTATTATTATTATTATTGTTGTTGTTGTTGTATATCTTCGAAAAGTCTGCAGGGGTTATATTTTTTTCGTGTTTCCTTTTTTCTACTTTCCTTTTCCGGCTTTCTTTTCTATTTCCTTCTTTTCTTCCTTCATTTTATTTGCCGTTATTTTATTATTTTGTTTTATTATTCATTTTATTTGCCGTCATTTTATTATTAGGTCTTTTAAAGGAACGAGTGTATCAAGAAAAAAAAAAGGTACGAGTAAATCCATTTTCCTATACTCGTTTACACACACACACACACACACACACACACACACACACACACACACACACACATGGATCACCGTTACTTTTTTTTTTTTTTTTTTTTTTTTTTGTGTGTGTGTGTGTGTGTGTGTTGATGGGCGTCGCGTGCATGACCTAGAGGGATTTGTTTGTTTGTGTGTGTGTGTGTGTGTGTGTGTGTGTGTGTGTGTGTGTGTGTGTGGTGCTACAACGGGGTCACTCACACCAAGACCGAGACCAAGGCCGTTGCAAGTTGGTCGACGTTCGTAACAACAACAACAATAATAATAATAATAATAATAATAATAATGCTAATAATATAATGGTACCTATGAAAATGAATAATCAGCGGTAATAATCATAGTAATAGTAGTAATAATAGTGATATATGTTCGCGTTTTGTAGAAAATAAGTTCCCCCCAAATCCTATAATTACCATTCTCTCTCTCTCTCTCTCTCTCTCTCTCTCTCTCTCTCTCTCTCTCTCTCTCTCTCTCTCTCTCACGGATCAGCTGCTTATTACTTTATTTTTCATCCTTTTTCATTTCCTTTCTCTCTCTCTCTCTCTCTCTCTCTCTCTCTCTCTCTCTCTCTCTCTCTCTCTCTCTCTCTCTCAGCAGCCTACCTACTTTTATTCTTCTTTCTTTTTATTTCGTTTTCTTTTACTCTTGTTAACGAAGATTAGGAATTGAAACTGTCATCCCCGAAGCCGAAGTTAATCCCGTAAGTGAAGTTTTTGTCCCTGGCAGCCAATTTCAGAGAGAGAGAGAGAGGGTAACGTGATAACAACACACTCCTCTCCCGTCCCCCTTTAAATCCCTCCCATCCTCCCCGCCAACAGGAGAGGCAAGGAAAAGAAAAGGAAATGATGAAAGAAGAAAAAAATACGTAAAAAGAAGAAAGGAGAATGGAGAAGAAAAAATGAGAGAGAGAGAGAGAGAACAGAAAAGAAAGAAAAATAAAGTAGGCTGCTGTAATCCGTTAGAGAGAGAGAATTTACTTTTTTTTACCGTGTTTCCTGTCCATATAACATTCCACAAAGCCTTTATTTATATCTTTCTTTAATCATTTACTTCCTAATTAGACGCCACAATGACTCTCTCTCTCTCTCTCTCTCTCTCTCTCTCTCTCTCTCTCTCTCTCGTGTCCCCTGTGTTCGTGAATAAATAGCGTCCTTTCTTTATTCCTTGCTCTTGATTTGTCACTTTTTTCAATGGTGGGCACGTGAGTCCAATCTTTTATTCATGATTATTGATTCGGGCGTGTCACTCAGGGTTACTAAGGGGGGGGAGGGGGGAGAAAAGGGGATAGGGAGGAAGGAAGGAAAAGGAAGGAAAAGGAATGAAGGCGTGGGCTCTGGAAGGATGGATGGAGGGAGGGAGAGAGTATAGGGAGGAGAGGATGAAAGAATAAAATAGAGTATGTATGGACGAAGGAAGGAAGGAATGGCGGTAATGAGGATGGGTGGAAAGGGCGAGGGAGGAAGGGAGATGGGGATATAGAGGTGAAAGAGGGATAGGGTATGGAGGGAGGATAAAGGAATGGGGATGGAGTAGAAGAAAGTATGAGAAAGGATAGGGAAGGAAGGAAGGAAGGAGCTAGGGAGGAAGGGAAGCATAATATAGGGGGATGAACGGTAGGGTATGGAAGGGAGGGAATGGGATAGAGTAGATAGGAAGAAATGGGGACAAGGATGAGGAAGGAAAGGGAGAGAAGAAGGGGGAGTCGAGTGAGGAAAGGAAGGAAAAAAGTAAGAAAAGGAGTGGTGTGGTAGGAAGGAAGGAAGGGGGTAGAAGAAAGGGAAGAAGGAAGGAAGGAAAGAAAATAAAGCAAGGTGAGAGGAATTGATAACGGAGAGGAAGGGGAGAGGGGAGGAAAGGGTGACGGGAGGGGATAAAAGGGATCGAAAGGGAAAGGGGAATGGAGAAAAAAAGGGAGGGAGAGGGAAAGGGGGAGTCCATTACTGATTACAGGGGTTAATAATACGTATAATAACTCCATTTTTTATGTATTGATTTTCGTCTTTGTCATGTTTATTATTTCGTTACATTTTCCAGACGTATGAATTAGCCTAGTCGATATTTATTTCAAGAATGGATGTTAGGCTACTATTTTTTTTTTTCAATTCCTATTTATGTTGTCTTTTTTTCTTCCTCTTGTTTCTTTCATGTTATTTTATGTCTTCTAAATCTTTGTCACGTATATAAATTTAATAGTTTTCTTTTAGTTTCCCTTCTTATCGTTCTCTTTTTCTTCATGTTTTCGTATTTTTTTCTGTTTCTACCAATGTTGTCTTTTCTTCTCTTTTTCTTCATGGTTTCTTATTTTAGCCTTTTTTTTTATTAATGTTGTCTTTTGTTTCCTTCTCTAGTTTCTTTCTTGTTTTCTTTTTTTGTTCTTCTAAATGTCTGTAACTTGTGTATAGATTTCATAGTTCCCGTTTATTTTTCCCTTCCTTTCCTTCTTTTTCTTCATGTTTTCTTATAATTATTTTCTTCCTGATATCACTTGAATACCCTGCTACCTAACCCTTGTTCCCTATCATTCTTCTCTTGTTTCTCCTTCTTTCTTCTTTCCTTCCTTTCTTCCTGCTTTTTTTTTACTTCCCTTACTATTATTTCCTTCATATTCCTCTCCACTCTTCCCTACATTTTTTTCCTCCTCTTCCCTATTTTTTGTCTTGTTTTTATCCTTTCACCCATAAAAAAAGACTCCTATAAACTATGCTATATGTTTCAGACCTCAAATACCTTCCCTTCCTCGCCTCAATTTCTTACCCGCTATATTAAATTTTATCCTCCCTCACACAATGTTTTCCTTTTAATAACAACTCCCTTTCCTCCCTCCACAGGCCAGTCTCGCCGATGACGCGAGCGGGGGCGGCGGCAGCGGCGGCGGGGGGCTGAGGGAACCGAACCCGCGTGCGGTGCGGCGGACTCACAGCGACGTGGGGGGACGCGGCGCCACCTGCTACTCGCGCCAGCTGTCCACGCCGCAGCCCATCAAGGTCCGGCCCGCGCACAGGCTGCCCCAGCACAACACAGCCTCCCTGCACCGGGCCAAGAGGTGAGGGGAGGGAGGGTAGAAAAGGGGAGAGGTGGGAGGGTTGGGGATGGTAAGGTATCGTAAGGGTGGATATGGTAGGGTAGGGTAAGTTAGATTACGTAAGGTTAGATAAGACAAGTAAAATTTAGGTTAGGGAGGGTTTGGGATGGTAAGGTAACGTAAGGGTGGATATGGTAGTGTAGGGTAAATTTGGTTAGGTAAGGTTAGGTAAGATAAGTAAAATTTAGGTTAGGTTAAGTAAGGTTAGGTTAGGTAAGGTTCGGTTATGTAAGGTTAGGTTAGGTTGGGTTTGGTAAGGTTAGGTTAGGTAAGATAAAGTTAGTTTAGGTAAGAGTAGGGAAAGTAGAGTAGGGTAGGGTAGGTAAGGTCAGGTCAGGTAAGATAAGGTAAAGTTAGAGAGAGAGAGAGATAGAGAGATGAAGTTATGTGAAAGAGTAAGTCAGATTAACGTAGATAGATTAACAGATAGATAGAAAGGTCAAGTTTTTGGCATTGCAACGATGAATTTATATATTTTTTGTAGGGAAAGAATGAGAGAAAGAAAGAAATTGCACTGAGAAAAATAGTAATTCATCTTAAAGCATATAGTAGATAGATAGATATAAAATAGATAGAAAGTTTTAGTTCATTGAGATTGATTGATTTTTTTATATTTAGAAAGTATTGTTGAAAATATATTGTGGAAGGAAAACGTAGAGTGTGTGTGTGTGTGTGTGTGTGTGTGTGGAAGATATTTATATGTGAAGGAAATTGGAGTAATTAGATTGTGTTCTTCCTTCCTTCTTTCTTTCATTCCTTCCTTCCTTCCTGCTTTCTTTTCCTTCCTTTTTAATATATATATTTTTTTTTCATATTCCTCCCCAGTATCCCCTGTCATTCCCCCTTTCTGTCTTCTCCTTCTCTTCCTCCTTCCTTCCTTCCTGCTTTCTTTTCTCTCCTTTATTATTATTTCCTTCATATTCTTCTCTTCTGTTCCCTATCATTTTTTTTCTCCCCCTCCTCTTCTTCTTTCCTTCCTTCCTGCTTTCTTTTCTTTCCTTTTTAGTATTTCCTTGTTCATATTCCTCCCCATTCTCTTATCATTCTCCTCTTCTTCGTTCTCCTTCTCTTCTTCCTTCCTTCTTTCCATCCTTCCTTCCTTCCTGCTTTCTTTTCTCTCCTTTGTTATTATTTCCTTCAAATTATTCTCTTCTCTTTTCCATCATTTTTTTTTCTCCCCATCCTTTTCTCCTCCTTCTCTTCTTTCTTTCTTCCTTCCTTCATGCGTTTTTTCTTTCCTTTTTTAGTATTTCCTTGTCATTATCTTCTTCGTTCTCCTTCTCTTCTTCCTTCCTTCTTTCCATTCTCCTTCCTGCTTTCTTTTCTCTCCTTTATT
>NC_066516.1:14135910-14220910 GCF_024679095.1 Eriocheir sinensis
TACTACTACTGCTACTTTTGTCACTCCTACTGCTTGCTACTACTTTTGATCCTTCTCCTGCTACTGCTTCTACTACCACTATTACTACTACTACTACTACTACTACTACTACTACTACTACTACTACTACTACTACTACTACTACTACTGCTTTTAATTATTTGTATGAGGTGAATTTATGCTCTTTTTTTTTTCATGTATAATTTTTTGCACCCTACCCTAGCTTGTTCTGTACGTTTGTTTGTTTGTTTGTTTATTTGTTTGTCTGTTTTTTTTCCTTCTCTTTATTTCATCTCCCCGTTTAGTTAATTATTCGCTTTCACTTTACATCGTCCCTGCCTTCCCGCCTTCTCCCCCTTCCTCTCTCTGTATTTTCCTTTATTTATTTATTTATTTATTTTATGCAAACGTTACTTTTTTTTTTTTTTTTTTTTTTTTTTACAGCAAAGGAGACAGCACAAGGGCACTTTTTTTTTTTCACAAGGGCACAGGTTATTTCTCCATATATTTCTCCCCTCTCTCTTTCATTTGTTATTATTGTTTATTATTTTTATTTATTCTTCCCTTTCGTTATTTGAAAACTTCCCCCTCTTTCTTTGGCTATTTATACATATACTTTTTTTTCCATTTTTCTTTCAGCTTTTATACATGATGATTTTTTTTTTTTCATTTATCTGTATATATGATAGATTTTTCCCTTTCTTTCTCATTGTTATTGTTTTTTATTATTCCTTATAGCCTGTACTTCTCATATTATTATTGTAGCTACTTGTTCTTGCTACTAATCCTTTTGTCATTATTATTAGTGTACCTCCATTAGTGAAACAGGTGCTCAGAAGATAGGTAAAACAGGTGATGCTTAGAAGATAGGTCAGATATAGTTGTGGCTTTTACGCAGAACATTATAGATAGATATAATATTCCTTCTTCTCCTTCTTCTTTTTCATATTCTTTTCCTACTCCTCCTCCTTCCATTTCCAGTACTTTACTAATAAAAACATAGTATTATCATCATACATACTACATACTTCTGTCATACACACTATTCCTCTTTTCCTTCTTCTCTTTCTTCTTTTTCATATTCTTTTCCTACTCCTCCTCCTTCCATTTCCAGGACTTTACTAATAAAAACATAGTATTTCCATCATACATGCTACATACTTCTGTCATAAGTAGCGGGCTTTTTACTTTATTTTTTTTTTTTTTATTGTCTTTTTTTTTTTACGCCCTTGCACTATCTCCTCTGCTGTAAAAAAAAAAATTAATAGAAAAAATACACCTTCCTATAATCTTTCCCTTCCTCCCACCCCCCTTTTTTCATTATTTTTTCTTTTTTTACGCCCTCGCACTGTCTCTGCTGTAAAAAAAAAAAAATACACACTTCTATAATCACCCCCTTCCCCTCCCCCCCCTCCTCCCCGTACAGATTCTCGTGAACCAGGAGGACCACCAGGGGGCGCGGCACCCTCGGGATTCGCGCCACCGGGGTCCCGCGCGCAAGCTGAGCCTCTCCGGCCTCTCGCACGACCAGATCCGGACCAACGTGATCAACGAAATCATCAGCACCGAGCAGGACTTCGTCAAGCACCTGCGGGACGTCATCAAGGTGAGGGTGGTGGTGGTGGTGGTGGTGGTGAGGAAGTGGTGTTGGGAGTGTAGATTATTATTATTATTATTTTTTTTTTTTTACAGCAAAGGAGTGAATTCAGGGACATAAAAAAAAGTAAACAAATGTGAAAAAAAAGCCCGCTACTCACCGACCCTAAAAAGAGTCAGAGGAGTGGCCGAAAGATACATAGGTCAATTTCGGGTAGTAGTGGTGTTTTTGAAGGAGTGGTGCTATGGTGGTTATGTTATAGTGGTGTTGAATATGATTATGGTGTTGAAGGGGGTGACGGGGTGGGGGGGATGAAGGGGTGATGGTGGTGAGGGAGTGGTAGTGGTGGTGGTGGTGGTGGTAGTAGTTGTAGTTGTATAAGTAGTGTTAGTTCTACGTTTTTTTATTATTAGAGTACTGGAAATGGGAGGAGGAAAAGGAAAGAAGGAAGAGGAGGAGAAGAAAAAGGAGAATGAGAAAGAGAAGGAGGAGGAAAAGGAGAAAGAGAAGAGGGAAAAGGAAGAAAATAACAAGAAGCAATTGAAAAGAAAAACAAGAAAGGGAATGAGAATGAGAAAGAGAAGGAGGAGGAAAAGGAGAAAGAAGAGGGAAAAGGAAGAAAATAACAAGAAGCAATTGAAAAGAAATACAAGAAAAGGAATGAGAATGAGAAAGAGAAGGAGGAGGAAAAGGAGAAAAAAGAAGAGGGAAGAGGAAGAAAATAACAAGAAGCAAATGAAAAGAAAAACAAGAAAAGGAATGAAAATGAGAAAGAGAAGGAGGAGGAAAAGGAGAAAGAGAAGAGGGAAGAGATAGATAATAACAAGAAGCAATTGAAAAGAAAAACAAGAAGAGAAAGAAGGGGAAAAGGAGAAGGAAGGTGAATAGTAGTAGTAGTAGTAGTAGTAGTACTAAAGAAAGCTACATATGCTCCTCTAAAACAAATACCATTAATTGAGAAATGAGTAATTATAATTCAGCTTAGAAAAGTCCCGCATTTTAACTAGACTGGAAAATGAGAGGGATGAAAGAGAGAGCCAGGGAGGGAGGGAGGGGGGCCAAGGAGGGTATGGGAGGGAGGGGAGTAAAGGGGGGGCAAGGAGGGAATGGGAGGGAGGGAGGGAGGGAAGTAAGGGGGGAAGGGGGTATTTGATAGGCAAGGCTGCATCTGACATCACCTGAGAGAGAGAGAGAGAGAGAGAGATAATAACATTCCCATTTTCTGTGAATGAGACGGACGGGAAATATGTGTATGTATTTTTTGTTATTTATGGAAGTATTATTATGTTCATTTTGCGTGATAATTGTATTTAGTCATATTGTTCGCTGGCTTATGAAGAGAAGAGGATGTTGTTGTTGTTGATAGTGTTGCTACTCTATATACCATCATTTACAATTATATTTCAAATGCTGTTTACCTTATTATTTTTATTAATTTATTTATTTACTTGCCAATGTCATTACCTTTAATTATTAGTCTATAGCTACCTTTAGTACCGACTTGCATATGCATCTACTACTACTACTACTACTACTACTACTACTACTACTACTACTACTAATGATGATGATAATAATAATAATAATAATAATAATAATAATAATAATAATAATAATAATAATGTTAGCATATTTTCGACAAGGTAAATGAAGGAGGAAGGAAGGAAACTCGGGTGTAGGCCTACTGAGATGTTTCCCGTGGTTCCGTTTCGTGTGTCTCCTGCTCTTTCCTTCACCTAATAATAATAATAATAATAATAGTGATGATAATTTAATACTAGCGCTTCCCTTTAGCCTTCCTTTCATTTACTTCCTCGTTCTTCTACCTTTTCTCCTTCCATCTCGTCTCCCTTCTCTTACCTTACCATCCAGTTCCTATCCGCTACCTTCTCATCTCCCGTCCCTTTCCTTCTCTCCACTTTTCATCCCAACCTCATCCCCTTCCTTTCATTTCTTTCCCATCGTCCCTTCCTTTCCTCCTTATCTTCCTATCCCATCCCGTTCCTCTCTTCCTTACCCTCCTTCTCCTATCCATACCTTTCCCATCTCTCCCATTCCTCCCTTCCCTTTCTTCCCATTCCCTTCCTTTTCCCGCTCCTATTCCTCCCATCTTCTTATTCCATCCCAGTTCTTTCCTTCCCTTCCCCTCTCTTCTCTTCTATTCCTCCCTCCCTCTCCCTTTCCCTTCCTTTCCCTTCCCCTCCCCTTCATCTTCTCTTTCCCCTTTTCATTTCCCCTTTCTTCCCTTCCTTCCCTTTCCCTTCCTTCCCATTCCCTTCCTTCCCCTCCCCTTCCTCCCGTTTTTTTTTCTTTCCTGCCTCAAATCCTTCCCCTTCCTCCTTTTCCCTCCCCTTCCTCTCTTCTTTCTCCCCCTCCTTCCTCCCCTTCCTCTTCCCTCTCCTCTCGTTCCCTAACCCAACCTGACTTGTAACCTGTAACCTAACGCCCGGTGGTTCGTCTTTAAAACTAGTCATGTAAAAAATTAAGCAAGTATGGGCTCGGAGCAGTGATACATAGAAAACGGGGAATAACATTGAAAGTGGGTTTTACTGAGTATTGTTTTCGTTATTTATTATTATTATTATTATTATTATTTAGGTTCATGTAATCCCTTGTGTGTGTGTGTGTGTGTGTGTGTTCCTATTATTCACATGACAGTTGCAGTCTCTCGTAACATATTGCCTCCAGCCTTAATGCCTCCTCCTCCTCCTCCTCCTCCTTTGTCTCTTCATTATTCTCCCCCTCATTTTCTTCTCATTTGCCTCCTCCTCCTCCTCCTCCCACTGGCATCTCTTCTTCATGTTTCCTCCTTTTTATTTATTTTGTTTTTTCCTTTTCTCTTTTTCTCTTTGGCGAAGTAGTAGTAGTAGTAGTAGTAGTAGTAGTAGTAGTAGTAGCGTCAAATAAGAACTCCCTACCATAAAAACAACAACGATGACAGTAAGAAGAAGAAGAAAAAGATGACAGTAACCAGAAAATATCTAGTAAATAACAATAAGAGAAAACGCACCGCTCATTTCAAGGGTAGCAAGATTATAGTAGTAGTAGTAGTAGTAGTAGTAGTAACGCCAAGTAAGAACTCCCTGACATAAAATAACAACACTACTTGTAAGAATAAGGCAAAAAATATGCCAGCAACCAGATAAAAACTCATTAATAACAAAGCATAGTGAAAACGGGTCACCTAGTTTCAGGGGTATCTGCTGCAAGTTCGTAGTAGTAGTAGAAGTTGTAGTAGTAGTAGTAGTAACGCCAAACGAGAACTCCCTGCCATAAAATAACAACACTACTAGTAAAATTAAGACAAAAAATAAGCCAATAACCAGATAAAAACTCGTAAATAACAGAACATAGTGAAAACGGGTCACCAAATTTCAGGGGTATCTGCTGCAAGTTCGGAAGCGCGGCGACATGTTCAACAAGGAGCGCATCGCCACCATCTTCGGCAACATGGAGGCGCTCTACACCTTCCAGAGCGGCTTCCTCAAGGAGCTGGAGGGCAACATCGACTGGCAGGAGCCCCACAAGTCTTGCATCGGCGCCATCTTCATCAGGAATGTAAGTATATGATGGTGGTTGTGATGGAGTAATGCAACCATATTTTATTTTATTTTTATTTTTACTTCTCGTTTTTCTCTCTCTTTGGGTCTATTTCTTGCTTTTTCTTCCTCTTTTCCTCTTTCTTTTGTTCTTTCTTTTTTCTCTTTCTCTGTCTCTTTCTCTTTTCCTCTTTCTCTTTTTGTCTTTCCCTTTATCTCTTTCGCTTTTATTTCCTTGCTTTTTCTTTCTCTTCCTTTTTCTTTTCCTCTTTCCCTTTATCTCTTTCGCTTTTATTTCCTTGCTTTTTCTTTCTCTTTTCCCCTTTCGCTTTTATTTCCTCCTCTTTACCTCTCTTTCTCTTCCCTCTTCCTCCATTTCTCATCTTCTCTGCCCACTCTTTCTCTTATTTCCTCTTCCCTTCTCTCCTCTTCTCCTTTCTCATCTTCTCTGCCCACTCTTTCTCTTATTTCCTCTTCCCTTCTCTCCTCTTCTCCATTCCTCATCTTCTCTGCCCACTCTTTCTCTTATTTCCTCTTCCCTTCTCTCCTCTTCTCCATTTCTCATCTTCTCTGCCCACTCTTTCTCTTATTTCCTCTTCCCTTCTCTCCTCTTCTCCTTTCTCATCTTCTCTACCCACTCTTTCTCTTATTTCCTCTTCCCTTCTCTCCTCTTCTCCTTTCTCATCTTCTCTGCCCATTCTTTCTCTTATTTCCTCTTCCCTTCTCTCCTCTTCTCCTTTCTCATCTTCTCTGCCCACTCTTTCTCTTATTTCCTCTTCCCTTCTCTCCTCTTCTCCATTTCTCATCTTCTCTGCCCACTCTTTCTCTTATTTCCTCTTCCCTTCTCTCCTCTTCTCCTTTCTCATCTTCTCTGCCCACTCTTTCTCTTATTTCCTCTTCCCTTCTCTCTTTTTCTCCTTTCTCATCTTCTCTGCCCACTCTTTCTCATTTCCTCTTCCCTTCTCTCCTCTTCTCCATTTCTCATCTTCTCTGCCCACTCTCTCTTATTTCCTCTTCCCTTCTCTCCTCTTCTCCATTTCTCATCTTCTCTGCCCACTCTTTCTCTTATTTCCTCTTCCCTTCTCTCTTTTTCTCCTTTCTCATCTTCTCTGCCCACTCTTTCTCTTATTTTCTCTTCCCTTCTCCTCTTCTCCATTCCTCATCTTCTCTGCCCACTCTTTCTCTTATTTCCTCTTCCCTTCTCTCCTCTTCTCCTTTCTCATCTTCTCTGCCCACTCTTTCTCTTATTTCCTCTTCCCTTCTCTCCTCCTCTCCATTCGTCATCTTCTCTGCCCACTCTTTCTCTTATTTTCTCTTCCCTTCTCTCCTCTTTTCCTTTCTCATCTTCTCTGCCCACTCCTCTTATTTTCTCTTCCCTTCTCTCCTCTTTTCCTTTCTCATCTTCTCTGCCCACTCTTTCTCTTATTTCCTCTTCCCTTCTCTCCTCTTCTCCTTTCTCATCTTCTCTGCCCACTCTTTCTCTTATTTTTTTTTCCTTTCTCATCTTCTCTGCCCTCTCTCTTATTTCCTCTTCCCTTCTCCTCTTCTCCATTTCTCATCTTCTCTGCCCACTCTCTCTTATTTCCTCTTCCCTTCTCTCCTCCTCTCCATTCCTCATCTTCTCTGCCCACTCTTTCTCTTATTTTCTCTTCCCTTCTCTCTTTTTTTCCTTTCTCATCTTCTCTGCCCACTCTCTCTTATTTCCTCTTCCCTTCTCTCCTCTTCTCCATTTCTCATCTTCTCTGCCCACTCTCTCTTATTTCCTCTTCCCTTCTCTCCTCTTCTCCATTTCTCATCTTCTCTGCCCACTCTTTCTCTTATTTCCTCTTCCCTTCTCTCCTCCTCTCCATTCCTCATCTTCTCTGCCCACTCTCTTATTTCCTCTTCCCTTCTCTCCTCTTCTCCATTCCTCATCTTCTCTGCCCACTCTTTCTCTTATTTCCTCTTCCCTTCTCTCCTCTTCTCCATTCCTCATCTTCTCTGCCCACTCTTTCTCTTATTTCCTCTTCCCTTCTCCTCTTCTCCATTCCTCATCTTCTCTGCCCACTCTTTCTCTTATTTTCTCTTCCCTTCTCTCCTCTTCTCCATTCCTCATCTTCTCTGCCCACTATTTCTATTATGTCCTATACCATTCTCCTCCTCTCCATTCCTCATCTTCTCTGCCCACTCTTTCTCTTATTTCCTCTTCCCTTCTCCTCTTCTCCATTCCTCATCTTCTCTGCCCACTCTTTCTCTTATTTTCTCTTCCCTCCTCTCCACTTCTCCATTCCTCATCTTCTCTGCCCACTCTTTCTCTTATTTCCTCTTCCCTTCTCTCCTCTTCTCCTTTCTCATCTTCTCTGCCCACTCTTTCTCTTATTTCCTCTTCCCTTCTCTTCTCCATTTCTCATCTCTGCCCACTCTTTCTCTTTTTTTCTCTTCCCTTCTCTCCTTTTCTCCTTTCTCATCTTCTCTGCCCACTCTCTTATTTCCTCTTCCCTTCTCTCTCTTCTCCATTCCTCATCTTCTCTGCCCTCTTTCTCTTATTTTCTTCCTCCTCTTCTCCTTTCTCATCTTCTCTGCCCTCTCTCTTATTTCCTCTTCCTCTCCACTTCTCCATTCCTCATCTTCTCTGCCCACTCTTTCTCTTATTGACTCTTCCCTTCTCTCCTCTTCTCCTTTCTCATCTTCTCTGCCCACTCTTTCTCGTATTTCCTCTTCCCTTCTCTCCTCTTCTCCTTTCTCATCTTCTCTGCCCACTCTTTCTCTTATTTCCTCTTCCCTTCTCTCCTCTCCTCCATTTCTCATCTCCTCTGCCCACTTTCTCTTATTTCCTCTTCCCTTCTCTCCTCTTCTCCATTCCTCATCTTCCCTGCCCACTCTTTCTCTTATTTCCTCTTCCCTTCTCTCCTCTTCTCCATTCCTCATCTTCTCTGCCCACTCTTTCTCTTATTTCCTCTTCCCTTCTCCTCTTCTCCATTTCTCATCTCTGCCCACTCTTTCTCTTTTTTTCTCTTCCCTTCTCTCCTCTTCTCCTTTCTCATCTTCTCTGCCCACTCTCTCTTATTTTCTCTTCCCTTCTCTCCTCTTCTCCTTTCTTACATCCTTATCAGAGGCAGATCAAGGAAGGAGATAAACGAGTTCCAGAAAGTTCTATAATCATTCCCATTAGCTTCTTTTAATTAACTTGTTTCACCCTCCCTCAACAGTCAGACGTCTTTTAATTAACCTGCCTCAACCTCCCTTTTAACTCCCCCCCCCCTCCCCCCTTCCCTTAACTTATCTATACCTCCCCTGAACTCCTCCTCTCCCATTCCCTCAGTTGCGCTCCCCCTCCTCTTTATAATTTCTCTCCCTCTCCCTCAACTTTTCTCAACCTTAAAAACTTCCCTCAACCTCTCTTAACTTCTCAACTTCTCATAACTTCTCTCAATGTCCCTTAAAAACTTCCCTCAACCTCTCTTAACTTCTCTCAACTTCTCTCAACCTCCCTTAAAAACTTCCTTCAACCTCTCTTAACTTCTCTCAACCTCCCTTAACTTCTCTTAACTTCTCTCAACCTCCCTTAAAAACTTCCCTCAACCTCTCGTAACTTCTCTCAACTTCTCTTAACTCCCTTAAAAACTTCCCTTAACTTCTCTCAACCTCCCTTAAAAACTTCCCTCAACCTCCCTTGATTAACTTCTCTCAACTTCTCTTAACTTCTCTCAACCTCCCTTAACTTCTCAACCTCTCACAAGTCATCTTTTTTTTTTTTTTCTTATCTGTTTCAAGAGCCCTTAACTTCCCTCCCTCACTTAATAACCTCTCTCCATTTCCCTTAATAACTTCTCTTCCCCTCCCTCAACTTAACCTCCCTAAATAACTTCTCTCCCTCTCCCTTAATAACTTATCTTCCCCTCCCTCAACTCAACCTTCTTAAATAACTTCTTTCATTCTCCCTTAATAACTTCTTTTCCCCTCCCTCAACTTTTCTCCCTCTCCCTTAACTTCTCTCAACCTCCTCTTATACCCCCTCCTTCTCTCTGTGTGCAAAGGGAGAAGTTTGAGATCTACAGTGAGAATTAACACATCAACCTCCCTTACTTCCCAGCCTTCCTTAATAACTTCTCTCCACCTCCTCTAACTCCCTCTCCCTCTCTCTCCCCACCTTGCAGCGGGAGAAGTTTGAGATCTACAGCGAGTATTGCAACAACCACCCGGCGGCCACCTCGGCGCTGCAGGAGCTCTACCAGGATCAGCGCTACGTCCACTTCTTCGAGGCGTGCCGACTGCTGCAGGAGATGATCGACATATCCCTCGACGGCTTCCTCCTCACGCCCGTGCAGAAGATTTGCAAGTACCCCCTCCAGCTGCAGGAGCTCCTCAAGTATACTAAGGTAGGCAAGGGGAGGAAAAAAAGGAACACCAAAAACACACATAACACATTACTACAAAAAATGATAGGATGTTAAGTTAAGGTATTGATAGAAAATGGGTTAGTGGATAAGTGGTGAGTGGGTTAGTGATAAGTGAGGAGACAAAAGGAACAAAAATAAAACAGACAATTAGAGGAGTTATAGAAGATGGATTGCACGTTAGGGAAAGATGTGTAAGTGCCCCCTCTATTTACAGGAGTTGCTAAAGTATACAAAGGTAGGTAAAGTTTGAGAAAAAGTAATGAAAATTTGACAAGACAGACTGAAACAAAGGAGGTTAAGGTAAGGTAGTAACACAGCCGCTTTACCTCATCAGTTTTTTTCCCATACTCTTTCCTGTAGTCATTCTCTTTTTCCCCTAGTCAGTCAAATCATAATATTGTGAGATACTAACAACCACTCCCCACATTAACCCTCCTTTTTTCCCTCTCCCTGGGCAGACCGACCACCCAGACTTCAACAGCGTGAAGGGCGCGCTGGATGCCATGCGGGACGTGGCGCTGCTGGTCAACGAGAGGAAGCGCCGCATGGAGTGCCTTGAGAAGATCGCGTCCTGGCAGATGACTGTGGAGGGCTGGGAGGTGAGTGTGTGTGTGTCCTCTTGGTCTGTGTGTTTCTCTATATCTCTTCTCTACCTGTGCATTTCTCTTAGTCTCTCTGTCTGTCTGTATGTGTGTTTCTCTTGCTGTCTGTCTACCTGTCTGAGTATTTACCTAGTTGTAGTTTTACAGGGCCTGGGCTTTACGGTCGTGTGGTCCCGTTTCCGTATCTGCATTTATCCAACTTTTCCTTAAAGCTTTGCACACTCTTTGCCGATCTCTCTGTCTGTTTGCCTGTCTGTCTGTGTTTCTCTGTCAGAATCATAAAGAAGCTCTGAAACTTTTCCCTATCCCTCATCCCACCCATCACTCTCACTGCCTTCAATTTTAATTTAACATTCTCTTACAACTTATCAAACACGAATCAACACAAAAAAAATCTCCTTTCCCCCATTTCCACTCTCCCATTTCACCTCCCTTTACTCCACCTCATCTCATCCACCTCTCTCACGCAGGGACCCGACCTTCTGGAGGAGAGTTCCCAGCTGATTCACCAGGGGGAGGCCACGAAGGGTGCGGGGGGAGCCTGGCCCAAGGACGTCACCCTCTTCCTCTTCGACCACCAGCTCGTCTACTGCAAGCGTGACCTCCTCAAGCGCAACACCTTCGTCTACCGCGGCCGCCTCAACCTGGACATGTGCGAGGTGGTGGACATGCCAGCGAATAAAGGTGGGTGGTGGTGGTGGTATTGTGGGCGTGTAATGGTGTTGGAAGGGGTATTGTGCATGTGTTGGTGGTGGGTGGTAGTGATGGTGATGGGAGAAGTACTGTGAGTGTGGTGGTGGTGGTGGTGGTATTGTGGGCGTGTAATGGTGTTGGAAGGGGGTATTGTGCGTATTGTGGTGGGTGGTAGTGATGGTGGTGGTGGTAGTTATGGTGTTATGAGGAGGGATGGGAGTTTCATGGTTGGGATGATGGTGAAATTTGTGTGTTTTTAGGATATGGTGTGTGATGTTTGTGGTTTTTGCCTTGGTTATAATATAAGTCACTGGTGGTTGTGGTGATGGGAGGTGTGGTGTGGGTGTGTGAAGGTGAGGGTGTAATTTTTATAACATTAGGAAGTGTTCTTGGTCGTAATATTTATAGTTGCAAATATGAGCAAGAGAGAGTGATTTTGATGCCTCAGCTATCGTTATGAGGGTCAAGTTACCATAATTTCCTATTGTATAAAGATAAAAATGGCTCCAAACAGCTCTAACCCTCACGCCTAACCCAACTCTTATGCTTCCCTGTGTTCCCGCAGACTCCAGCCTCAACATGAGCAACGGCTGGAAGATTCACAGCGTGGCCAAGAACAAGTGGTACACCTTCTCCTGCAAGACCGGCACAGAGAAGCTCAAGTGGATGGAGGCTTTCAGGTTAGTGGGGAAGGGCCAGGGAATAGTTATGGATTTTTTTTTTTTTTTTTTTTTTTCGTGTGTGTGTGTGTGTGTGTGTGTGTGTGTGTGTGTATTTACCTAGTTGTAGTTTTACAGGGCCTGGGCCTTAACGCTCGTGTGGTCCCGTCTCCGTATCTACACTTATCCAACTTTTCCTTAAAGCTTTGCACACTCCTCGCCGATACTACATCCTCACTTAGTCTGTTCCAAAACTCTATATTTCTTTGCGGGAAGCTATATTTCTTTATGTCTCTTAAGCATCTTCCCTTCCTCAATTTTTTCTATGTCCTCTTGTGTTCCTAGCGGTAATTCCTTCTTTTAGTATTAACTCCTCGTTATCTACTTCTTCCATTTTGCTCTATAATTTGTAGATTTGTATTAGGTGTGTGTGTGTGTGTGTGTGTGTGTGTGTGTGTGTGTGTGTGTGTGTGTGTGTGAAAGCAACATCTCAAGGAGGAAAAAAAGTCACTTCTCCCCAAAAACAAAAAGTATGAGGGTTTGTTCTCTGTGTTCTGTTTCCAGTCATTTTTATTGTTGGTTTGTTTTGGGCATCACGTTATTGTTCTTGTTGACATTATCCCTGCAAAGGCAACAGCTCAAGGGGAGAAAAAGAGGTATATTCCCCTGAACCAAAAAGTATAAGGATATGCTTCTGATTTTGTTCCATTTATCATTGTTATTGTTATGATGATTATTATTGTTGTTGTTGCTGCTGTGTATTGCATTATTGTTAGTATTGTTTTCTGCATTCCACATTGTAAAAAAAAAAAGGGGTTTCTGATGAGATTAATTTATTTTTTTGTCATTTTCTTATCTGTTTCTTCAAGTATTGGAGTATGAATGGTAGGCTATGTTAAGAAATGTTATAGTTTATGAATAATTTAAATGGCACAAGACTAGCTGCTTAGAATGTAGTGGAATGAAGGCATTGCAAATTTGTGATGGGATTGTGCTTTTGTCATTTTCTTGTCTATTCAAGTATTGGAAAAAGGCTTAGCTATGTTGGGAAATGCTATATTCTAACCTTCCACTTATTTATTATTATTATTATTATTATTAATATTATTATTATTTTTTTTTTTTATAATCTTTACCTGAGCTGGAGACTTTTCACAGTTTCCATGTCTACTCATTGAGGGGAGTCTTTGGGTCCATATAATTTTTTTTATTTTCCCTCTATGCCCATTCATGGATCTCAGTAATAATAAAAATGATAATGATCTGAACTGGAGTCCTTACAAGTCTCTTTATAGTCCTCATCTGAATTCATGGCCATCATTGTCATCTGTTTAGCCCTCCTCAGTAACTCTCCCTCCCTCTCTTACTTCTCTCATATCAACCCTAAAACCTGCCCCCCCAAATCACAGTAAGGAGCGAAAGTTGGTGGCGGCGGACGAGAATGCTGGCTTCGTGGTGGGTGAGAAGGCAAAGAACCTGGCGAGGGTGGCGGCACGCAACCAACGCAACCGACCCAAGAGACCCAGAAGTAAGTGTTGAGAGCTCAGTGTGTGTGTGTGTGTCGTACTGTGTCTGTCTGTGTACATGTCTGTGTGTCTGTGTGTCCTGTTGAATATATACGTAAATGCAGGATATAGGAAGCCAGGAACCTGTGTCATGGTGTTAGCTGTGCCTTTTGTATAGCTTGAGGTCTTTCTGTGTCTTGATTTTTTGTTAGTTCCTCCTTTAAGCTTAACATGCTTAGGTGAGTTAGACGACATTTTCTCCATTTTGTACGAGAGGATTAGGAAGGGAAAGAAATGGAAGGAAGGGAAGGAAAGAACAACATGACTGATACAAAGAGAAGTGAGGGAAAGAGTGGAAAAACATATATAAGATTTCATTCCTTCATTTGTATAAAGAGGAAGATGGAGAGGTGCTATAGAAAAAAAAATAGTGAAGTAACTTTTAACTTTTCCAACACTTAAAGAAACTTGAAAAAAAAGGAGGAAGGAGGAAGAGGAAAGGGATGTTTTTGTTATCTCAAGAAAGTGAAAGAGAGAAGGGATGGAAGAGGGGGAATAAAAAAATGATCTGATAATGTGAGGAAGAGGAAGAGGGAAACAGGAAAGAGGAGGGAAGAAAGAAAACTCTGTACTCCCAAAAGGAACTCAGCTTAAAAGTAAAAGAGGACAAAACAAAATAAATTCCTCTGCTTGTGTAAAAAAGAAAGGAGGAAGGAGGAAGAAGGCTAAAGGAAGGAAGGAAGGAGGACAAAAACATTAAAAAATAGAAACAGCAGGAAGAGAAAAAATATAGTAACCAGACTAAAGGAGGAGGACTGAGAAGGAAGGAAGAAAAGAAAAAAAAGTGAGAAACGGGAGGTGTGGAAACAAATGAAAAGAATGAGTCGGAAAGAAGAAGACAGCAAAGAATATGAACAACCTCTCTCGCACCAGCACCAGTACCAGCACCGCCCAACCCTGCACTGCACCGTGAACAATAACTCTGTGAAGCATGACCCAGACTGACCCCCAATAATATAACAGTGCCCGCCATAATCCACCCTCACCCCTGCACCTCTGTAACCCCCCCCAATAAAAACATTAAGCATCCCGGCCACACCTCAGCACTCGGCACCCCTCTGTATTGATGCAGCATGCCCCTCCCTCCCCTCCTCACTCCATCCCTCCTCCGCTAAACCCACCTCAACCACCACCAGCTCCACCTCCTCTATTGCACTTCCTCCCCGCATATCAGAAAGCACTGCAATCACACACACGCGCTCCTAGGCAGTACACGCTAGTTGTATAGAGTTGAATAGTTTTTTTTTTTTTTTTTTTTTTTTCTCCTGGTTAGCTTCTTCGTAGGCAACACACGCCTTTTTTTTTCCTTCCCTCTCTATGCTATGCTGAACTAGGTTGTTTATTTTCTTCGTAGGCACCACATGCTAGCTATTTAGGAAAGAATACGATTTTTTTTTTTTTGTTTTGTTTTGTTTTGTTTTTTGTGTGTGTGTTATGCTGTAGGCTGTTTATTATTTTCTTTGTGGGCAACACACTCTAGCTAATATGAAGAGTATGGCTTTCGCCTTTCCCCATACTGTACTGAAGGCTGTTACTATCTCCTTTCAGTAGTTGTAGGGTCTATTGCAGTTGCACAGTTGCAGGATCTTGAAGCACATTAGTTGAACAGTTTTATTCATGAACTAGGTGAACACTCATCACCAGAGGTTCTGTAGAAAAGTCTTAAAGAATGTCAAAGGCCACTCTATAGTCAACAACGGCAAAGGAGATCCCCAACCAAGAGCAAGGCCAATTTGAATGAAGAAGTAGTGTTATTTTGTAGCTGTTGGATTGGATGGAAGAGAGCTTTATATAGCCTCTGAGAGCACCCTTTTATTGGAGATTTATATAGAAGGATAGTGTTAGGATGAGTCCATACACAAATGGTGCTTTCAATTCTTTACCAAAACACAAGAAAAATACTATAATGGTTTTAATCTCGAACTGAAACAAAAATATTCCTAAATCCGGACATAACAAAGGGATCAACTATTTTTTTATTAATTTTTTAAGTATTTTAAACTTGAAACTTCATTGGGTTGAGAGAACTATTAGGACTCAGATGGTTTATGAGAGCACAAGCAGAAGAGTTGATTGATGGATATGTGTGACCACCTGTGTACCACCTGCACATGAACACCTGAATATTTGTTTGCCATCTGTGAGCTATTGTGTGGAGATTAAGGGCCGCTTTCACAGTCGCTTTGTTTGTTTTGATCATTACCAATGGCTGCGATCGCCGCTATAGAATTTCCACGTAAAACTGGCCGGTGGGGTAGTGGCGGCTGCGGGGTTAGCTTAGCCCCGCACCTTACCACACACTCTCAACACTCTCGCTTCCTCTGCAGCCACCACTACCCCATGGGCCAGTTTCACGTGCAAAACTGTAGCATTTATCGCCGCCATTGGTAACGATCAAAACAAACAAAACGACTATGAAAACGCCCCTTAGAAAACACCACACACAACCCACCACCACTACCAACACCACCACCACCTCTACCATTTCCCTATAATACTTTCAACACCACAAACCTTAACTACTCATCACTACTACATTTCTTATCATTTTTACTACTACTACTATTACTACTACTACTACTCTATCTATCCCATGCTTGACAACACCACCGCCAATAACAACATCAACAATGAAACAATTCTAAAGGGGCTATTACACTGGGCAAATTTTCCGTGGATCCTCAGTCAAACCACGATTTCCGCTGGCGTGGTTCTCATTTGCTTCTTGTTATTGCTGCTGCTGCTGATGGTGAGTAATACCGTCGTCCTTCGCTGAAATCTACCGTAGCTCTGGAAGATCGTGGACACGTCAGAAAAACACGGAAATATGAGAACCACGCCAGCGGAAATCGTGGTTTGACTGAAGATCCACGGAAAATTTGCCCAGTGTAGGTAATAGCCACTTAATCATTACCACTCTACTATCTTTTTTTACTACTACTTTATCCCATACTTGACAACACCACCACCAACAATAACAACAACTCTAACCATTAGCTACCACTGCCTCATACCATCACCACTGTTAACTATTTTACACCCTGTCACCACATTTTCTCCCACCACGTATAAGATCAAGAGCCACCAGTCAACACCTACCACCATATACCTTCTACCACACTCACTACCACAACCCTAAACTAACAGCTAGGGAGGAGGATCAGTCTCATAACAAAAATACTATAGAGACTTGAAAAAAGGATAGTAAGAATGGTAAGATGATTGAAAGTTAACTGAGGTAAATAGTGACCAGAAAATTTAACAGCTAGGGAGGAGGATCGATCTCATAACAAAAATACTATAGAGACTTGAAAAAAGGATAGGAAGAATGGTAAGACGATTGAAAGTTAAATGAGGTAAATAGTGACCAGAAAATTTAACAGCTAGGGAGGAGGATCGATCTCATAACAAAAATACTATAGAGACTTGAAAAAAGGATAGGAAAAATGGTAAGACGATTGAAGTTAAAAGAGGTAAACAATGACGGGAAAGTTTATTGTATCGTCTATTACTACGAATAACCAAAGCTAATCATGAGTCATTACTTCCCAGGTGTTAGGGCCGCTTTCACAGTCATTTTGTTTGTTTTGAGTGTTACCAGTGGCGGCGATCAATGCTTTAGTTTTCCACGTGAAACTGGCCTATGGGGTAGTGGCGGCTGCGTAGGGAGCGAGAGGTGTTGAGAGTGTGTGGCAAAGTGTGGGGCTAGGCTAACCACGCAGCCGCCACTACCCCATCGGCCAGTTTTACGTGGAAATACTAAAGCGCCGATCGCAGCCATTGGTAACGATCAAAACAAACAAAATGACTGTGAAAGCGGCCCTTAGTATTTGTGGTATTCAGAAGTATGAATTGTATTGCTTTGTATAGCTTTTAAACACAGACATCAGCTGCAGTAGTTACTTAGTTCACTTTTTTTTCAATGTTTCAGTATTTGTACAAACTCTTCCTTCACTATACTATTTTCTGTTTCAAAAGATGCAAATTAATCACAAGTATGATGTCAAAGCAAGCCAGATCAGTATTAATATCAACAGACACTCACAGTAGTTGCAATTCTTGTAAACAAAAAGCTTATTGTAGAAATCCACTAGAATTAAAAAGATTAACTATTGCATTCTCTCAGTTTAAAATACTAAAAAAAAAAAAAAAAAAAAAAATCATGCAGAGGTCAGCATTTGCCATTATATATAAAAAAAATTTGGTTGTCTGAAACTGCCTTGGTCCCCCGACAGCGACCAAAAATCACAAGCGCGTGCAGGCCATGACTTATGCTCAGGCCGAACTGCTAGTCAATGTTGACCCTGATGCTCGCTGCAATAGCCTCCCCTCAGGCGTGCAGGCCCCCGAGGGGAAGAAGAAAGGCAAGTGTGTGTGCGTGTGCATGTGTGAGTGTGTGCAAGGGCGTGTATGTGCATGAGTGTGTGTGTTTAAAGAGGGGAGTGAGGGTGTGGGTGTGTGGTTGAGTGCGACTTCCCTTCCCACCTGCCATCCTGCATGCTGCCCTGGTTGATGTGGTGATGGTGGTTATGTGTTATTTTGATGGTTATTGGGTTAGTCCGGGAGAGGCAACGTGTCCTAGTAGTGATAGAATGAGTACAAGTAGTAAATGTACATACACACTTTATGCTTGCTCTTACTTGTCTTAACCCGGTAGCAGCGACGGGCCAAATTTGTGGCTTTACCGTGTAGCAGCGACGGGACAAACTTATACCATGATATAAATCCCCAAAATAGATGATACATAATCTGATCACAAATGCTTTGATATATATTATGAAATGGTTTGTGTGAGGGGTGATTTTTTCTCATTTTTCTCGCTTGGAGGGGCCATTAAGAAACATGATCCCTGCTGCTATCGGGTTAAATTGTTTTGGCGCTGCGATAAACCCTCAACCCTCAGTGCAGTGGTCAGGCATTCAAGACTCTGCTCGGATACCACTTCCTGAGGGTAATCTGTGCTCTCTCACCCAAGCATCAAGGGTGTATGGCAAACAGCTGATCCCAACCCCCTCACCCCTTTGGTTGGCTGGCTAACTATATTTAAGTGTTAACTGTTCCTGCATGTGTATACCATTTTATTTTGTGTGATGATGGTGCTGCTGACATTATCATTTTTCTTCTATGGGAGTTTTATTTTTATTTACTTATTTATTTATTTATTTATTTATTTATATTTTTTTATTTATTTATTTATTTATTTATTTATTTATTTATTTTTTTTTTTTTTTGGTGTGTGTGTGTGTGTGTGTGAGGTGGTGGTGGTGGTGGTGGTGGTGCTGTGAATTTATTGCCTTTTTTGCCTTTTATATTTTCATTCACTGTGTTATTTCCATGCAAGAAGGTTTGTATTTATTTTTGATGTTGTAGTGCTGAAGATGAAATAAAGAAGAGACGGTGGAAAGGAAATACACAAACACAAAGCCATTGATAACTCTCACTTTTCTCCTTTCCCCCTCCAAATATGCATCCTCTCACCACCAAACTACCTATCTACAAGAACAGTAACTTTAAGGCTGCTATTATTATTATTTATTCATTTATTGATTTTATTTCACTGTTTACTTTTTCTCATCATAACACCCTCAGACTAACATGGATTCTTATGTGTGTGGCTTACCTCACACTTTGGTGGTGGTGCTTTTAACCCGATAGCAGTGGGGATCATGTTTCTTAATGGTCCCTCCAAGCGAGAAAAATGAGAAAAAATCACCCCTTACACAAACCATTTCATAATATATATCAAAGCATTTGTGATCAGATTATGTATCATCTATATTGGGGGGTTTATATCATGGCACAAATTTGGCCCGTCGCTGCTACACGGTAAAGCCACAAATTTGGCCCGTCGCTGCTACATGGTAAAGCCACAAATTTGGCCCGTCGCTGCTACACGGTAAAGCCACAAATTTGGCCCGTCGCTGCTACACGGTAAAGCCACAAATTTGGCCCGTCGCTGCTACCGAGTTAACCATTAGAAAAACTGTAATAACGCATTGAAAAAAACATTATGTAACACCATTGAGTGTCGGAGACCGAACACAATCAGTGGCTCCATTGGTTTGCTGCCCTAATTTCTACTCCAAAGGCATGAGTTCAATCCCCGGCACTCAATGGTGACACTTTATGGGCATTTGAAAATATCCACCCTTAAGGAGCTATTACACTGGGCAAATTTTCCGTGGATCGTCAGTCAAACCACGATTTCCGCTGGCATGGTTCTCATATTTCTGTGGTTTTCTGACGTGTCCATGATCTTCCAAAGCAATGATAGATTTCAACAAAACACGACAGTATTACTCTTGATCATCATCAGCAGCAATAATAAGAAACAAATTAAAACCACGCCAGTGGAAATTGTGGTTTGACTGAAGATCCATGGAAAATTTCCCCGGTGTAATAGCCCCCTTTGGAAGAGATGAGGGACTAGAAGGCCAGTCTGACTGTAAATACCGAGACCCCACATTCTCAGACTCTTTCAGCTCCCACAACAAATATTTCCAAAGACCATAAAGGAGATTAGTTGGTTTCTCATGAGTATATTTCTCTAGGCTCATAAAACTACCCATGGAAATACCCACAACAACCTTGACGAAAGCCTTATCAAATGTGGTTGTGTAAGCCCCAAGGTGTTTGAGAATATGGGCCAAAGCTTCTATATCCTTTAACCTGGTAGCAGCAATGGACCAAATTTGTGGCTTTACCGTGTAGCAGCGACAGGCCAAATTTGTGGCTTTACCATGTAGAAGCGACGGGCCAAATTTGTGGCTTTACCGTGTAGCAGTGACGGGCCAAATTTGTGCCATGATATAAACCCCCAAAATAGATGATACATAAACTGATCACAAATGCTTTGATATATATTATGAAATGGTTTGTGTGAGTTATGATTTTTTCTCATTTTCTCGCTTTGAGGGACCATTAAGAAACATGATCCCCGCTGCTACCGGGTTAAGGGTTTTAGGAGGGCAATCCAGATGTAAATAGTAAGCTTATCTATCCCTTGATGTACTGAGAAAGGCAATCAAGGTGTTAATACAAAGCTTATCTATTCTTTGAGAGACAGAAATGGAAAACTAAAAGAAGGAAAGGGTTGGAGAAGTATCACTAACATCCTTTGAGCGGAGAAACAGGGAACGATTCAACAAAAACCGATGAATATTTTTTAGTATAAGGCAGAAATCTGTGTAATTTCTGTTCCTTCAGGTCATGCAATCTCGGGTTACGGTCACTCTCTCGGTTTTGAATTGTACATTATTCTTTGTTTTGTGTTTGCCGTGCATCCGTGTGTCTTGCTTGCATGTCTGCATGTGTAATCAACTAAAATCGTGGATGTGTAACTTCTTTTTATAGTTTCCTAGCTGCGTAAACCATAAATTCTGACTCCTCAATATGAAATCCCCCTAATACTTATTTTCTTATCATCCCTAAAGTGCATATTTCTATCACTATAAACTTTCTCATAACCTCACTCATTGATTTCCTGACCCTTGAGCTGTGGCATGACACATTAACCCGGTAGCAGCATCGGGCCAAATTTGTGGCTTTACCGTGTAGCAGCGACGGGCCAAATTTGTGCCATGATATAAACCCCCAAAAATAGACAATACATAAACTGATCACAAATGCATTGATATATATTATGAAATGGTTTGTGTGAGTGATGATTTTTTTCTCATTTTTCTCGCTTAGAGGGACCATTAAGAAACATGATCCCTGCTGCTACCGGGCTAATGGTCTCGACTAAACTTAAAATAACTGTAAATACATCCCTTTTTTTTTCCCATCTCTGAATTACATATTTAAACCCACTCTTAAACATATTTAAGTCTGAGCCTATTGATTGCCTGCCCCTTACTCTGTGGCTGACATGTTAATTATCTCACCTGAACCTTAATTAAATTGCCCTAATATCCTTCTATTCCCATCCCTGAATTGCATAGCTGTACCCAGTTTCAATCATCCCTAAATCCTTGGCTGTTGATATCCTACCTCTCGATCTTTGACTGATGCATTAATGGTCTTATTTGAACCTTAAAATTCTCCTTGTTGCCCTTTTTTTTTAATCCCTGAATTGCATATTTATACCCAATTTTCAACACCTGTAAATCCATTCTTGTTGATATCCTGGTCCTTGGTGTTTCACTGGTGCATTAATGGCCTCATCCAAACTTAAAATCACCCAAATTACCCCTTTTTATCCATCCCTGAATTGCATCTACAGTTTTAAACATTCATAGCTCCCCACCTGTTGAAATCCTGCCTCGTGGTCTTTCACTATTGCTTCAACGGTCTGAAGTGGACTTTAAAATCACTCTAATTTCTCTTTTTCTCCTCCATGAATAGCATAATTATACCCAGTTATAAACATCCTGAGAGCCACCCTTGTTGAAATCCTGCCAAAATTCTCACCAAAAACCTTAATCACTTTATTTCCTTTTTTTGCCTTCCCTGACTAGCATAATTATACCCTTTCAAATATCCCTTCTGTTGATTTCCAGCCTTTTGCCCATCTAAACTTAAAATCACCTTAATATCCCTTTTTCCCATCCCTGACTAGCATATTTATCCCCAGTACCATATGTGTTGATGTCCTGGTTCTTGGTCTGTGGCTAACGCATTGACGGTCTTTTTCCAGGTCTGTGGTTCAGCTTCGGGGGCCACAAGAAGGGTCGGGGCTCCGGACGCACCCTGGGGCAAATCCAGCACCACCCAGTGTGAGGGGCGGGGCAGTGTGTGGCGGGGCGGGACTGAAGGGGCGACCAGCAACATGTCTGGCACCCCCTCGCCCACCCGGCCCATCTGTCCCTCTCTCTTTCCCTCTCGCCCTACGTGGCATGAGTGAGAGGTGTGTTTGAGAAGCCCACTCATCACGGCCTCGTCACTGTGCCCACTCAGCCAGTCGCCAGCGTTGTGGATCTGTTTCCCAGTCACTCAGTCAGCCAGTCATCTGCGTGCTCGTCAGCTTCCCTGCTTGTGTGTGTTGAGGGATTAAGGAAAAGGGAGTTGGAGGAAAAGTATCCATAGGTGTTTGTCTTTGCTGCATGCATAGAAAAAAGTATGAAGAAAACATAATGAAAGAAGAATGATGTTAAAAGAAATTTCGTCATGTTTCAGCTTGCTTAGACTGAAGGATATAGAGCAAAAATTTCAGGTTGCTTTTAAACCTGAAAATAAAAACATAAATCTAAAAGTAAGTCATTAATGTTTGCTTTTTGGCTTGCATAGAGAAAATAAAAAAAAGGAAATAGATGAACTGCTCGCACATTAACTCGTACTAAAAAAACGCATGAAAAGATAAAGCCAAACTAATGACATACAAAGAAGAAACGCAAGCAGCAGCAGCGGCAGCACAACCAGAACAACAGCGCTCGTCTCTGCCGGCGTCACTACTTAACCTTTCCGTGAACTCACTCACTCGTTCGCTCGTCCGTTACACTCACAAACGTAACAACAAGGCGCTTCAGGTGTGTCTATTTACGGGTCGCATTTGTACGGCTGAACCAACTAACTATACATGACATTCCACCTCACAAAGCAAGCAAGGTGTGTGTGTGTGGAGAGGAGAGTGGAAGGTTTTAGGATGGTCTGAATTACCGTAACTAACCAAAGGACATCCACTCCCACAAAGCAAGCAAGTCAAGTGTGTGTGGAGAGAAAGTGGAAGGTTTTAGGAAGGTCTGACATTGTACCCCACAGAGCAAGATGTACATGGAAGGTCTTAGTCTGAGAAGGTCTGCATTAATTTACTAAAGGACATTCCACCCTACAAATGAAGGTGTGTGTGGAGAAGACAATGATGGTGTGGAGGGATGGAAAGTGGAGGGCCAGCATCTAAGGAATCAACTAACTAGATGATATTCCACCTTACAAATGAGAATGTGTGTGGAGAGAAGGACAGTGGAAGGCCAGAGCAGCGTGGAAGAAGTTACCGTGTTTGAGCGGTGGTAGTGATGATCTTGGTGTGGTAGTGGTGGCGGTGAAACCCTCATTATATATACTCGGCATCATTATTTGAACCTTCTCTCGGACCCGTCTTTGTCTGTCCGTCTGCCTTGGAAGTGTGTGTTAATGGCATTCGTTCTCCTCTGTAACCAAAGCCAGTCGGTCCGTCACTTCGTCAGTCCCTTCAGAGGTGCATCCTTTTAGTTAAGTTTAGTCAGCGCCACAAGAAGGGTCATAAGCTTTGCCAACGAGAAACAGGACTTGAAAAAAAGGAGTCATTTTAAAATCTCGAACCTATACAAGCGACTTCAGTTTGAGTAGCCCAGCAGCATGTAGGAGAGTCGCATCTTGTCTCTTCGTAGCACTACATATATTGCTTTGACCAAGTAAATTCAGGGGTGTAGTGTAATTCTTTTTCCAGTAAGAGAGAGAGAGGTGTTGGCTGTGCAGTGAGTGGGTGAATGAGAACTGACTGAAGGATGAAGCAGGAGTCAGTCTAGTCAACCTACCTTTGGCTGTTGTTTGAAAATGTCGTGGAGTGTTATGAAAAAGGAGAGGCAGTAATGGTGATGACTGTGTTGCGTTAGTGATGGAGGTGGAGGAGAAGCAGTGATGGTGAAAGGTGGAGAAATCTTGCGATGGTGATGATGGAGGAGGAGGAGTGATGATAGTGAAAAGGAGTAATAATGAAAGGTGTAAACTAGTAATTGGACGGTTTAAGTTGTCGATAATGAAAGTAAAGTCGGTAAAGTAACCCCAACACACAGAAACAGTTACTGAGAATCGCTAAACGGGAGAGACAAAACAGAGCGGAAAAAGGTGGCAGAGTATCGGCGTGGAGCAAAGAGGAGGACAGAAATACGTACTCAGTCGTGCCTCAGCATCCTCCAAAGTGACCAACCACAATGTCCACTCGTAGCCTGGCCTGTGTTGTGTACTCCTCCGTTACGAACCATACTCTTCTTCGTCTTAACTTAACGGCTTCAGCTTTCACCTTTGTTGATATGGGGTTGCCTCTTTTTTGTGGGGAGTAGAGGGTTGTGGCGTGGGGTATAAGTCCAGATGGCGTTCCTGATGTCACATGGTGGTAAGGGGGCTTGAACTGTCTTGCCCTGGCTTGACACACTTACCCAGTTGACCACTCAGCCCTCCCTCCTCCTCCCCGGCACTCCCCATCCCTCATTCCTCCCGTCATAAATAACTACTAATAACTTGTGTCCCAAACCAAACCAAAGTGGCAGTGTTTTTTCGTGTGTTTTTCTTACCAAATTTTATACTGTGGTCTGTCATGTTTTTTCATTTATTTATTTCTTTATTATGCCTCTGCCAGAGTTACAGTGTTCTTGTTCCTTTTTAATCGTGACAGATGGTGGTCGTTAATTTCTCACTCTCGCACACATTTAAGATTTATATTCAAGGTTTATTCTGTTCAGGTTTATAATTATTTTTTGAGTTTTGGTGAATGCTACCTCTTGTTCCAGTGTCAGGTTTCTGTTAAGTTGTGTTTTTTATATATTACTGCAACTACTTAACCCGGTAGCAGCGACGGGCCAAATTTGTGGCTGTACCGTGTAGCAGCGATGGGCCAATTTTGTGCCATGATATAAACCCCAAAAAATAGATGATACATAATCTGATCACAAATGCTTTTATATATATTATGAAATGGTTTGTGTGAGGGGTGATTCTCTCATTTTTCTCGCTTGGAGGTACCATTAAGAAACATGATCCCCGCTGCTACCAGGCTAATACCATAATGCTGCTACTGTACCATTTATTCCAAGGTCTAAATTACTAATACTGTTCTGTAATGTTACGTACCTCACACACTCCTCCACACTTATGCTTTCTTTACCTTGATCAGTGACAGCAGTTGTATAAATTCCCTGATTAGTTTTGTCGATATACTACTTAATTTTCCACCGTTACCATTATCGTTGTGTAGCCTTGCCCTCATATCACACACACACGAAGTAGTACGATTATCATTATTATTATTCCCCCTGTATAAACCCACACCACCAGCCATATCCCGAGTGTCTTACGGCAGGCACAAAACCTATTTATCCAGGAAAAGCGAAGGTTTTATATCGATACGCTTAAAACTGTAGCTGTAAATGGGGACGTATCGGACCGTTTATTGCTAGTACATACGAGGTGTGTTTTTCTGGTTTATTGTCACCATTATTACCAAGTGTTTCTTATCCCCCCCACGTGGGTCTTCTTTACCATTTGTCTGTTGTGTGTGGAGGGGAGCCGTGTGTGTTGCAGGCCTGTGTCTTCGTGGGCAGTGCTAGCAAGTTCAGTGTGTAGTGTGTTTGTTTCATGGACGTGAGGATAAAGGCCTGTGTCGTGTGTGTGTGTGTGTGTGTGTGTGTGTGTGTGTTGTGGGACCTGTGTTGTAGTGGTCAGGGCCTGTGTGGTGTATTAAGGCCTGTTTCTGTTCCCCCTCCAGTCTGTTCTTGTGTGCTGGACCAGTTTGTTTTGCTCACCACAAATTTCTTTTTTTTTCTTCTGTGTTCTTTGTCTCACTCATTGATTGCAATATACAGACACGCACTGCAAAGTTTCCATTAAGATATGAAGCACAAAAACAGAGAGGATATGCCCTTGAAGTTAAAGTTAGTGGAAATAAAATTTTGATACTGAAACTGTGAAACTTAAACATGGAAGAGTTTCAGAATAGATACAAAAAACGTACGAGAAAAAAAATTCTGGTAACTCAAAACTCACAAAAAAAACAATTTTAGAACAATGAAAGTAAAAAGTAAACATATTTCCCCATTAAAAAGTCAATAATGAGAATCTATATACAATGAGAAAAAAGCAAGAAAAAACAAAACTCATTATCCCACAAGTTCCGTGCATCCCTCTCTAAACTTTTCTTCTCCCCCACCAGGCCAGAAACAGAGAATTGCTACTTCCAGAACTATAATGTGATCTTGAATTGGCCGGGCATGAACAGTGTACGAGTCAGTGGGTCGGATGGTTAGTGTAGGTCGCTCTGTTCTCATCATCTGTTTTACGTTCAGGTGACGAACGGAGAGCACACACACACACATGTACACACACAGACAGAGTTTGTTGGTTGGTGTTCTTTCAGTAGAAATATGTATACTCAATTATTTTGGTGTGGCGTACATGTTGGTGTGCTTGTGGATTGTGCATGAAAGTTTACGTCAGTGTGTGTGTGTCTGTGTATAAAGAAGATAGCACATATTTTCTTTGCTGGTGTAGATGTGTGTGCATGTGTGTGTGTGAGCCTTCCGGTCCTGGTGTGTGTTTGTGTGTGTTCAGTGTCAGTAGGAAGGAGAAGTGTTAGTAGGAGGGAGGGAGCGCCGACTCACCTTCCTCACTCCGTCGGTTGAATTAGTGGACCACTTGATATACGTTTCCTTTATCCAATTCTCGTTGTTGGTCGACACACATGCCTTGGCTGTCTGTATGCCGTGCGTCTGTCTGTGTGTTTGTTAGTCTGTGTGCATGTACGTTTGGCTGTTCTTATATGTCTGGGGACGTATTCCTCTCTCGTGCCTGTCTTTCATAAGGTTTATCTACGACTGGTAAAAGATTGTGTAAAGTACTACTATTGCTGTCTCTTCATGGTGATTTTTGATGATATGTTTTAGTGGTGTAATGGGATGATGAAATGCCTCAAAAATTACTTAAAAAATTACTTAAAACATCGAAGTATTGTTGTTTTTGCATTCAGGTGTATGAACGTGTGAATTTGTTTTTCCATTGACTGTGTAGATTAAATGAAATGAGTCAGAAATTTTGTTTTGATAGAAGTTACGTAGTGGGAAAAGTAATGACGAAATGCTTTGCAAATTACTCCAAACATCAACACTTTTGCATTAGTCTATAAAAGATTGAAACTGTTCACGCATCGATGTTTGTATAAAGATGATGGAAAGGAGTCTCGGAAATTTGGTATTGATAGAAGTTAGTGGAAAAAGTAGTGACGAAATGCTTTGAAAATTACTCCAAACATCGACATAGTTCTGCATTTGTCTATCTAAGATTGAAACCTTATGGATCGATGTCTACAGAGGTGATGGAAATGTGTCCCAGAAATTGTTTTAATAGACGATAGAAGTTTTGACCAGAAGTAATTAAAAATCAACGTAGTTTTGCATTCTTCAGCAAAAGATTCAAACTTTTTGTGTCTGTACAGAAAGAATATGAAATTAGTTGCAGAAATCTTGTTGCTTTCATAAATTTATATATAAACTGATGATTAGCTTTTTTGGTGTTATGTTGAGGTTGTTGATAATAATAGTAATTGTGATGTGATGTACTATATAGTTGGTTATATAGTGAATCTAGAATGGAAGGAGGGAAAGGGGTAAAACATGGGAAGCGAACATAAGAGGTAGGTGTGTGTGTGTGTGTGTGTGTGTGTGTGTGTGTGTGTGTGTGTGTGTGTGTGTGTATGTGTATGTGTGTGTTAGCATAGCAGCTGGACCAATGAAGTGATACTAAACGTTAATAAAAAAAACGCTGATAGGAATAAGGTTGGAAAGAGGTGAAGGTTGATAAGAAAGCTGTTGTTGTTGTTGTTTCTGCTTTTTATACAACCGTTTCCATTATTATTGTTGGTGTTCTTATTCTCGTCTCCAGAGATGCCTGTAAAACCTTTCCCAATTTTTACTTTTTATTATTACTTAACCTTGCATATTATCTTCCTCTCTTGAGTGGAAGGAAGTGGAAGAATTACCTGCCCAAAGAGAGAGAGAACCTTTTATGAACCAGACCTGAAAAGTGATTTTTAAACCTGTAAATATTATACGTATAAGGTTTATATTCCAATTATTATTATTATTATTATTATTAATAATTATTGTTCTTATTATGTACAGTGATGTGAATATATGTATTCATTGTATATTTGTACATACAAAAATTTTCCTATGTGGTCATCCTTGTGTTATTAAGCCACCTAATATAAGACTGTCCAAGCCCTTAAAGCAGTGAGGAGGAAAGAGAAGGAGAAAAAGTTGAGGGAGGAGGAGGAGAAAGAAAAGGAAAAAACTATGGGAGAAGGAGGAAGAGGAGAAGCTAAACAGTGAAGAATAAAAAAAAAAAGTGGAGAAACAGAAAGAAGTTATGGAGGAGGAGGTGGAAAGAAGTTATGGAGGAGGAGGAGGTGGAGGAAGAAAAAAAGTTGGAGGAGGAAGATGAGTAGAAGAAAAAGCTAAAGGAGGAGAAAGAGGAAGAGAAAAAGCTGAAGAAGGAGGAAGAGGAAGAGAAGCTAAACAGTGAAGAAAAAGGAGGAGGAGGGAAAGGAGAGAAAGAAGTTACAGAGGAGGAGGAGGAAGAGAAAAAGCTAAAGTAGGAAGATTAGTAGAAAAAGCTGAAAAAGGAGAAAAAAAGCTGAAGGAGGAGGAAGAGAAAGAAGCTAAAAGCGTGGTGAGAGAATAGAAGGATAAGAAATATTTGTTTATACTTTTTTCTACTAAGATATCTACTGGTAATTTTTTTTATACGTCCTTACAAAGCTTTTTTAATTTAAGGCTTTCACTAAGTTTGGATAAAGAAAAACAAAACTGCTGTTAAAAAAGATAGGGTTCAGTAAAGCTTCTGTTATATTAAATTTTATAAAACTGAAGATTAATGGACAATATAATATAACTAAATTCCTAAGAACAAAAAAAATATTACCACTCAAAATTGTTGTTAGTGTAGCGTTCTCTTTCTATTGTCTGGTGTTTATGGGTGTCGCTACATCCCTTTTTGACGACCACTATGGTTGTGATGGTATGTGGTAGCCTTCTATATACCCGAGCGCTGGTCCCGGATGGTAAGGCCTCAGGACAAGTAAACACTCGTTCCGAGGTATGTGACCAGAAGGGCGTTACTTGTTGTGGGATTAATTATGGAAGGTGGGAGGATTTCCGTGTGAACCACTTGTGAGACAATATTAAGAAACTGGATGGTGATAATGCACTATGGGGGGGCGTGTGTAAGGGTTCAGTAATCTCAAATGAGCGGGAAAACAGGCTCCAAATGATGACACAGTAAGGTTTTATATTAATATGTATTTGGTTTCATTTTTAAAAGGTTAGCGGAGTACTAAAACAAACCACGAATGAATGACAGGCTGTATGCCTCTAATCTAACTAGCTACCTGCACAAGGGAGATTCGGGGGGGGAATACTCATAATGCTTAGCTCTGGTTGCTGGAGGAGGAGAGGCAGGAGCTGGCCTGAGCGTCGGGCTCGGCAGGGGACGTCCACGATGTGATGGGCGGTCCTGGTGTGGAGAGGCGGGCGCCGGTCGTGATGTAGGGGGCAGCTTGGGGCAGTGTTATTACGGCCACCAGGGCAGCCGATGGGCAGGTAACACCGCCGTACAAGTTCGCATCCTGTAGACTGTCTCACACAGCAGGCCGTGGGTGGTTTTCGGGTGGGGTGGGGGGGTGGGGGGCTGAGTGGAGAGATTGACACCTCTCACTCAACTCCACTTTCAAGTCTCTTCTCCCGGCCCTTGTTCGGCCTGACCAACCCGCTTCTCTGTCTGCTCTCTGTGGTATCTCGCTGCCTTTTCTCGCTCATTCGCTCGCCGTGTTATCTTCTCATAACCTTTTACGCACTTAATTCCTTAGCCACCCATTCACTCTCATTCACGCTCCCACTCACTCAGCCTGTCACTCCCTGACTTAGTCTCACTCAGCCTGTCACTCCCTGACTTACAGTCTCTCGTTCATTCACGCACTCGCTTACACTTACGGTTACTCACTGACTTGCATACCCTCTCTCACTCACATTCGGACCGTTACACGGCTCCCTCCTTCCTGAGATTGAAATCCCTTGCTCAGTCTTGAACCCCTGGGTAACATGTCCAAGAACAATCACATTACTACTCACTCCATATAAAACATTTACTTACATTATATAAAACATCCAACTAAACATTAAAAAATACATTACTAGATTATTTACAAGGGTCACAAAAAAAAGGTTTTCAATCGCGGCCAACCATATAGTACAACATTATTCCATGATATAGGCAAGAGTGCCTTTGGGTCTCATCAGGACCCGGCATCCTGGTATGGTGTCAGGTGTGTACCTCCCACCTCCTTGCATCCGGAGTTGCGTGGTAGGGCCTTTCCAGCCCCTTCTCCACACCTCCTGCAGGGAGCCCAGGTCGTCCCAGATATTCCTGGTGGGGTTGACGAGGTTCTTCTGGGTCCCCATGCTTCCTCGGGTTTCGCTGACCCTGGATGCGGGATTGATTTCCCAGTGCCGCTCTGCACTGCAACAAAGAGGGTTCATTACGGTCCTGCACCGCACAACTGTCCCAGGAGCCTACCTAAACTTCCTCTATTAGCCTTCGGGGCGGCCTTCTTTCCCTCGTGGGACGTTGTTCAACTTCGTCCTCATCACTGTCGTCCACCGGTGGTACGAGTACTTCCTCCTGTTCGATGAGGATTTGTTCTTTCCCTACGTGTGGTTTGATTTTCTCTGCCGCACGTTGTATTTGTGTTCCATTGAAAACATTCTCTAGCACATATGCACTTGATCCCTAAGTATTACTTTAACTTTGTACGGACCTAACCACTTCACTCCCAACCTCCGCTGTACCGAGGACTCGCCTTGTTCCTTTTTCACCCAGACCAAACTGTCAAGTTCTACCCTATGATTAGTTCTCCCTCGATTAGCCTTGTTTCGCCACTTTTGTGCTCTCCCTATTAGTTTCTTTAACCACCTCATGCGCGATTTTTATGACTGAGTCATCATCGTCTTGTGGTAAGGGCGCACTTACACTTCGTGGCGTAACGAGAGAACATTAGGTAGAACGGTTGCTCCCCGGTAGTTTCGTGCACTGCCGCGTTTAAGACAGTCTGGCACTGTCCGAGACATTTTGGCCACCGGTGTGCGTGTCCTCGGCACAACGTAGCTAGGACTGATTTCATTGTTCTGTGCATCAGTTCTGAGAGTTGCCTTGGGGATGGTAAGGAGTGCTGAACACCAACTGGGTGCCCATTCTGGTACAGAGGTCTTTGACAATAGTTGCGTGGAACTCGCGCGGATTGTCCGTTATGAACACTTTCGGTGCCCCAAAATCTCCCATGTACGTTTGTAAACCCTTCACTACCTCCTCCGCTAACCTTGATCTCATCTTTATAAATTTTACATATCTAGAGTAGTGATCTATAAGCGTCAGGACATATCTATGTCCGCTGTTGCTCGTGTGCAGATCTGTCATGTCCATACTAATTCTCTCAAGGGGTTTATTACATGGTGGAAGCTCTTGCCATTGCATTTGAAGGCCCCTAGCAGTTTTGAGTTGCTGACAAGTTATACATTCTTTAATAGGTTCTCTCATATCTGCTCTCAAGTTGGGCCAGTAAAAATGGTCTTCTGCCTTGAGGGCAGATTTGAGAAAACCTAAATGACCCGACTCTTGTGCAAAACCTAGAGCCTGCCGCCTTAATTCATTTGGTATTACCAGGGTGTACAATATGGTGTTGTCTTTCTTCCTGCGGGTGGAGTATAATATTTCATCCTCTGTTAAATTGTGCGAGGGTTGCCCTAGGGTATTTTGAGCGTGGGATACATCCTCCCTCTAAATACTGTCTCATCTCCCTCCACCTTGGTTCCTACATTTGCAGCTGGCTAAACTTTGTTTTCCCCAGAAATAACTCACTTTGGCCGCCCCAAGGTCTCATGGGTCTTTCACCCTCCACCGATTCATGCGGGGTGATTTAGTTTTTTGCCTAAAGATGGAGACTAGCGGTTGGTGATCTGTCAGCACAAATACTTTCGTGCCCCACAGGAAATGGTGAAACTGGCGACATGCCAATACTATAGTTAAAGCTTCCCTGTCGGTGGTGGAATCTCATTTCTGCCGGACGAAGCTTTTTCGAGAAATACCCGATGACTCTGGGCAGATTATTATAATTCCTCTGCATTAACACAGCACCCACATGAGTGAGGCTGGCATCGGTTTCTAAGATTAAATTTTTTGTCATATCTGCTCGTCCTAGAATGGGGGCAGCTATTAATTTCCCCTCGAGTGTCTCGAACGCTTGCTGACGATCTGGCGACCATGAAAATTGTACTCGCTTCTGGGTTAAGTTAGTTAAGGGGGCGGCTAGTTTAGAGAAGTTCTCCGTGTCGTCGGTAGAACGAACACTTTCCTAGAAACCGGCGGGTTTCTTTAACGGTTGTTGAGGCTTTCATTTTCTCAATTGCTTCGATGTTTTTAGGGTCTGGTCGATATCCTTCCAGAGAGACTACATGCCCTAAGAATTTGACTTCCTTTTGCCCAATGTTACATTTTGATAGGTTTAACTTGATTCCTACCCCTCCCATGTGCTCGAAGGTCTTATGGAGTCTACCGAGAAGGGCATTAAAGTCGGGTGCACTTATGATCAAGTCATCTAAGCAAGTCTTTATCCATTCCGCCTTTAAGAGGGGTGCAAGGGCGGTTTGTAACAGTCTACTAAAAATAGCTGGGGAACAAGACAAGCCAAAGGGTAACTTTTTAAATCTGTATAGATTAATCCCCTCAGTAAATGTGGTTAAATCCCGGCTTGGTTCATCTAAAAGCACTATATAGTATGCATCTTTCATATCTAAGGTGGCATAGTATTGCTGTCCCGACACTACTAGTGCCTCTAGTTTGGGAAGAGTGTGTATGTCCACTGCTAACTGGGTGTTAACCTTGCGGTAATCTAGGCACATTCTTTTCTCGCCGGACGGTTTACTGACCAGAACTATTGGTGACAACTAGGCGGCGATAGATGGTTCTATTAGGTCTCTGCGCTAGGTCCTCTATAATCTCTGCTATTAGCTCCTTTGCTTTTTCTGGGTATCTATAAATGGGGGCCCTGCATGGTACGAGATTTTCGACATTAAGTGGGCTGGGGACGCTGTTATCAAGCCCAACTCATTTTTGTCTACCATAAATACCAACTCGTGGTGCCGTATTATTTGGAATAATTTCTGTTCTTTATCTAAGTGAGTAATCTCTTTCGCTTAATATGGTGTTTAATTTGTCTCCTCTGGACATTTCCCCTGGGACCGCGTCATTTTCGGGCCCCATTGACTCACTGATCGTGGTTTTTAAGCATTTTGCCTCCGGAAACTCTTCAGGGTTACTGTTTATTATTTCATAACGTGCCAGGAATACCCTTTGATGTAGTGTTAAGTCTAATTTACTATTATTGATCATTGGGAGGAAGATAGTTTTTTCCTCTGTTACCTCCGTAATGTGAGGCAACCCTCCTTGCACGTTCTTATGTTCCGGGTCAACCACCAAGGTAGTACCAGGTGCTTCATCCACTTTGATTTCCCTCATAGCGGCACTGAAAGGTGGTAATTTTAATTTTGCTCTTAGTCTCATGAAAGCTTTGGCCGGGGAAGATTTGTTGGTGGCAATGGATTGGATCTTTATGTGCGTCACCTTCCCGTAGCGATGTTCATGATATTTAAGTGGGTAAGTGACATTATTCCAGATAATCATCTTGTTTAGGGTCAAGGGTTAGGGTTACTCTTCCCAGGGCATTCATGCCCAACAACAAGGCTGGTTCTGAGTAATTATCGGGTACGATGCTAGGGGTACCTCTAAAGGTTGGTTGTCACCGCCTATGATGGAGGTAGTGGTTTGCCCTAGGATTCTGAGTTTCTTCCCTGTGATACCCTGTAAATGCGGGATGGTTTTGCGGGATGGTTTTTCCTGTAACTACCTCAAGATGGAGTTGTTGCACCACACTTTGATTAGCGACATTTCGCTACCAGTGTCGAGCAGGGCCTCTAGCATATGGCTTTTGATGTGGACTGTGATTGGGGACCTAGCTTGCGCCAGTCACCGTGTCTGAAAATTCTTCCTCCCTGGACAACCAGGGTACCCTCTTCGGCAGTTCATCCTCAAACAATCAAAACACGAACCGGGAAGCAGAGTCTTAAAACATGACCACGTAGTGTTGTGGACCTACAATACGGGCAGTTCACGTATGTCCTTCTCTCTCGAGGTTGTTTCTTTTGGCTTTTCCCACCGCTCTAGTCTGCGCTCGGTTCGATCGAGATAGGAGGCTAAGGCGGTAGGTTCGGCCAAGGATTCAGCCTGCGGGGATGTTACTGGTGATACTCCAGTGCCTGATGCACTAGCTGAAGGACCATCGTCCTTCACCATAAAGACATTGTCCTTTTTTCTTGACAGGGCTACTAGTCGCTCTTCTAGTTTTTCCAGGAAGGTGTCAAGGGGCACGTTATTGTCTGTATATAATTCTAGCCTTTCCCTGCTGTCCCGAGACATTCCTTTTAGCAGCTTTGACTTAATTACTTTTTCTCTTTGGTATTTATCCTGAGTTTGATGTTACCTCCAGGAGGGCGAATTTACATTTAAGTTGGGTGACAAATTCAGTCGCATCGTCCTCGTATGAATATTTTAGATCATTTAAGGCATCGAATACCTTTCCTTTACTTTGATCCGTTAGTTCTTTGATCAGTGATTTCTTGAATTCTTCCCAGTCCACAACCGGGCCATGCTTCAAAGTGCTTTGGATATAAACTGCTAATTCCGCGTCTACCCGACTCAAAGCTATTCTTTTTCGATCTTCCCCCCCGTGGGGTGCACTATTCGATTTGGGAAAGAAATACCTCTAGTCTACCTCCTCCATCTACTCCCTTCAAGTGTCTTCTTTCAAGGATGTCTATGTCCCTTGGTTTGAATAGTGGTTTAGTGACCGTGTCTTCTTGGCCTCTACGTAATCGGTCCACTAATTCTAACATTGATGTTTTGAGAAAATCTAACTCTTCCACGAGTTCTTCCATCTTCACGGTATCACCCGCTTGTGGCTCTTTCTTTGACGGTGTTTGTGCCCTAGGGTCTTCCTGGTCAGTGTCAGCACGCTGTTGGTCTGGGCAGTGTTCACTTTCCCATGGACCCAGCAAGTCAGCTATCTCTTCCTTTACAGTTTTCTCCATTGTGTCAAAGTTTCCTAAGTTCCCTCAGTATCAATATTTACAGTTTACTCTACTAAAGAGTAGAGAACAATCAAAGCAAACCAATAACATAAAACCCATAAACTCAAACTAAACCACCTTCGAACACATGAGCAAGGGAGGTTAAGCACTTTTTTGCTAGTGATAATTACCGCGCCATTGCAGACTACCACTTTCCATTACTCTGCGAGAGACTCTTAATACGCGCACGCTCCTTCCACCTCCTCCCTTTCCTCCTCATATACTGCCTGAATGCAGTCATCCTCAAAGAAATTCCCGGCTTTGGCTCCTGGTGCACGAAAAATATCTATTCGGATTTCTTGTTCCTCAACCTCTAACTCCCTCGGAATATGGCTATGCCCCACAAGTGCCATTCTGAACATGTCCTCTGGTGTTATGGACACTGGGAAAAAAAAGAAAAAAAAAAGATTTTACCCAGAATTAAGACTGCAAAGCAATAGGGCGAGCAACAATCAATTATTCACAGGGAAAACAATATTAACTTTCTAGCAAACTCCGCCTTAATAGGGGGGGGAGGGGGGGGAGAATGGTTCACAGGGAAATCCCACCGCAAAAGCCACCATATGTAGCGTTCTTTCTATTGTCTGGTGTTTGGGTGTCGCTACATCCCTTTTTGACGACCACTATGGTTGTGATATGTGGTAGCTTGGTAGTCTTCTATATTCCCGAGCGCTGGTCGCGGATAGTAAGGCCTCAGGACAAGTGAACACTCGTTCCGAGGTTTGTGACCAGAAGGGCGTTACTTGTTGTGAGATTAATTATGGAAGGATTTCAGTGTGAACCACTTGTGAGAATATTAAGAAACTGGATGGTGATAATGCACTATGGGGGGGCGTGTGTAAGGGTTCAGTAATCTCAAATGAGCGGGAAAACAGGCTCCAAATGACACAGTAAGGCTTTATATTAATACGCATTTGGTTTAATTTTTAAAAGGTTAGCGGACTGCTAAAACAAACCACGAATGAATGACAGGCTGTATGCCTCTAATCTAACTAGCTACCTGCACAAGGGAGATTCGGGGGGAATACTCATAATGCTTAACTCTGGTTGCTGGAGGAGGAGAGGCAGGAGCTGGCGTGAGTGTCTGGCTCGGCAGGAGACGTCCACGATGTGATGGGCGGTCCTGGTGTCGAGAGGCGGGCGCCGGTCGTGATGTAGGGGGCAGCTTGGGGCAGTGTTATGACGGCCACCAGGGCAGCCGATGGGCAGGTTACACCGCCGTACAAGTTCGCATCCTGTAGACCATATCACACAGCAAGCCGTGGGTAGTTTTTGGGGGGTGGGGGGCTGAGTGGAGAGATGGACACCTCTCACTCAACTTCGCTTTCACGTCTCTTCTCCCGGCTCTTGTTCGGCCTGACCAGCCCGCTTCTCTGTCTGCTCTCTGTGGTATCTCGCTGCCCTCTCTCGCGTATCCCAAGTTTCTCTCGCTGCCTTCCGGCTGTAGTGGTGCTCGTCTCCTCACTGGCCCGTTGGTCTCCTTGCCCTCGCCTTCTCGCCTTTGCTCCTCGCTAAGCTCCTCCCCCTTCTTCACGTGACTCCCTCTCGGCATTACAATCAAACCCTACCTACCTAACTAACTAGTTATTGGTTTCTTGGGGGGTTCGAGGCTTTGAGATGAGGGATTTCAGTAAATCTTGTTCATATATTCGCTCATTCGCTCGCCGTGTTATCTTCTCATAACCTTTTACGCACTTACATTCCTTAGCCACCCATTCACTCCCTCACTCATTCACTCTTTCACTCATTACGCTCCCACTCGCTCACACTTACTCACCCTGTCACTCACTGACTTACTCACATTCTCTCGTTCATTCACGCACTCGCTTACACTCACTGACTTTCATACCCTCTCTCTCACTCACATTCGGACCGTCACATTAGTATTATTATTTCCATTGTGTGTGCCTTTTCTCTCTCTCTCTCTCTCTCTCTCTCTCTCTCTCTCTCTCTCTCTCTCTCTCTCTCTCTCTCTCTCTCTCTCTCTCTCTCAATAACAGGAAATAACATTATCGGTGACGTCATTCGGATATGTTTTTAGGAAGAAGAGGAACGTGGAACAGGAAGGGGGGAGATGGGGGGTGCGGGGGACGAGGGGGGAGGGAAGAGGGAGGGGAGGGGGATGGTTAGGGGGTAAGGAAAAGCCTACTACTCCTCCTCCTCCTTCTTATAATCCTTTGTTTTGTTTTTCTCGTTTTTCTTCTTCTCTTTCATCACCATTATCATTATTATTATCATCATCTTCAAACCAACAACATATAATCTACTGCAATATAAAGTACAAAGGCCTTTCCTAACGTCCTCCACCTGTCTGATATTAATGTATAGTACTCCATCCTGCTCCGGTAAATGCTCTAATCCCACTTCTACTGTTAAACATCTGGTTCTCTCTCTGCCCTGGACTTCTACGGTATAGTTTCTGGGTTGCCACTGTTACTTAGGTTGTTCATCTGTTATTATTTTGTTCTACGTATGATATCACCTGCCCAAGTCCATTTCTTATTCTTAATCTATAATAATCATCATTGAAATATCTTTGACCTTTCTCTGATCTTTAATCCATATAGTCCTGTCTCATACTTCCTGTCTCTTCATGTTATACCCAGCTTATTTTTTTCTCCATTCCTCTTGGTGGGCTTCTTAGCTTTATCTCAGAACGGTATGTTAGGACCGGCAGGACAGGCTGTTTATGCGCGTTTTTCTTCAGGAAGAGTGACGGGATGCCATTCACGGGATTACTAGTTCACCAAAAGCCCTCGATCTCATTCCTTCTCTTTTTCTGATTTCATTTTCGTAGTTTGGGTTTTTCTCTCTCTCTCTCTCTCTCTCTCTCTCTCTCTCTCTCTCTCTATCTCTCTCTAACTCAATATGTAATCTGTTCTCTCTCTCTCTCTCTCTCTCTCTCTCTCTCTCTCTTCTCTCTCTCTCTCTCTCTCTCTCTCTCTCTCTCTCTCTCTCTCTCTCTCTCTATCATATTCATCCTTAAATATAACTCAATATACGTAATCTGTTCTCTCTCTCTCTCTCTCTCTCTCTCTCTCTCTCTCTCTCTCTCTCTCTCTCTCTCTCTCTCTCTCTCTCTCTCTCTCTCTCTCTCTCTCTCTCATATAAATCTCTCTCTCTCTCTCTCTCTCTCTCTCTCTCTCTCTCTCTCTCTCTCTCTCTCTCTCTCTCTCTCTCTCTCTCTCTCTCTCTCTCTCTCTCTCTCTCTCTCATATTCATCCTTAAATATAACTCAATATACGTAATCTGTTCTCTCTCTCTCTCTCTCTCTCTCTCTCTCTCTCTCTCTCTCTCTCTCTCTCTCTCTCTCTCTCTCTCTCAAACTCAGACTCAAAACCACATTGTCGGGAACTAATATACAACGCTATTCGCGGGTTATCAGCGGCCATAAAATACTCCGGGCCGAAGCATGTAACGGGTCGCTGGGGGAGGCTCACCTGACGGGACTCCGCTCGCCCGCCCACACGCCTACACTACATGCCTTAGATAAGAGCTGAATGTAGACTCCCCGGCGCATGTATGTTGTTTAGGGACATTTGGAAGTAAAGTACGACGATTAGATTCAAGGTACGACGCTGGGAGGAAAATGTACAATGCTTACAGTTATAATTAGGACCAATGCACACACCATGACACACACTCGCATATATAAGGAAAGGAAGAATTGAATGCAGGTTGTCAGTTATTTGTTGTATTTCAAGAATGGATCGAAGCTCTGGAGAATACATTACGAAGATGAAGTTTAATTAACATTAGGTCACTGAGGGGATAATGAACTATAATTATAAGATCACCTTACTTCAGAAACTCACACTCATGCATGTAAGGAAAAACTAAATGCAGGTTGCCAGTCTTTTGTTAAGGAAGCTCTGAGATATGCAGTAAGAAACAATTTAGGAGGAATGGATGTAAAAGGGAGAATCTGCACCTGGATTTTTTTATTTTTTTTTTTATAGCTTGAGCATCAAATAACGGCCGGACAGCCAGACTCGTTAATCACTGCACGACGGAAAAGCCACGTGTAACCTACAGTACGAAGGTAAAATTTAACGTGCGAGACTATAGACAGCTGAAGAAAAGACTCAGTGAAATCCAACGATGCTTACTGAGAAGAGCTTAAAGTCGTATTGCCATTAAGTGAAGGCTTCCAAAGGACATTGAGGCGACGCGCGACGATTTACGACACTGAGACCAAAGTTGCCAGATTGTCTTACTCAGCCTCTTATATTTACCGACTTCCGACCCCAAAACTGTCTCGTGGACCCCAATAAGGAGATTCACTTAAAATTATCGTTAAAACAGTTAATTCCTGATGTTTCTTGGCAATAGTTAGGCGTCAGGAACCGGTAAATACTATGCTCTGAGTACGACAATCTGGCAACGGTGACTGAGACAACGTTTACAATGCTCTTTGATGGCCAACAATGCCTAATAGGGGGAACTAAATGCACTTCGACAAATTAATGCTGTTTAATTAAGGATATTCGGAAGCAGGAGGCAATAGACTGGCGGATAGATATCTTAATAGGCCACATCTTGCAAAATACAGTACGAATATATGAAGTTAACGAAGCAGTATTTAAAGATTCGAAAATATAGCTTACAGACAGAGGAGACCTAAATGCACTTCTACAACATATAATGCGGTAATTTAATGCAGAAAAAGATAGTGAGGTAAAAAAAAAGATAGTTTAATAAAATTTACTGTAAAATTTAATGCTTTACGTCAAAAAAATAATGTAGAACGTCATATCCGGTGATGATAATGCATACAGCGACCTCCGACATAACGTGCGACAATATAACTAACGTGTACGACGCCCGTGGTGGTGGTAGGGGGGGGGATAGTTAATGGAGGGCATGATAATAGGGGTGTAGATTATCTTACATTATTATCATTAACGTGTCGAGTGCGATAATTAAGGTAATTTTGTTTTCATATTTTATCACCCAGAAAAATGATGAGGTAGAGAGTGGCAGGAAGGGGAGAGGAGGAAGAGAAGGAGGAGGAGGAGGAGGGAAAAAGGAGGTTGGTGCTGTGACTCAAGGATGTAAATGAGGAGAAGGGGAGGAGGAAGAGGAGGAGGAAGAAGAGGAGGAGGAGGAGGAGGAGGAGGAGGAGAGAAAAGGGAGGTTGGTGCTGTGACTCAAGGATATAAATGAGGAGAAGGAGAAGAGGAAGAGGAGGAGGAAGAAGAGGAGGAGGAGGAGGAGGAGGAGAGAAAAGGGAGGTGGTGCTGTGACTCAAGGATATAAATGAGGAGAAGGAGAAGAGGAAGAGGAGGAGGAAGAAGAGGAGGAGGAGGAGGATATTACAATGACTGCTCCTCTTTGTCCATTCCTCTTCCGCTAGTAAAGGAGGAGGAGGAGGAGGAGGAAGGGGAGGAAAAAAAGGAAGAAAAAGAGGAGGAAAAGGAAGAGTAGAAGAAGAAATAGGAGAGCAACCATTCCAAACAAACCACAATTCCTTCTTTATCAGCTTTTCTAAATAACAATAACAAGAAAAACAGTAAATAAACAAATAAAATAAAATATATAGGTAATAAAATAAATAAAAAATAACTCCCCAACAAGCCTCTCCTAATTAATAAACACACACACACACACACACACACACACACACACACACACACACACACACACACACACACACACACACACACACACACACCTGTCACACACCTGCCTGCACACCTGTTTCCGCCCACCAGGTGTCTCGTCAGTCCGTCACTAGTAGTAGAAGTAGCAGTAGTACTGCAGTAGTAGTAGTAGTAGTAGTAGTAGTAGTAGTAGTAGTAGTAGTAGTAGTAGTACCTAGTAGTAGTAGAAGTATTTTTATTATTATTATTATTATTATTATTATTATTATTATTATTATTATTATTATTATTATTATTATTATTATTATTAGTAGTAGTAGTAGTAGTAGTAGTAGTAGTAAAAGGAAGAAAGTGTATGAAGGGAAGGGAAGGGGAGGAGAAAGGAAGGTAAGAGGAAGGAAGCAAGGAAGGAAGGAAGGAAGGAAGGAAGGAGAAAGTAGGGCAGGGTAGAACCGTACGAGGATATGATAAGGAAGGGGAGGGGAGGGCGTGGAAGGATATGGGAGGAGAAGGAGAGTATGGGCAGGTTAGGAGAGGACATAATGGGATACTCAAATGGGAAGGGAGGGAAAGGGGAAGGACAACTAGGGCATAGAAGGGGAGAGAGAGGAAGGGAAAGATCGGGGTGATAAAGAAAGGGTATGGGAGGAGAGGGGAAGGAATGGTAAGAGTAGGAAAGGGGAGAGGAGGTCAGGAGGGCATGGTTTAGCATATGACGTAAGGGGAGGGGAAAGGGGGAAAGATTAGAGAGAGAAAAGGAATAAGGAAGAAAGGGATGGTGAAATAAGGAGGAGAAAAACAGGGAAAGGAATGGAAGGGGAAGGGAAGGGAAAAGACCGTGAAGGGAGGGGAGAGAAAAGGAATAAGGAAGAAAGGGATGGTGAAATAGGGAGGAGAAGAACAGGGAAAGGAATGGAAGGGGAAGGGAAGGGAAAAGATCGTAAAGGGAGGGGAGAGGAAGGGAAAGGAACGACAGGAGATAGAGAAATGGTATAACGAAGAGAGGGATAGTAGAATAGGGAAGAGAAGAATGGGGAGATGATGAGTAGGGGAGGATATGGAAGGGGAAAGGAAGGGAAACGAAAGGGTAATGAACGGGAAGGGAGGGGAAGAAAGAAAAGGAAATATAGGAGAGGAAAGAACGGTATAGGGAAGGAAGAGATGATAAAATGAGGAAGAAAAGAATGGGGAGACAATTTTAGAGGAGGGAAGGACATGGAAGGGATGGGAGAGTAGGGGAAGGGAAGGGTTAAGAAAGGGGAAGGAAGGGGAAAGAGAAGAAAACATAGGAGATAGAGAAATGGCGTAGCGAAGCGAGGGAGTGTACAATAAGAAAAGATAGAGAGATGCGGGGTAGAAAAAGAGGAAGGGAAGGTAAGATAGGGTAAGGTAAGGTAAGGTAAAGTAAGGTGAGGCAAGGTAAGGTAAGGTAAGATAAGGTAAAGTAAGTTAAAGTAAGACAGCGTAAGGTAAGGTAAAGTAAGGTAAGGTAAGGCAAGGTAAGGTAACGTAGAGTAAGGTAAGGCAAGGCAAGATAATACATAGGAATACATAGGAAGAACAGACACCAGAAGACCTATCGGTCTATGGCGAGGGTGTCTGTTTACTACCGCTACTACTAGTAATCTACGTGTGGTAGGACAGGACAGAAAAGATGAGGTAGGACAGGACAGAAAAGATGAAAGGACAGGACAGAAAAGGTGGAGTGCGTGGCAGGCTTCGACGGTGAGGTACAGGTGGGGAGAAGGATAGACAGCAGGAGTGTACAGTGTATGACGCGTAAAGTAAGGTAAAGTAAAACGGAGTAAGGTAAGGTAAGGTAAGGTAAGGTAAGGTAGGGTAAGGTAAGGTAAGGTAAGGTAAGGTAAGGTAGGGCAAGGTAGGGAAAGGTAATGTAAGGTAATGTAAGGTAGGGCAAAAAAAAGGAAGGTAAAGCAAGGTAGGGTAAGGTAAGATATGGTGGGGTAAGACAAGGTAGGGAAAGGTAAAGTAAGGCAATGTAAGGTAAGGCAAAAAAAAGAAGGTAGGGTAAGGTAAGATATGATGGGGTAAGGTAAGGTAAAATAAGGTAAGGTAGGGCAAGGTAGGGAAGTTCCGCACCATACAACGTAAGGTAAGGTAAGGTAAGATAGGGTAAGGTAAGGTAAGATAAGGTAGGGAAAGGTAAAGTAAGGTAATGTAAGGTAATGCAAGGTAGGGTAAAGTAAGATATGGTAGGATAAGGTAAGGTAAAATAAGGTAAGGCAGGGCAAGGTAGGGAAGGGCCGCACCATACACTGTACACTCCTGCTGTTTATCCTTCTCCCCACCTGTACCTCACCGTCGAAGCCCGCCACGCACTCCACCTCGATGGTCTCCGTGGTCTGGTTGGCGATGGAGCAATTCTTGGGCGGGTCTGGGTGGCCTGTCGGGGAGAAGAAAGCAAGACGTTAATTAACCCGATAGCAGCGATGGGCCAAATTTTTGCTATGATATAACCCCCAAAAATAGATGATGCATAAACTGACCACAAATGCGTTAATGTATATTATGAAATGGTTTGCGTGAGTGATGATTTTTTCTCCTTTTTCTCGCTTAGAGGGACCTTTAAGAAACATGATCCCCGCAGCTACCAGGTTAACAATACGTGACCGCTTCGTACCTTCGCCACTAACTCACCTCTCCTTCTTACTATTCCCCTGATTAAAAAAAAAAAAAACAGGTAATCACACGTGACCGCCTGCCTCTTACACACCTGAAAGGCCACACCTGCGCAAGACACCTGTACACACCTGCTCGTTCAATTACCTTCACTCTTGTTTTCTATTCTTACCTTTATTATTTTTTTTCCGTTTTATTTATTTCTATTTTTTGATTTTTTTCGTTTTCTTTTTCTTTTTTTTCGTTTTTTTGTTTCATTATTTTTTTCTGTTTTATTTTGTTCTATTATTTCAGTTTTATTTTTTTCCTATTTTATATTTTCGTTTTATTATTTTTTTCCGTTTTATTATATTCTTGTATTATTTTTTCTTTTTTTTTCGTTTTATATTTTTTTCCGTTGTATTATTTTTTTCAGTTTTATTATTTTTTCATTATTATTATTTTTTCGGTTTATTATTTTTTCCATTTTATTATTTTTTCGGTTTATTTTATTTATTTTATTTATTTATTTTCATCTTTACTAACTGAGGGGACAGGAAGGGAGGGCATAGAAGAAGGGAAGAAGATGGTATGAAGGGGAGATGGGAAGGGAAGAAAAGATGGGAAGGGGAGACAAAAAAAGTTAAGAAAATAAGGAGTGAAAAGATAAGAGGAGAGAAAAGAAAGATAGAAAGGGGAGATAGGAAAGATAAAAGGGAGGCAGGAAGGGGAAGAAAAGACAGGTAGGGGAGGTAAGGGGGGAGACAAGGAGGGAAATATGAAAATGGGAGGAAGAAAGGGTAGATGAGAAAGAAAAACAGAAAGTGGTAATAGGAAGAGAAAGGGAGATAGAAAGCGAAGAAGGGAAAAACGATGGAAAGGGAAGAAAAATATGAAGAAATGTAGGAGATAAGGATGGGGAAAGTGCATAAAGAAGGGGGTGAAAGAAAGGGATAAAAGGGAATGGGAGAAGGAAAGGGTAAGGGAGAGTAGGGTAGGGGAGGAAAGGGAGGGAAAAAGAGGGAGAGAGGGAGGAGATAAGGAGGTGCTGAAGGTGAAATGAGAAGGGGAGGGCAGGGAATGAGAGGGAGGGAGGAGGGGGAGGGGATGAGGATAAGGGGAGGAAGGGAAGGAGGAGGGGATGGGGGGGGGGGGAGGTCGTGATTAAGTAATGGGGTCAAAGCAGTGTGTGTGTGCGTGTGTGTGTGTGTGTGTGTGTGTGTTGACATAACCACCTGTGAAAAGAGGACCTATGTATGTATGTATGTAGGTTACTGGTGTGTGTGTGTGTGTGTGTCATATGGAGCACGTATGCACAGTCTCTCTCTCTCTCTCTCTCTCTCTCTCTCTCTCTCACACACACACACACACACACACACACACCTTGCATCCTCTATTAGTCATCTTAAAATAATTTTTCTGTTATTATTATTATTATTATTATTATTATTATTATTATTATTATTATTATTATTATTATTATTATTACACAAGTTATCCCTCACTTACTATGCACACTTGATATCAGATATACGATAATTAATGTACCAATCGGGAATACTGTTGCTTACATTAATATTAAAAATGTGTGTGTGTGTGTGTGTGTGTGTGTGTGTGTGTGTGTGTGTGTGTCATGTAACGCCTCCGTCAACCCCTTGCTCTCTCCCTCTCTCCCTTTCCTCCCCCTCCTCTCCTCTCCCTCCCTTTCCTCCCCTTCCTCTCTGCCTATCCTCTCTCCCTCTCCTTCCCTTCCTCTCTACCTATCCTCTCTCCCTCTCCCCCCTTCTTCTCTCTCTCCGTCTCCCCTTCCTCTCACTCTCCTTCACTCCCCTCCCTTCCTCACACTCCTACAGTCCCTCTCTTCTCCCCTTCCCTTCCCTCCTCTCCTCCCCTTCCTCTCCCTCCCTTGCAATCCCTTCCGTCAACTCAGCCTGCCGCTCCCAACGTTACCAATTACCGTCGCACTCATCATATTATATCTACCTCCTTTCACTCCAAAACTCCCACACCCACACGCATAACCTTTACCAAAACCACTAATTGCTGACGTTCTGTGTTTCCTGTTCAATATTTATACCTCGGAAAGCGGGAAATACAAAGTGCTAAATATAATAATCTTGGTAACCCTGCTCCTCCTTGCCTAGCCCTTTAGTATGCCTTGAACCAGTGGACGGGGAGGGTGTGCGTCTCGGTGCTCGCGGCTCGCATAACTGATTGATGTCTTACCGTGGATTAACCTCACCTGCCTTCTGCGCCCCTGGGCCCTCCTCCGCGACGGACCAAGGTGGGTGCGCCTGTCAGGGCCTCGGGGGGCGGGGGAGAGGGGTGGTGGAAGTGTTGGTGTGTGTGTGTGTGTGATGGGGTGTTGATGTTTGTGAAGTGTGGTGTGGGAAGGGGGGGGAGGAGGGGAGGATGTGGGTTTTAAATGAGTTGTTTTAAAATTCGTGTGCTTGTTAGTTTTTTTTTTTTTTTTTTTTTTTGGAGGGGGGGAGTTGCTTTAACTACTACTTACTATGATTTACTATTTCTATAACTTACTATTTCAATAACTAAAACTTCTTTTTTATAACTACCGTACTAATGCTTCTATAACTACTACTACTTCTATAATTACTCCTACTTCTATAATTACTCCTACTTCTATAATTACTCCTTTATAACTACTGCTACCTCAATAACTATTACTCCTTCTATAACTACTGCTACCCAGGGAGGTCCAGCCCCTCCCTGGTTAGGAGGGGGGTCGAGGGAGGCGAAGCCCCCCCCGTTAGAGGTTAGGTTATGTAAAGTTCGGTTGGAGTAGTTTAAATATGCTCCCCCACCCAAAAAACCCGATTTCCCACGGGTCCCCCTGTTACAAGTTTTTAGGTGGTTATTGAGGTTGATATGTGTAAGTGTTTGTTGTTGGTGTTTAGGTTCACACTGTTACCTCATTAGTCAGGCCGGAGTTATATAGTATTACGACAAAACAGTTAGTTATCAGAGACACTCCAGTCCTCGTCGACAGACCGACTTGGTCGGCTAGATTTCGATCGCCGATAGAGTCGGTCTGTCGGTAAAGGCCCGTTTCCTCTAGTGATAGTAGGGGATAAATCTTTGAAGAAGCTAGGTATCATCAAACATCCGGTGGTCCGATGCTGAGCGGTGCTTCGACACATACGTTTCTACATTAATATGTACAGGGATCTTATAATACATTACACCCCTAGTTGAACCTCTCTGCGAGCTATTTTGCGGCTGCGGCGGCGGGTGCACAAAAGGTATTGAAAAGTCAATCATTTAGTGATTTCCGGAGAAAAATACTATCTCCATGATATACAGCATCATATTTTGTCCAGAAATAAGCAGTTAGCATTTGGAAATTAGTAGGCTACCCTTTCGTGAATAGTCCCCGTTACTAAATCAAGTCTCCCCTCCGACGAATGTTGTGTCAGTTATAAATGATAACGAGCACAGAGATTATAGAGTAGTGTTTGTCAATGATAAGTCTTGATTTGTTGACATTTGTCAGCAACACCATCATGGGTTCGGATGCCGGCTATTTCATACTATGTATTTTTTCTTCACATTTTAAATCGGATTCAGAATTTTCACCATCCCTTTTTTGTAAGACTAACATCACCTTGAATGACTTCGATGAGGGCATGAGTATATAGTATTACGACGACTTAGCACTCGATCCCACCCAACTGTTGAAAGAGTAAAACAATGAGCGTGGCACAGTCCAAAATTCAGGTACTCTGGAGACATCTGCGTTGTGGCAGTAGACGATTCGGACAATTTACGGTTTCACCCAACCAACGATTTTCTCGCGTGGTTCATGTTTTTCTGATGATAAACATACTGAATTGCACGATTTTGTACCTCATTTCCGTCGCAAATGTCTATTTTTCGAGTCATGCCTCTTTTCAAAATCGTTGGTTGGGTGAAACCGTAAATTGACCGACGATTCAGTAAACCTACTTTGTAGATCACAGTACACAATACATCTAGAAATAAGCAGTCAGCATATCGAAATCAGTGGGCTACCCTCTCGTGAATAATCCCCAAAACTATACATTCATGGTACTTTTCCCAATCTGTATTTATGAAACTAATGAATACAACGACGGTCAAGTGAAAATATACATAGGAAAAGCGTGGATCCTTATGAAACTAATGAATACAACGACCGTCAAGTGAAAATATACCGTACATAGAAATAACCATGGATCCGAACACTCCCTCTTGTTGCTGACTTCGGCGACTGGGGTTAACAAATCGAGACTGAGCACTTACCCACACGTTGCTTCATAATCTCTGTGCTCGTTATCATTTGTAATTGGCTTAACACAGCGGAGGGAGAACGAATTAATAGATAGGTTCGGTTCACATGAAATGGTATTGAATGATAAAGATGGTAAAGACGTGTTCGGAGATCGTATATTCATCCAATTAGCCAGCTGGAGAAAGGCGACCTCTGCTTTTTTGCTTCGAGAAAATATGACCACCTGACGACAGCTGTGTTCAAGTGTATCTTTAGTTGATAAGCTTATTGTTTCCCATTTTCTCTTACGGCTGATAAAAAAAAAAATTCGTACGATTATGTCGATTGCTTTCTCGTCATCCTTGTTTAGCCTTTTTGTTTTCTTGTTTTATTTTCTATTTATTTTTTGTATTTTCTGTCAGTCCATCATAAGTCGTGCATACTTTTCTTCCAGCACAGAAAAGACCAGAAATATTTGCTGCTACTACTACTACTACTACTACTACGATTGCTACATCCCACTAATACTGCCAGTCAGCTCACCACTCTACCTGTCAACCTTTAATTAATTATGATGAAAACCATCTTCTTCTTCTTCTTCTTCTTCTTCTTCTTCTTCTTCTTCTTCTTCTTCTTCTTTTCCTTCTTCTTTCCTATTTAGTTGAGTTTTTTCTCGTTAATAATATCTGTCTGTTTTCTGTGTTTTTGGAATAATAAATTGCTTAGGGATTGTGTCTGTTTGTCTTTGTATGTGTCTATACGTTTTTCTGTCTGTGTGTGTCTGTCTGTCTATGTTTTTCTGTGTGTTTGTCTGTCTGTATGTTTTCTGTCTGTGTGTGTCTGTTTTTCTGTCTGTGTATGTGTCTGTCTTGTGTTTTCTGTCTGTGTTTGTCTGTCAACACCTGGGGCTCTTTCAGAACACCTGCGTGGCTCCCAAATCTTTGTAAATAGTCAAGTACACACTTGCATTTTCCAAGCGAGAGAACACACACCGTAACATTACTCAACGGTAGTATATTTTTTTACAGTAAGGGAAGCAGATCAAGGAAAAAAAGAAATACACAAATAATATATATATATATATATATATATATATATATATATATATATATATATATATATATATATATATATATATATATTAAAACAAAAAAAAAAAAAACCCCGCTAACCGCTGCTGTTTTTTTACAGTAAAGGAAGCAGCTCAAGGGAAAAAAAAGCACGCTAATCACTGTCCCTATAAAAAAAGGTTAGAAGAGAGAATATAGATTTGAGTTATATTCTTATGTCTAAATTTGGAAGGCTCTTTTAAAGGGATCAAAAGTGGTAAGTAAATTCATACATGTTTTGTTGTTTAAAAAATATTATATCTATATATCTATATATCTATATCTATATCTATATCTATATATATATATATATATATATATATATATATATATATATATATATATATATATATATATATATATATATATATATTTCTAAGCTATCTTTGTTTATTTGTTGTTTCTCTTTAAAGCGAAATCTTTCCATTACGACTCGCAATGATCACAATAAAGAAATAATAATAATAATAATAATAATAATAATAATAATAATAATAATAATAATAATAATAAATGCTCCTTCTAGTCCTATGTGTTGCCGACGTCTGTTTTTACCATTCAATTTATTCACAATTATTCACGACGTGTGTGTGTGTGTGTGTGTGTGTGTGTGTGTGTGTGTTGCTGAGTCATCGTCCAAGTTTTTATCATCCATGTAGAATATAAATCTTTTCTCCTCCTCCTCCTCTTCCTCTCCCCTCTTTCTCCATCTCCTCTACCTTCTACTCTTCCCCACACCTTCTCCACATCCTCCACCTCCTACAAAAAACAACAACAACATGTAAACACCTTATTATCCCTCCACTCTCTCTCTCTCTCTCTCTCTCTCTCTCTCTCTCTCTGCATCAACTACCCATGCCTCCTCCTCCTCTTCCACCTCCTCCTCCTCCTCCTCCTCCTCCTCCTCCTCCTCTTGTCTATATTTGGGAGCACTTTAAATATTTCAACAATAATTTAAGTCTTCTATTAGGCTTCTTCCTTACCTAAACAGAGGAGGAGGAGGAGGAGGAGAAAAAAAAAAGAGATGAGGAGGAGGAGGAGGGAGGTCGTGGCAGTGATGATTGTGAAGGTGAATATGGTGTAAGAGGAGGAGGAGGAGGAAGAAGAGGAGGAGGAGGAGGAGGAGCAGGTTACGATGGAGAGAATAATCGAGAAAATAAAGTATTGTCTGCGCAGAGAGAGAGAGAGAGAGAGAGAGAGAGAGAGAGAGAGAGAGAGAGAGAGAAACTACGCCCTTCCTCTCTCTCTCTCTCTCTCTCTCTCTCTCTCCGTCACTTCCTTCTCCTTCTCTCTCCTTCAGTTCTTCTCTTCCTCTCATTCCTCTCTCTTTTTATCTTTCTTCTCTCCTTTCTTTGTGTTATTTTGTGCTTCTTCATTTCTCTTTTCTTCATCTTTCCTCCTCTTTTTTATTTTCTCTTTTCTCCATCCTCTTTTTCCTTCCTCTTTCTTCTGTTTTCTTCTTTTCTCTCTGTTTACTTAGTTTTTCTCTTGTCTTCCTTCCCTCCTTCCTTCAATCTTTCCTTCTTCCTTTTTTCCTAATTTTTCTCTCAATTATTCCCTTCCTGTCTTCATTCCTTACTCTTTTTCTTCAGTTTTCATATTTTTATTTTCTTTATTTATTTTCCATCCTGTCTCACTTCCTGTTTTCCTTGTCCTCCTTCATCTCTACTTCTTGTCAATCATCTTTCTTTTTCCTTCCTGCCTTCCTTCTTTCCTTCCTTCCTTCTTTACTTCCCTTCTCTTCCTTCCTTCTATCCTTTTCTCATTTTCTTCCATATTTTATTCCTTCCTTCTTTTCTTCTTTCCTTCCTACGTTCCCTCCTTCCTTCTTCCTTTTGTATCTTTTTCTTTCTTCCTTTTTTCCATCCTTCTTCCTTTCTTCGTTCCGTACCATTCTTTTTCCATTTTCTTTCCTGTTCCCTCCCTCCTTCCTTCCTTCTCTTCCATCTCCTCCTCCTCCAGCCACGGAATGAAGCACCTGCGAAGTGTCTCCATATACTTTTTTTTCTTCCTCCAAGTGTTTCTCTCAAGTGTGGTGAAGAGAGAGTGAATGGAGAGACTGTGGAGGAGAGAGAGAGAGAGAGAGAGAGAGAGAGAGAGAGAGAGAGAGAGAGAGAGAGAGAGATGGGGGGGGGGGGGAATGAGTGTAACATATTTATAACGGTCAGTGTAATTTTTATTTTATTTGTTTCTTTAGTGATTTTTTTTTGTTTCCCTCGACTTTGTAAAATGATACGTAATTTTTTTTTTTTTTTTTTTTTTCACGGGCGAATCAATTCTCTTATTTATTATAGTTGTTTTTGTTGTTGTCGATGCTATTGTTATTATTATTATTGTTACTATTATTAATATTATTATTATTATTATTATTATTATTATTATTATTATTATTATTATTATTACTATTATTATTATCGTCATTATCAGTTTAGTTCTTCTACGCATTATTTATCGCTGCTAAAAGAGGAGGAAGAGGAGGAGGAGGTGGAGGTGGAGGAGGAGCAGAAGGGAAAGAAGGTGACGGAAGATGAGATGGAAAAATAAACGAAGTAGGGAGAGGAGGAAGAAGAGGAGAAAGATATGGAGAAAGAGGAGATAGGGAGGCAAGGGAAAGAAAAAAAAAGCAAAACAAGGAAGAGAAGAGGAGGAAGAGGAGGAGGAGCAGAAATAAAAGGATGAGGTGGAGGAAGTGGAGTAAGAGGCAAGAAGGAGGAGGAAGAGGAGGAGGAGGAGGATCTCTTAAAGCCAAGTGGAGGTCGTGGCATCTCCACCCAAACAATAATGGCGGCGCGCCTGGAGGAGGAGGAGGAGGAGGAGGAGGAAAGAAGTCTAGAAAGAAGATTGGCAGTGATTGGGAGGAGGAGGAGGAGGAAGAAGAAGAGAAAGTAAGTATAGAATGCTGCATGAAATAGGAGGAGGAAGAGGAAGAGTAGGAGGGGAGGAGGAGGAGGAAGAGGAATAGAGCGGTGAATAAATAAGAGAATGAATAGCAGTAAGTAAAAAGAAGTCAGAGAGGATTAGATAATAAAAAAGGATTAGGAAAGAAAAAAGAAGGAGGAGGAGGAGGAGGAGGAGAAATGAAGAAGTGGAGATAAAGGTCGAAGATTAACGTTTTTAAAATACACACACACACACACACACACACACACACACACACACACACACACACGGCATTGAATATTATAAGACTGAATATTTCGTGTGTATTTGTGTGTGTGTGTGTTAATTAAATATTGATAAGTAAGACGAGAATATTAATTTGTTGTTGCGATGACTGTGGTGTGTGTGTGTGTGTGTGTGTTATCAGGTGTTTTCACTCCAGGTACGAATCTGTTTCTTCCTTTCTTTCCAGTGATAAGATTTGAATGAGATAAGAACCGCTTCAATGTGTGTGTGTGTGTGTGTGTGTGTGTGTGTGTGTGTGTGTGAAAAATGTGCATGAACCTGTAAATTAACACACACACACACACACACACACACACACACACACACACACACACACACACACACACACACACACACATTCTCCCCTGCCCCCCCCTCACATTTACCCCACTCATTCCCCTCACACATTCCCCCACCCCCATTCTCCCCTTCTCCCACACACCTACATATATCCCCCCTCATCTCCCCCCCCCCCCCACAGTAACACACATACAGACGCATGAATAATCTTCCTAAAATGATACACGGTACATTAATATCTCCTAAAGACATCATCAGCTACGAAATATCTTCATCATCAGCGCGACGGACCTTATCATCATTGTTCGTCAACGTGATGCGAAATTAAGCGCGAGGAAGAATTTATCACACACATTAAAATCACAATACATTAGTTTCCCCGTTTATTGTAGGAGGAGGAGGAGGAAGAGGAGGAATAGAGATAATGATTTTTTTACCTAACCTAATCTAACCTTACCTTACCTAGCCTAACCTCACCTTACCTAACCTAATCTAACCTTACCTAACCTAATCTAACCTTACCTTACCTAGCCTAATCTAACCTTACCTAACCTAATCTAACCTTACCTTACCTAGCCTAACCTCACCTTACCTAACCTAATCTAACCTTACCTAACCTAATCTAACCTTACCTAACCTAGCCTAACCTTTCCTTACCTAGCCTAACCTCACCTTACCTAACCTAATCTAACCTTACCTAACCTAATCTAACCTTACCTAACCTAGCCTAACCTTTCCTTACCTAGCCTAACCTCACCTTACCTAACCTAATCTAACCTTACCTAACCTAATCTTACCTTACCTTACCTTTGCCTAACCTCACCTTACCTAACCTAATCTAACCTTACCTAACCTAATCTAACCTTACCTTACCTAGCCTAACCTCACCTTACCTAACCTAATCTAACCTTACCTAACCTAATCTAACCTTACCTTACCTAGCCTAACCTCACCTTACCTAACCTAATCTAACCTTACCTAACCTCGCCTAACCTTACCTACCCTAACGAGAGCACAAGGGCACAAAAATAAGGAAACAACAATAAAAAAAAGCCCGCTACTCGCTGCTCCTGTAAAGAATCCGAAGAGGTGGCCGAAAGAGCAGTCAATAGATAAATAGAATATGATAAAAGAATAGAAAGAATGAGGATTATGTAAGAGAAGGATGATTAGAAAGAGGAAGAGAATGAGGATGGTGTAAGAGAAGGAGGAGGAGAAAGAGGAGGAGGTGGAGAGGAAAGGAAAGGAGATATAGACAGAAGGAGGATAATGCTTTGGAAGATAAGAAAAGGAAAAGAAGATAAAACAGAATGAGGATAACGGGTGGGAAGAAGAAGAGGAGGAGGAGGAGGAAAGAGAAGGAAAAGAAAGGAAAGGAGGATAGACAAAAGAAGGATAACGCGTGAAAAGAGGAGGAAGGAAAAGAAGAAACAGATAGAACGAAGGAAGAGGAGGAAGAAAAAGAAGATGAAAAAAAGTGAATGATGGAACGAAGTAGATTGAAACTTAGAAACATGGACAAGCAGGCAGCAGAAAACAGGTGGTGGGGTTAGGACGAGGCTACCTATCTGCTTGAGTGACAGTCCTCTCTCGTTAAACCACTTGTCTGTATGCAGGACCTGAAGTACTGTCAAGGTTATCGATGTTGCTCTTAGAGGAGTTGATCGCCTCGAGTGATTTGTCTATATGCTGAAGTTTGTTCCACTGTCGATAGAGGGAATAAAACAAAAACTACCGGCGTTGTTTAAAGCAGTACACATTTTTTATTTATTTATTGGGTTATTTTGAAGCTTATAAAAATAGGAATAGTTGTTGGTATTGAGGAGAAAGAAGAGGAATAAAAAAAAAGAGAGAACGAGAAGAGGAAGAAAAAGAAGGAAAAGGAGAGGAGGAAGAACAACAACAACAACAACAACAAAAGAAAAAGAGGAGGTGGAGGGGAAGAAGAGGAAGAGGAAGATAGGGCGACTGGTGGTTCTCTGGTCTTAATTAAGGACGTGCAGGTGGTGGTCACAGGTGGTGGGGTGCTGGTGGAGTGGTGTGTGAGTGCGTGCGTGTGTGGGTGGGTTGGGTGTGGGAGAGGGGGAGGGGAAAGGGGGGAGGGGGTGAAGCGGTAGTGGAAATGGGTGGGGGGTGTTGTGTACGTGGGCGTTAAGTGGCTGGGTGAACGTATGTGTGTAGGTGGTGGTAAAAGGAGGAGGAGGAGGTGGAGGAGAAGGAGGAGGCACAGGGAAAGGAGGAGGAAGAGATCGAGGAGAAGGTGTTGGAGGAGGAGGAGGAGGAGGAACAGGGAAAGGAGGAGGAGGAGAGGGTGTTGTAGAAGGTAGTGGAGGAGGAGGAGGAGGAGAAGTAGAAAGAGAAGAAGAAGAAGAAGAAGAAGAAGAAGAAGTAGTAGAACAACAACAACAACAACAACGGAAATAACTAAAGGGTGAAGTAAGAAAGAAAAAAGTAAGAAAAGGAAAGGGAAAATATAAATATAAAAACAAAAAGAAAAAAACAATGAGAAATTAAAATGAGGAAGAAGACAAGGGAAGGCGAAAGAACAGCATGTCAAGAAGAGGGAAGAGGAGGAAGAAGAAGGAAGAGGAGGAGGAGGAGGACCACGAAAAGAAAAAAAAAATGATGGGAGAAATGAAAAATATATAAATAATGGAATAGAATCAAAGAAAAAAAAGTCACGAAGAAGGAAAACAAAGGAAGCAGAAATAAATGTGGCAATAATAATAAGAAGGAAAGGAAAAAGATAATTATACCTAAGTAGTAGAATGAGGAAGAGAAGGAACAAAAAGACGAAGGAGAAAAAGAAGAGGAGGAGGAAAAAGAAGAGTGGAGTAAGAGAGACAGAGAAGATTGGAAAGCGAAAAGAAAAAAAGGAAGAAGAAAAAGAAGAGGAGGAGGAAAAAGAAGAGTGGAGTAAGAGAGACAGAGAAGATTGGAAAGCGAAAAGAAAAAAAGGAAGAAGAAAAAGAAGAGGAGGAGGAAGAAGAAGAGTGGAGCAAGAGAGACAGAGGAGATTTGAAAGCGAAAAGAAAAAAAGGAAAAGAAAGAAAGAAAGACAAAAAGGGGAGGAGAAGGTTGTGTTTACGATTAGGCGAACCAACAGTCAAGGAGGAGGACGAGGAGGAGGAGGCCTAAGGGAAGAAGAGGAGAGGAGAGAGGCCTAATTGTGGAGAGGTAGAGATAAGAAGTAAGTGGAGGAGGTGGTTCAAATAATAATGGTGATAGGAGGTGATGGTGAGATCCGGGATTGTGAGATGGTGATGATGAAATGGAAATGGTGATGATGTTAGATTTTTTTTTATTTTTTTTTATTTTTTATTTTTTTTACAACAAAGGAGACAGCTTAAGGGCACACAAAAAAGGAAACAATAATAAAAAAAGCCCGCTACTCGCTGCTCCTAAATAGTTTGGTGGTGATTAGTGAGGTATAGGAAGTGGAGGGGGAGAGGAGGTGAAGGTTATCTATATGGTGATGGGGGGGGGGGGAGATGGGGTGAAGGAGGTTTAGTTATGGGAAAGGGAAGATATGGAAAGAAGGAAGGAAGGAAGGAAATGAAGAAAGAAAGAGGGAGACGTTTTGGGCAGTAACTGTGTGTGTGTGTGTGTGTGTGTGTGTGTGTGTGTGTGTGTGTGTGTTTCAGTTTGTCATGATCCAGTCAGTAAGTCAATCAATCAGTTATTCATTTAGTCAGACAGTCATTCAGTCAGTCAGTATTTCATTCAGGCAATCAGTCAGTCAGTCAATAGGTCATTAATCACTCAGTTTGTCAGTCAGTTACTCAGTCGTTTAATTAGTTAGCCAGTCAGTTATTAAATCGTTCACTCAGCAAATTTTTAAGTCAGTCAGTCAGTCAGTCAGTCAGTCGGTCGGTCGGTCGGTCGGTCAGTCGGTTCACAGAGCACTTTAAAAGGCCAGTGAGTATGTGAGTCAGTCAACTGACAAGCTCTTAATGTACTGATAATACTCTCTCTCTCTCTCTCTCTTTTCGCATTTCATTTTCATTATTTTTTTCCGTTTCTCGAATAAAAAAAAAAAGAGTAAGAAAAAGAAGTAAACTAATATAAACTCTTGGATCTTTTTACCTGTTTTTAATTAGCGTTTGGTCCTTTTGGCGAGGACAGGTAACAGGTGGCGGACAGGTGTACTAGCAACCCTCCTCCTCCTCCTCTTCTGGTGTGCATATGATCGTCCTCATTTTTCCACTTTCAACCTTGAGGAAAAGCAGGCTACCCTCTCCTCCTCCTCCTCCTCCTCCGCTTCTTCTTTCTCCTCCTCCTCCTCCTTCTCCTTCTCCTTCTCCTCCTTCTCCTCCTTCTCCTTCTCCTCCTCCTCCTCCTCTTCTTCTTTCTCCTCTTCCTCCTTCTCCTCCTCTTATCCCCCTCCTCCTCCTCCTCCTCTTCTCCCTTTTACTCCGTTTTCACCTCACCCCCTTACTTTTCTTGCTTCTCCTCCTCCTCCTCCTCCTCCTCCTCCTCCTTTTCCTCCTCCTCTCCTTCTCCTTCTCCTTATCCAATCATTCATCGTCTCTCCATTGGTTGTCATATTAAGTCATTCGTACCATAACTGCTCACTATCATCTCTCTCTCTCTCTCTCTCTCTCTCTCTCTCTTCGCTGCCCCTCATCTGTCAAACGGCGAAACACAATCTTGACGGACTATCTTCTTTACTAATCAATTTTATTATTATTTTTTTTTATTCACCATAATTTTTTTTAAGTCATATTTTTCTCGTCTTTTTTTATTAACCTTTTTTTTATTAATTTTCTTTTTTGTCATCCATATTCTTGTTTATTTATGCTACTATATTTTTTTAACTATTTTTTCACTAACTTTATTTGTCTCGATCTATTATCAAACTGTAGAACTCAGTCTTTATCTATCTGTTAACCATATTCTTTACTTTTTATTTTATTTATGCCAGTATATATATATTATTTTTACTAACTTTATTTGTCTCGATCTGTCATCAAACTGTAGAACTCAGTCTTTATCTAATTTATTTATTTTACTAATCTTCCTAACCATTTTACTTTTACTATTCCTATGACCATTATTAGCTATTACTATTTTTCCAACTATTTTTACCAACTTTGTTTTTCCCGATCTGTCACACTGTAGAACTCAATCTTATTCTTTCTTACTTCTTTTACTAATAATTTTCTTACTAACCATTACTTTGTTATTTTTCTATTTTTATTACTTTTATTATTATCATTACTATTTTTATACTAACTAACTTTATTTTTCACGATTTGTCAAACTGTAAAATAATGTTGCACAAGCTTTCGTAGTGACAGGAACAGCTTAAAACAACAACATCAACAACAACAACAACACGAACGCTTTTTTTCTTTTCCTGTTTTCTTCTCTTTCGTGTTATCCGAGACTTTTTTTTTTTTTGTCCTTTATCTCGTTATGTTATCTATTGGTGTTTCTTCTTATTGTTTTTGTTTATTGTTTATTTGTCTACTTGTTTACTGTTGTTTCTGGTTTGTTTACTGTCCTTTGTTATTGTCCTGTCTGTCTGTTTGTTTACTTGACTGTTTACTTGTTTATAATGTTCTATTTGTTTATTATTTACACTCGATGGGTTTTATTTTTCTCCTTATCTACTGTCCTGCTGTTTGTTGTTTTCTGTTTACTTGTTTACCTGTTTATTGTTTACTATTGTCTGGTTTGATTTGCCGAAGTAATTTGAAAGACTGTGCTACTTTTTCTTCGCTGCTTCTGTATTTAATAATGATGATGATGATGATAATAATGATAATGGTAATAATAATAAAGACAAATAAGCGACGGAGGGTTGTTAATGATAAAGAAATATATGAAAGCAATTATTATTATTATTATTATTATTATTATTATTATTATTATTATTATTATTATTATTATTATTATTATTATTACTACTACTACTACTACTACTACTACTGTTGTTATTATCAGGGTTACTTCATATCCCGTCTCCTCCAGTTTCTCCAGGTAAAAATAGAACCGTGTGTGTGTGTGTGTGTGTGTGTGTGTGTGTGTGTGTGTGTGTGATACTTAGCTTATTTGGGTCACTCGGTTTTGGGCACACACACACACACACACACACACACGCGCACACAAATCGTACTGTCACGCAACGTTACATGATATTATATTCGTACAAACTCTCTCTCTCTCTCTCTCTCTCTCTCTCTCTCTCTCTCTCTCTCTCAGCATGCTATTTCTCTCCCTAACACCAAAACACAGAATACAGCATCACACACAGCATAAAATAAAGACTAACCGCATCACACTCAGCATTGGAATATAGAGCAATAAATAACACAAAAGAAAACAACAAGAAACGAAAAAAAGAACTACACAATGAAAGACGTAGTTATGTAGGACAGCGGATACACACACACACACACACACACACACACACACACACACACACACACACACACACACACACACACGTACACTAATATAGGACACCAGACAGACAGGACATGTATTATTAAAGAACATATATTAAAGAACAGGTAACACTCGGACCCGTATCCCCAGACCATTTCGGCTCCCACAACAATTATTTCCAAAGGCTACAAAGGAGATGAGTCGGGTCGTCACGAGTGTTTTATTTCGCGTGTACGGTAGTAGGAACGTTAGTATGCGATCACTGTGTTAGAGTCCGATCACTTTCAATTTTGGTTGAAAAAAAACTTCTACTGAGAAAACTACAAAAGATATATTATCAGACAGACCACCAATATGTAAAGGAATAAAAGCTAAATATTGTGTGAAAAAATGAAGTAAATGGGATAAATAGTTTAGCTTCTACCATACTCGAAAGGTAAGATACTGTCTGTTTTCTCCCGATTCTTACGGCAACCCGTAAGGAAATAACATTTTTCATAAAATTATAAATTATATATCTTTACGTTTTCTCTTTAATATTATGATGTTATGGTGTTGTGGAATGTTGGAATAACACGAGGAACTTTTGAAATAGTTGTTTAAATAGCACATTGTCCTAGTAAAGAGCAGTGATCGAATACTAAATCAAAAATCCTCTGTGTGTTAGAATCCGATCACGAAATATTATCCTTCCAAAATGCGTCAATCTATGCGACATAACATTATTTTTAAGTTTGCATGTGTTACTGGATTCGTAATTTTCGTAGTTCCTTTACTTTATTATATAGTGTTCTGTGTTAGTATCCGATCAGTGATCGACCACAGTGGTCAATCAGTCGACCACAGTGGTCAATCAGTCGACCACAGTGGTCAATCAGTCGACCACAGTGGTCAATCAGTCGACCACAGTGGTCAATCAGTCGACCACAGTGGTCAATCAGTCGACCACAGTGGTCAATCAGTCGACCATAGTGGTCAATCAGTCGACCATAGTGGTCAATCAGTCGACCATAGTGGTCAATCAGTCGACCATAGTGGTCGACTGATCAACCACAGTGATAGATAACTTAATCACTTTGGTAACTGAATGTTATTTACTAAGACCGTGATTTTTTTCACAAATTTAATGTATTATGAACAAGTTACGTGTGTTGGACTACACAGAAGCCATTGGCGGGTCGTCGGTAGCTTATACGTACCGTACACCACTGCCCACCCCTGCGGGCCCCCCATCACGCGCGCAGCTCAGTAAGCCATCATCAAGGTCAAGAACCTGTCACACCTTAACGTTTTAGAGAACGTATGGCTAGCGTATGGTAAACATGTTAAACGGTGGCGTACGCTGAACTCTTCGTTTTTCGGCGCGTTGTCGACGTATGCAGAGCGTATAAGACAACGATCGGGGAACGTACTCAGCGCGTGATGTACGTTTTGCATCCGTTGCCATCACGTCCAACACGGTGTACATCCGTTCGCTACACGTCCAATGATCGTTACAAACACGACAACAATGCGTTCTGGGCACGCTGTCCATTATACTAATGAATACAACGCGTGAGGAACGATCAGAGAACGAATGATAACGATCGCCTAACGTGCCTTTAACTTATCCCCAGCGTATGCATAACGTACTGGCCACACGCTGGCATACGTCGAGAATTTTGTGCATGCTCAAAAACTTCTCGCTGTCCCTGCGTACGACGACGTACGGCACCGTACGCCACCGTACTTCAACGTACCCTAACGATGGAGCAGCGTACCCATAACTTATTCAAGCGTATGCTGAGCGTGTGCCACCGTTTTCCATACGCTAGCCATACGTTCTCTAAAACGTTAAGGTGTGACAGGCCCATCACGGAAGGATGTGCGTGTGACTCGCATCCATCAGTCTGAGCAAGATGGCTACAAGAAAGAAAGCATCGTATTCTGGACGAGCTCGACAGCCAGCTAAGAGAGTTAAATATAGTGAAGAAGAGATAACTGCTATACAAACTGCAATAAATGAGGAAAATTTAAGTGTCCGCCAAGCTTCACAAAGGTTCAATATTCCTTATACAACTCTTCAAAACAAACTTTCTGGCAAGACTGCCTTTGAAACTAAAATGGGACCCAGTGGAATATTAACTAATGCTGAGGAACAAGTCCTAGTTAACTTCATTGAACATTCACAAAAAAGAGCCATTCCTGTGACAAAAGAAAAGCTGCTTGATGCAGTACAAAATATTCTTCAAGACGAAATAAATGCTGGTGTGCAGCGAGAAAGACCTTCCACCTGCCGAAACTTCAGGCCTGGACGTGAATGGTTTCGTCTATTTTGCAAAAGGAATCCCCAAATCACTCTCAGGTATGACTGGCTATATATTTGATAAGTCTATATACCACCCAGTGAAACTTACGCACCATTGCATAGGCTGCACTAACCGAGCACACAGGCTAGGCCTATGCATTTCCCAAATAAAGTGGTCAGGCCTTTAAATAACAACAACAACAACAACAACAACAACAATAATAATAATAATAATAATAATAATAATAATAATAATAATAATAATAATATAATAATAATAATAATAATAATAATAATAATAATAATAATAATAATGCATCATTAACAAGACAAGACCTTTGCTCTTTCTTCATCAGCTGCAGTACAGTTACTTGAAAAGGAATGCAATGCTAAACAAGCTTTAGAGCTCAAGAAACGCAGTAAGGATTCAAAACTACCCAAGAAAGGCAAGTCTGCTCAGACATCTGAACCAGTGACTGCTTCAACATCAGTGAACACTCTAACTGAGGAAAATGAAGATTCTTCCAGTGATGAATCGCTAGAAGCCAGCATGGTACCGTTGGAAGACAGTGATGATGACTCAATTGGTTTAGAAACTATTGCCACTGAAAATGCACTGCAGTTCATAGATCTTCAACAGCAACCTGAGCAAGGATCGTGGGTTATGGTTAAGTTACCTGTCATTCATTCTACTTTCAAAGGTAGAAAGACTGTTACACATAAAGCTTGTCTTGGTAGAATAGAAAGAGTAGCAGAAGAGGGCCTTGAGGTACACTTTCTTAAGGAATTGGAAGCTAAGAAGGATCACTTTGTTCGGGGCAGTTCTGACGATTTTTCTTTCCCAGTGACACCAGATGAAGTTTGTGTTATTCAAAATAAATGTGTAACGGATGTGATTCAGGGTAGAACTGCTACAATTAAGGTTGAAAATGGAGTAGTAGCAGCTGGGAAGAGTTGTCTTGGAATAATATAATTTCATGCTTCAGTGATGTTCAATAGGAATTTTACTTTCATTTTAACTTCCAGAAATTATGTTTGATGAGTAGGCTAACTAATGTGGTTACTTTATTCTTAGGAACATGGTTAGTTCTGCTATTCTTAGGAACATGGTTATTTTAGGTATTCTCAAGAACATGATTCATTTGATTCAAGCTATTTTCAGAAACATGGTTACTGGTACCGGTACTTTAGTTATTCTCAGGAACATGGTTAGCCTACTTAGCCTATTCTGAGGAACAAGGTTAAAATTGCTTAGTTTAGCCATATTATGTATTATCATCATTGCAAGCATATTAAAACATTATTTGCATTCTCATTCATCATGTGTTTTCTTTCTCCCAGAAATTTTTTTTGATGTATTTCGTCACTAGGCCCCTAAGGGCAAAAGATAAATATAAATTTGAAATAAACTGCATTTTATTTTGATGACTCAATTTATATGTTTGGATTTTTAATGGCAAGTGATTGGAATTAGCTGGCAAGTGATTGGACTTAGCAATAATACCATTATCTCCAATCACGTAGCAAATGTATGCATGTATGTAAAATTATGTTCCACAGAAATTTGGCATTGGTCTGAATATAAACATTAATGACTACTGAAGGATTTGAGAGGTAAACAAAATCAGTTTTGTACTAAGTTTGAGTTTAAATCTGTGATCAAAAGAAATACATGGCACTTCCTGATTGGATACTAACGCTCCTACTACAGAAGCCTTCTTAACCCCTTGACTGCGGATTTCCTACAAGAAGACATCACCAAGCTCCAGGAATGAAACAAGAAGTGGTTGCTACAATTCAGTGAAAAAAATGTAAAATTATGAACCTCAGAAGGGGAAATCCAGCAAAACGATACCAAATGGAACACACTCCACTATCCCCACAGAGGCAGAGAAAAACTTGAGAGTATAAGTAACCAGGCTACCAATGAAGGCGAAATCCGTGCAGCAGAGGGGTTAAACTATCAGTAGGCTTATACAGCTATTAACTTTTTCAGATAAAACCCGAGAACTTATACAGACAAAACCCGAGAAAGGCAAATATGTACCTATCTCTGTTCAACTAAGAATACAAAACTTGATTTACAGAAACTAAATTAAATTGATTATAATAAAGGAAAGTAATGGATTCAGTAATTTCAGCTTAAACTGTTGGATTTATAAAAATATGTGGAGGAGGAATTAAACTGTACTTTACATGGGAGACTTAAATAACTTCTTCACTAACTTCAATGCATGGAAAGGCCCGCAACCTCTCCCGAAGCCTTATCAAATGTGGGTATAAAACTATGACTTACTTTTTTATACGCTATCGGTACTCAACAAATATTTTAAGGAACAAAGGAGATTAGTCGGGTTGGGTACATATATTTTTATTACTATTATTTCTGCTTTTCGTCTTCCTTTCTTCTTCCTTTCAGCTTCTTCTTCTTCTTCCTCTTCTTCATCTTCTTTTCTTCTTCTTCTTTTTATTATTATTATTATTATTATTATTATTATTATTATTATTATTATTATTATTATTATTATTATTATTATTATTATTATTATTATCATCATCATCATCATTATTATCATCATCATCATTATTACCTGTCAAACTCAATTAATAAAGCAATAAGTCAGGTGTTTTCAGGTGTCCAGACGAGTATTTGGATTTCTTTTATATACAAGTTTAAGTCTAGGAGGATAACTTATTATTTTTCTTGTCTTTTTCTTCTTTCTGTTGGTGAATACTTGTAATGTGACCGAAAAGAGTGTGTGTGTGTGTGTGTGTGTGTGTGTGTGTGTGTGTGTGTGTGTGTGTGTGTTTGGAGACATAAACAAAAATAAAAAAAGACTGCTCAATTGAAAAAGATTATTATTATTTATTTCTTGTTTATTTTATTTATGTATTTATTTATTTTACTTTTCTCTGTAAGACCAGTGTAAGGAGTTATTTGCCGTTTGTCACTTTGATGTCATGTAAATAAGGCAAAAGTTCGGGTGGGAGGAAAAAAACTAAGATGATGCAAGATAAAAAAAAAAGAATAATACAAGATGGAAACGACAGTACATAAAGGAAAGTTGCGGTGGGAAGGAAGAGATAAGATAATAGAAGATAGAAAGAGAAATACAAGATAGAAAAGATGTACAAAATAAAGATGTTAGAAGATTGAATGATAACACAAGATAGAAAAAAAAATCCAAGATAAAGATAATAGAAGATATAATGATGATACAAAATATAAATAACATACAGGATAAAGAGAATAGAAGATAGAATGATAACACAAGATAAAAAAGACATACAAGATAAAGATAATAGAAGATAGAATGATGATACAAAATATAAATAACATACAGGATAAAGAGAATAGAAGATAGAATGATAACACAAGATAAAAAAGACATACAAGATAAAGATAATAGAAGATAGAATGATGATACAAAATATAAATAGCATACAGGATAAAGAGAATAGAAGATAGAACGATAATACAAAAAAGAAATAAAGATAAAGATAACAGAATACAGACAATATAATGAATTAGAAAAAAAAGATTGTTAAGAAAAAAAAATAGGATGATTCAAGAAAGATAAGACAAAATAAAAGTCCAAATGGAAAGGAAAAAAAATGAAAGTAATCAACATCTTTTTATTATTATTAACTTATATAAAAGTAAACTACATAACAATCCTAAGAGTTTACAGTTTAACAATACTTGTCAGCACGATTACTTATAAAAAAATGCCCTCCACAATCCCTGATAAAAAATGTCCTCCACAATCCCTGATAAAAAATGCCCTCCACAATCCTTGATAAAGAAATGCCCTCCACAATCCCTGATATAAAAAATGCCCTCCACAATCCCTGATAAAAAATGCCCTCCACAATCCCTGATAAAAAATGCCCCCCACAATCCCTGATAAATAATGCCCTCCACAGTCCCTGATAAAAAAAAAATGCCCTCCACAATCTCTGATATAAAAAATTCCCTCCACAATCCCTGATAAAAAATGCCCTCCACAATCCCTGATAAAAAATGCCCTCCACAGTCCCTGATAAAAAAATGCCCTCCACAATCCCTGATATAAAAAATTCCCTCCACAATCCCTGATAAAAAATGCCCTCCAGAATCCCTGATAAAAAATGTCCTCCACAATCCCTGATATAAAAAATGCCCTCCAGAATCCCTGATAAAAAATGTCCTCCACAATCCCTGATATAAAAAATGCCCTCCAGAATCCCTGATAAAAAAAATGCCCTCCACAATCCCTGATAAAAAAATGCCCTCCACAATCCCTGATAAAAAATGCCTCCACAATCCCTGATAAAAATGTCCTCCACAATCCCTGATAAAAATGCCTCCACAATCCCTGATAAAAATGCCCTCCACACTACCTGATAAAAACTCCCCTCCACAATCCCTGATAAAAAATGCCCTCCAGAATCCCTGATAAAAAATGTCCTCCACAATCCCTGATAAAAAAATGTCCTCCACAATCCCTGATAAAAAATGCCCTCCACAATCCCGGATAAAAATGCCTCCAGAAGCCCTTATAAAAAATGCCCTCCACAATCCCTGATAAAAAATGTCCTCCACAATCCCTGATAAAAAAATGTCCTCCACAATCCCTGATAAAAAAAATGTCCTCCACAATCCCTGATAAAAAAAATGCCCTCCAGAATCCCTGATAAAAAAAATGCCCTCCACAATCCCTGATAAAAAATGTCCTCCACAATCCCTGATAAAAAATGCCCTCCACAATCCCTGATAAAAAATGTCCTCCACAATCCCTGATATAAAAAATGCCCTCCACAATCCCTGATAAAAAAAATGCCCTCCACAATCCCTGATAAAAAAATAGCACTCCAAAATCAAATATAAAAATTGCCCACCACAATCCCTGATAAAAAATGCCCTCCACAATCCCTGATAAAAAAATGCCCTCCACAATCCCTGATAAAAAAAATGCCCTCCACAATCCCTGATATAAAAAATGCCCTCCACAATCCCTGATAAAAAAATGCCCTCCACAATCCCTGATAAAAAAATGCCCTCCTCCAGCGCAATAAAATTAATCTAAGCGGTCATTAATATATTTATTCATGACTTTTTATTTATTTATTTACACTTAAGCAGAAAACAAAAATAAAAACTACATGCTGCTCTTGCCGAGAAAAAAAAAAGACATACTCAGAAATAAATAATGTCACATTTTACTAATATTAGCTTACGGTTAGGGAGAAAAAAAGTTATATAAATGCTGTTAATGTCGAGAGAAAAAAAAAGATAGTGTCACCGTTCACCAATATTAGCTTATGGTTAACGAGACAAAAATTAAAAGCTGCTTATATCGACAAGTCTATAGATACTCAAAAAGAAATGTCGCGGCGTAGCAATAATAGCCTACTATATAGTTTAATTTTATCTGTTTACTAATATTTTCCTCTCTCTGTCTGCTTCATTCCTTCGTCCCTGCCATCCCCTTCACCACTCGTCATCTACGCTCCAAGACTCAGAGGTTCCACTTGTCCTCCGCGTTCCACCTTTCCTGCTCCTTCCACTTCTCTTTTCTTTCCGTTCGAGTCGTTTCAGTGTCTTACTTCTTGTTACCATTCCCTCGAAGTCGCCGCGTTCAGAGCTGTTATCGCGTGAATGCTTGTTCCTCTCGGGACTACTGGAGGCGTCTGTCTGATCCGCTTTTTCTTCGTCAGACCTCGTTCTTGTCTTCTTTTTCCGTTTCTTTTTTGTCTTTCTTCCCTTTTTCTTACCCCCGATGTCGCCGCGTGCAGAGCTGAAGGCGTCTGTCTGATCCGCTTTTTCTTCGTCAGACCTCGTTCTTGTCTTCTTTTTCCGTTCCATTTTTGTCTTTCTTCCCTTTTTCGTACCCCCGATGTCGCCGCGTGCAGAGCTGAAGGCGTCTGTCTGATCCGCTTCTTCGTCGTCATACTTCGTCCTTGTTTTCTTTTTCCGTTCCATTGTCGTCTTTCTTCCCATTTTCTTTGTTCCGAAGTCGCCACGCTTTGAGCCTTTATCACGTGAAGATTTTTTGCTCTCGAGGCTGTTGAAGGCGTCCGTTTGGTTCGCTTCTTCGTCGTCATGCCTCGTCCCTTTCTTCTGGTTCGTCCTTTTCTTCCGGTTCTTCTCGGTTTCAAGTTGTGTTTCGTCTTGGGCCCAGAGGTTGTCGCAGCTACTCACACTGTCGCCCTTTACAAGCATTTCCGACGTGCCTTCTTGCTCCAGCTCCTCGTCCTCACAGAGCCTGATCGCTGCAGTGTCTGTCAAGTGGCTGCTTTGCCCCTGACTTGGCGCCGGACTGCAGTCAAGAGTTTCAAGGCTCGAGGCTGGCCCAGGTTGGACGTGTGGTTCCCTCGGCGCTTTTTTGTTGATGATGCGGACCTTCCTCGCCTTGACTGACACCTCCCGCAGCTCATCTCTGAGGGACGCAAGGAGGTGCGTCGCGACCTCCTTCGCCTCGCCCTCTAAATGCCTAATTTTCTGTTCCAGGCCGCTGATCCTTTTTCGGACTTTATATTGTCGCTCCTTGAGCATCTTGAGGAGGTCATGAGCGATCCTCTTCTCGTCCGCTGTCAAAAAACCCGCGTCCTCGTCCTCCACGTCCTCGTCAGTCTCGGAGTGGGCGGACGGTGGGTCCTCGCTTTCCATCAGCGGCGGCCTGTAGCCCAGGATGCCGGCCTGCTTGAGGAGGCCCCGGAAGTCTTGGTCAATGTGTGAGGTCGTGACGAAGCAGGCGCCGCTGATGCTGAGGCCCAGCACCTCATCGGCCAGGCGGGCCAGGACGCACCGTGCGCTGCTGAAGGTTGCGTGGCTGAGGGCGTCGAACGCGTCGTACACCGTGACGGAGGGCGGCGGTTCGTACAGGAAGATCTTGACACCATTCTTGTCGCGGAGCCACGTGCCGCGCCCCTGGGCAGCGAGGTCCTTCTCCAGGCCGCACAGCCAGGAGAAGGCCCGCCACAGCCCCGCCCCGCACCGGTACTGCAGCGGAGGCACCACCGGGTCCTCGCCGTGTGTCGCGGAGCGCGGGGAAGGTTTCCGCCCGGGGCGAGGACGAGGGACGTGACGACGGTGGACTTTGGACGTCAAGTCGAAGGTTTGCGGCGGCAAATCTTTGTCCAGGTGGAGCTCCTGCGGGCAGACATCGTCGTGCTCCAGCAGCGTCTCCTCCGCCGAAAAGACCGTCGGGCGAGCCACCAGCTTTCCGGGCTCCTCCACCTCCAGGCAGCAACGGGCCATCAGCTTATGCAGGTGCCGCAAGAAGCTGCCGCCCGCCTCCCCCTGCTCGGCCTGGCGCTGCAGGTACTCCTCGAAGGCCGCCCTTGAGCTGAGCCAGTCGGGAGCCGCCCACGTGATGGCTTCAGCTCCGTCGGCTTCGCGGCTTCTGTCTCCGAAGCCGACGCCGCAGTCCCTCAGATGCCCCACGAGGCGCCGGACCTGCCCGAGACTCACGCCCACCAGCAGCCGCTCCTGCACCTCCTTCTGCAGGGCGTCCAGGCGGCAGAGGGCGTTGCCGTCCTCGGCTTGGAGGCCCGCCATGACGCAGTGGTCCAACACACAGTCCACCGCCCGCTCGTCCAGCACCGTGTAGGTGGCGGCGCCGCTCCCCGGCACCAGCAGCGGCGCCAGGAGCGTTAAGCCTTCGTCTGTGAGGTGGTGAAGCACCCGCCTGATGTAGGTGGCGTCGTGGACACGGTTCATAAAGAACGTTTCCAGAGACACATGCACCCGCTCTTTCCACACCTCGGCCTCCATGCACTGCAGCAGCGTGAGGGCCGACGCTGCGGCCTGCGAGTCGCCTGCCGCGGGGTGCGGCGGAACCCACGGCTGCTTCAGGAGGCCGTAGAGTGTTGGTGTGTTCTCAGCCGCTGTCATGTCCCGGCTCTCGTCACAGTCGGCCAAGTTGCCCACACGTTCGAAGTCGCTCAGGCCGCTGCGTCCGTCCAACTCTACGATTGCCTGTCGCTGAACCTGCGTCAGGGTTTGCTCGATCTTGTCCAACGCGTGAACCACTGCCTGGGTCCTGGGGCATCCCGGCGGGAAGGCCCTTGGCAGCCGCCCCCAGCTGTCGGACTCGTTCCACGCCCGCTCCAGGTTCTCAGGCTTGCTCTCCAAGAGCTTGCGGATGTGGAATAATCTGATGCGGAGGTTTTTGGCGAAGCTGTGCGGATCCACGAAGTACCTGGGCTTGTTGTCCGGCTTGGCGGCCTTGGCGACGACCCCGAACTGCAGTAAGAACCCGAGGTGCTGGCCCAGGCGGGGCAGCGGCACGCGGCGTTGCAGCTCCTCCATCCCCTGGAGCGGCACCTTGGCCACAGAGGCGAAGGTCAGCCAGCGGGCGGGCGCGAGGAAGCAGCGCATCAGCGTGCAGTAGTGCGTCACGTGGGACGTGCGGCCCATCACGAGTACTTGACTCAGCGGCTGAAGGTGCAACAACCGCCTGCCGCCCTCTGTGGCGGTGCAACGGGCCCTTTCCACCTGCCTGTCATCGCTACACATCCTGAAGTGCAGCAACCTCCTTCCGCCGCAGCCTGGAGTGACGAAGACCAAGGGGAGGCGCACTCAGTGCAGTGTTGCCAAGCCACGCGCCGCTCCATGATCACTCTGCCCCGTAACTCCAAGCTCACGGACCACAGCGACCATTTACCATGGTGGTGAGACGCCCCTGGACGATTACGACCATCTCTCTCTCTCCCGTTCTCTCTCCACACACACACACACACACACACACACACAATTATCGGTTTATTGCAGGGCGCGGAAAATCCTTCAATTACGTTCTCCCCTAAGTTCAGGTATATGATTAGACGTGACAGACTACACTGATTCTCCTGCCCGACCAGACATCACGCACAAAAAAAAAAAAAAAAAAAGTTGTGATATTTTGTCTGGCGGGAGAGTTCGGGCAAAGTCTATCACGCCTTTTAATTATAAAGCTCTGTCCATATTCTTAAACGTCTCGGGGTTCCATTACGACCACTCCCAAGGCCACTAAGTAGATTACCCGGGCTTTCTTGGGTGTTTTTTTTTTCCGTTCAAGACGCAGAAGTCGTGTAAGAGTATCACTTGGATCACAAAACACTCCATGAAATGCCCAGCAACTTCTCCGAGAGGCTTTTCAAACATGTGAACTGAGGCGCCGATTCGTTGATAAGAAGACTAGGGGCTGCTTATCTTTGGGTCAGTGATCGGTGGCTCTTCCGCAAGACTATAATGAACTACTGATTGATTGATTGATAGTTTATTGTTGCAGGTAAACGACAAGGGAGAAGGGAGGAACATGCCACCCCAACCCCCAGGCAGGACAGAGTGTGATTATACAATTAGGAATACTTGTGTAGGTAGGACCGTGAAACTAAAAAGATACAATGGTAGGAATGACTGCACAACCGGGGAGGGGGGTGGTACCTGCGGGCTAGACAATAAGAAAAGAAAATGTGAACAATGACTGACCTGCCGCGGAAAACCATAAAGCATTATAAAAACAACAAGAGAAGATTCAGGAATGAGACTTGCATCGAGGAAATACAAACGAAAGTAAAAAAAAAAATTTGCCTATCCTCACCTAATCACAACACCACACGTTTCACCCAAAACTAGCTATTCTTCCCCTTCTATGTTCCAGTAATAGCCTCACCCAAAACTAGCTATTCTTCCCCTTCTATGTTCCAGTAATAGCCTCACCCAAAACTAGCTATTGTTCCCCTTCTATGTTCCAGTAATAGCCTCACCCAAAACTAGCTATTCTTCCCCTTCTATGTTCCAGTAATAGCCTCACCCAAAACTAGCTATTCTTCCCCTTCTATGTTCCAGTAATAGCCTCACCCAAAACTAGCTATTCTTCCCCTTCTATGTTCCAGTAATAGCCTCACCCAAAACTAGCTATTCTTCCCCTTCTATGTTCCAGTAATAGCCTCACCCAAAACTAGCTATTCTTCCCCTTCTATGTTCCAGTAATAGCCTCACCCAAAACTAGCTATCCTTCCCCTTCTATGTTCCAGTAATAGCCTCACCCAAAACTAGCTATTCTTCCCCTTCTATGTTCCAGTAATAGCCTCACCCAAAACTCGCTATACTTCCACTTCTATGTTCCAGTAATAGCCTCACCCAAAACTAGCTATCCTTCCCCTTCTATGTTCCAGTAATAGCCTCACCCAAAACTAGCTATTCTTCCCCTTCTATGTTCCAGTAATAGCCTCACCCAAAACTAGCTACTCTTCCCCTTCTATGTTCCAGTAATAGCCTCACCCAAAACTAGCTATTCTTCCCCTTCTATGTTCCAGTAATAGCCTCACCCAAAACTAGCTATTCTTCCCCTTCTATGTTCCAGTAATAGCCTCACCCAAAACTAGCTATCCTTCCCCTTCTATGTTCCAGTAATAACCTCACCCAAAACTAGCTATCCTTCCCCTTCTATGTTCCAGTAATAACCTCACCCAAAACTAGCTATTCTTCCCCTTCTATGTTCCAGTAATAGCCTCACCCAAAACTAGCTATTCTTCCCCTTCTATGTTCCAGTAATAGCCTCACCCAAAACTAGCTATCCTTCCCCTTCTATGTTCCAGTAATAGCCTCACCCACAACTAGCTATCCTTCCCCTTCTATGTTCCAGTAATAGCCTCACCCAAAACTAGCTATCCTTCCCCTTCTATGTTCCAGTAATAGCCTCACCCAAAACTAGCTATTCTTCCCCTTCTATGTTCCAGTAATAGCCTCACCCAAAACTAGCTATCCTTCCCCTTCTATGTTCCAGTAATAGCCTCACCCAAAACTAGCTATTCTTCCCCTTCTATGTTCCAGTAATAGCCTCACCCAAAACTAGCTATCCTTCCCCTTCTATGTTCCAGTAATAGCCTCACCCAAAACTAGCTAGTCTTCCCCTTCTATGTTCCAGTAATAGCCTCACCCAAAACTAGCTACAATTGAACCATGGAACGGTCTAGTGTGATTAGGTTAGGGAAAGATAAAGGTTAAGTTAGGTTCTTGAGTAATGAACGGGAGGGTAATTAAATTGAGATTAATCGAAATAGGCAATGGTTGACAATGATAGGCTATTATTGATACATAGAAGGGGAAGAATAGATAGCTTGGGGCATAGTTTCGTTAGGTTAGAGAAAAAGATAGGTAGAGTTCTAGATAGTTTGGGGCATAGTTTCGTTAGGTTAGAGAAAAAGATAGGTAGAGTTATAAATAGTTTGGGGCATAGTTTCGTTAGGTTAGAGAAAAGATAGGTAGAGTTATAAATAGTTTGGGGAATAGTTTCGTTAGGTTAGAGAAAAAGATAGGTAGAGTTATAGATAGTTTGGGGAATAGTTTCGTTAGGTTAGAGAAAAAGATAGGTAGCCTGATTACCATTCCGCGGGCCCGGGTTCGTATCCTGGCCCGGGTAATCGGCGTGCAGCTCATACAGCAGTTCATCATAACTTTCGGGCTCGTCGATAAATGGGTGCCTGGGGAAACCTGGTTAACCCGGTAGCAGCGGGAATCATGTCTCTTAATGGTCCCTCTAAGCGAGAAAAATGAGTAAAAATCATCACTCACACAAACCATTTCATAATACATATCAAAGCATTTGTGATCAGTTTATGCATCATCTATTTTGGGGGGTTTATATCATGGCACAAATTTGGCCCGTCGCTGGTACCGGGTTAATGTAATCTGTGGCAATCCCGGATATCACATTGGCCCGTGTCCCGCGGTAACTAGTTATTACCCACCACAGGCTCAAAGGGCCAACGGTACAGAGCTGAGAACCACAGCCACGCGCAGATATAGCGTATGCACCCACCTTTACCCTCGGTTAGGCAAGATAGGCTAAATTAGCTTTTTTTATTGAACTGTGGAAAGGAAAGAGAAGGCAACATTCGCTGAGGCGTAGTGCATTAGTGGTAACAGTAGTGTTGATAGTAATTTGAGGCAGGCGGTGGTTGGGGTTGGTGGTGGTGGTGGTGGTGGCGTTAAGTTTTGGGCAGACCAACTTCTTCTTATGATGTTCACAGGACAAAAAAAATATATGACAATTCAAGGACTTTTAATGTACTGAAGAAAACCCTTTTTGTGCTGCCTCGCCCATCCTCCTCCCCGCTTCCCCTAAATAAAACAAAAATGAGAATAAAAAGGATCCATTTGGTTGGTCCACGCGTTAAGCAGGTGTGTGTATCACGTGGTGGAAGGTGTGCACTGCCACATCCACGTGTCTTTCAGGTGTGTGTGTGTGTGTGTGTGTGTGTGTGTGTGTGTGTGTTCCCCCTCCTGTAAGATTAGTAAATGCACTTGGTTCTTAATTAATGTTCTGTGATACTGTAACCTTGTGTGGTGAATAGACATACTTACCATCATCATCATCGTCATCATCATCATCACCTTCATCATCACCAGCCATTACTAGAAACCACACCGCAGTACAAGGCCTTTCCCAACGTTCTCCACCTGTCTTTGATGCTGTAATTCCACCTCTCCACCTCCACATGACTTTTTTTTTTTTTTTTTTTTTTTTTTATTTATTTTTTTTACAATTCCTGGGTTGCCTCCACTCTGTTACTCTGGTTGTCCGTCTGTTGGGATATTGTGACCTGCCCTGATTGATTTCCAGTTCTCAAGGGTCTTAAATGATAGTAACCTAATTAAATGAAGTATATAATATTATCTTGTTATCCTGATCACTGATGTTTTGTTTTCGCTTCTTTCTTCGTTATAAAAGTAAGAATATTGTTAGTAAGATTAAAACAGTTTGGGAGTAGAGGAAGGAGGGAGGGGAGGAAAGGAAGGGGAAGGAAAGGGAGAAAAAAGGAGGAGAGGAGATTAGAAAAGAACGTAAGGTAGGAAGGGAAGGGGAGGGGAGAAGAAAAGAGGGGAAGGAAGGGGAGGGGATGGGGAGAGAAGATAAGAGGAGAGCGTATGGCGGGAAGGGGAGGGGAGAAGAAATAGGAAGAGGAGGGGAGGGGAAAGGAGGGGAGGGGTGACCTACATATATACTCCCATTCTCACCCCATCCCTTCTATCCATCCAACACCTCCCCATTCCCCCCTCGTGACGACGCACCTCTTCCCTCCCCTTCCCCCCTTCCCTTTCCCTCCCCTTCCTTCCCCTCACCAGGAGTCACAAGAGGTGAGGCACGTGAGGAGGACAATGAATGGGGAGGAAGGGAATGGCGGGAAAGGGGAGAGAATGGTAGGGAAAGGAAGGGAAGGGAACGGATGAGTAGAGTAGGTTAGGGTAGGGTAGGGGAGGGTAGGGAAGGGAAGGGAACGGATGAGTAAAGTAGGTTAGGGTAGGGTAGGGAATGGTAGGGAAGGGTAGGGTAGGGTAGGGAAGGGTAAGGAAGGGAAGGGAAAGGAAAGAAGAGTAGGGAAGGGAAGGGAAGTGGAAGGGAGGGAAGGGAAGATGAAGGAATGAAGAAGACGGAGGATAAGAAAGGGCAAGGAAAGGGAAAGGAAAAGAAGGGGAGGTGGGACGTCTGGGGAGGGGAGGGAAGACATGCAGGGAGGAAGTTGGGGAAGAGGGAGTGAAAGAGATGGGGGTAAAGGTGGGGAAGGGTGACAGGAGGGGGATGGGGAGGAAGAAGGGGAAGGTTGGAAGGTGTCACTGGGGATGATAGAGAGGGAGGAAGGGATGGAAAAGGGGTGGGGATGGGAGAGGTGGGGAGTGAGGGTGGGGAGGAGAGGTCTATGGTTGGGGAGGGGGGATTGGTATGTAGAGGGGAGGACTAGAATTGAAGAGGAGGGTGGGGAAGGGGAGACAGGGGGAGGATTGGGGATGGGGAGGGAGGACAGAGGGGGGGGGACTTTGGGAGGAGAGGAGTGGCTGGAGATTGGGAGGGGAGGACTAGGGGCGGGCAAGGGGGTGGGGAGGGGGGGTTAGGGGATGGGGAGGGGGGTGGGGATTGAGCCTCGTCGTGTGGCAAACAGCAGCACAGAAACACCTAATCCTCAGCCTTGGGGATTACTGGCGCTCGTGACGTCACTGCGGGGATGCCCTTCTTCAAACCCTGCTTCAAACTATCGCCCAATTAGCTGAACATCGGTTATAGGCAAGATGCTGGAGTCCATAATAGCCAGGAACATTCGGGAGCATTTAGAGAAACATAGCTTAATTCACGACTCGCAGCATGGGTTCACAAAAGGTAGGTCATGCCTCACCAATCTCTTGTCCTTCTACAATAAAGTATTTGAGGTGGTAGACAGAGATGAAAATTATGATGTAATCTATCTTGATTTTAGTAAAGCGTTTGACAAAGTTCCTCACCAACGACTGTTGCTTAAATTACAGGCTCACGGAGTAGAGGGTAAAGTTTTGAACTGGGTCAAGGCGTGGCTTAGCAATAGGAAGCAAAGAGTGCAAATCAATGGTAAAAGATCTGACTGGGGATGTGTTACGAATGGGGTCCCACAAGGTTCGGTATTAGGTCCACTTTTGTTTATTATTTATATCAATGACTTAGATACAGGAATTAGTAGTGATGTCAGTAAGTTTGCAGATGATACCAAGATCGGTAGAGTAATTGAGTCGGATCAGGACGCTAGTATTCTCCAGGATGAACTAAACAGATTGTATGACTGGGCGGATAAATGGCAGATGGAGTTCAATGTAGGGAAGTGCAGTATTCTGAGTGTAGGTAGGAACAACCCCTCATAACTATTGCTTAAATGACACTCTCATAAGCAGGTCTGGGTGCGAGAGAGATTTAGGGGTCTTAGTGAGCTCTGATCTCCGTCCAAGGGCACAATGCATTCAAGCTAGAAATCGAGCAAATAGGGTACTGGGATTTATTTCAAGGAGCGTAAGCAACAGAAGCGCCGAAGTCTTCCTCAAACTATATTTAGTTAGACCTCATCTTGACTGCGGTTCAGTTCTGGTCACCTTACTATAGAATGGATATCAAAATGTTAGAATCGGTGCAGAGGAGGATGACTAAGATGATTCAGGGGTTGAGAAACTTGCCATACGAGGAAAGACTCAAACAGTTAACTTGCATTCTCTAGAAAGGCGAAGGGTGCGTGGAGACATGATCGAGGTTTATAAATGGATGAAGGGCTTTAATAAGGGGGATATTCATAAGGTTTTGTTGGTAAGAGAACCGGGTAGGACACGAAGTAATGGGTTTAAACTGGATAAATTCAGATTCAACAGGGACACAGGCAAAAATTGGTTTACCAACAGGGTGGTGGATGAGTGGAATAGGCTTAGCAGTCATGTGGTGAGTGCCAATACAATTGTCACATTAAAAAATAGATTAGATAAATTCATGGACAGCGATATTAGGTGGGGTTAGATACACGGGAGCTTAGGGTCAAAGGAGCTGCCTTGTACAGACCTACCGGCCTCTTGCAGACTCCAACGTTCTTATGTTCCCCCTTCCCATACCTTCCCACGCTCCTCCCCTCCCCTTCCCCTCTTCTTCCCCTTCCCTTCCCTTCCCCCCTCCCATTCCCTTCCCCTCTTCTTCCCCTTCCCTTCCCTTCCCCCCTCCCATCCCCTTCCCTTCCCCCTACCCATACCTTCCCCCGCTCCTCCCCTCCCCTCCTCACCCCGCTCCTCCCCTTCCTTTCCCCTCTCCTCCTCACCCCGCTCCTCCCCTTCCTTTCCCCTCTTCTTCCCCTTCCCTTCCCTTCCCCCCTCCCATCCCCTTCCCTTCCCCCTTCCCATTTCCTTCCCCCGCTTCTCCCCTCCCCTTCCCCTCATCTTCCCCTTTCCCCCTCCCATCCCCTTCCCTTACCCCTTCCCTCCCATTCCTTCCTCTTCCCACCCCTCTTCCTCCTCCCTATTTCTGTCTTCCTTCGGGCCCTTTCTATTCACTTCCTCCTCCTCCTCCTCCTCCACCTTCCTTCACGACACACAGGGGAGGAAAGTGGAGGGAACATGTATGAAACTTTATTTTTCTTCTACCTTTTCTTATTTGATTTGATTTGATTTTTTCCTTTTTTCCTTTTCTCTTTTTTTTTCTTTTCCCTTTTGGTCATCGTGAAATCTACTTTTTAGAATATTGTGCAGTAACCACCAATACGTCAACAGCAGAAGCAGAAGAAGAAAAAAGAAGAAAAATCCATATCAGTACACGTAATGGGACTTTTTTTTTCCCTTGTACTACTTGCGAAAATAATAACGTTGACACTGTCTCTAACATAATTATGGGTCGTGTTGTTGTTGTTGTTCTGAATGATCGTGTCTATTTCTATCTATCTATCTATCTATCTATCTATCTTATTCTAATGCTCTCCGTGGTGTAGGAAGCGTGGCGAGGTGTTAAGGACGATGGGGTGACAGGAGAAGGGAGGTGGACAAACAGGTAGGTAGGCATATAGGTAGTGCGTAGGCAGGTAGGTAGGTAGGTTGGTTGACAGGCAGATAGGTAGGTTATAAGTCAGATAGGTAAGTTGATAGGAAGAGAGGAAGGCAGGCAGGTAGGCTGGTAGGTAGGTAGGTAGGTTGGTTGACTGGCAGATAGGTAGGTTATAAGTCAGATAGGTATATAAGTTGATAGGAAGAGAGGAAGGCAGGCAGGTAGGAAGGCATGCTGGGTGTCACGCGTGGAGGTGCCCGCGTCAAGTCCTGCCTGGTGGTTGGCGTCCAGGGGTTGGTATTATTGGTCTCACGTTTTCATTTACTTGGTAACTTCAAAGTAAAGGCAGCAAGTGTGAGTCGGGGGAGAGCTCCAAGCCGTGCCTAGGGGGAGGGAGGGCAGCACAGGTGTAACGTGAGCGGCGGCAGGTGTGTTGTGTTGGCGCCCGGGCATGACACGCTGCGTTGTTGTTGTTATTGTTGAAGTTGCTGTTGTTATCGTTGTATTGACAGTGTTTTGTTGTTGCAGGTGTGTCCGGGCGGCCGCCAGCATGGTCGGCGTGAGGCTGCCGCCCCACCCGCCCTGACGCCCAGCCCGCCCCCATGAGGATGTCCCGCCCGGGGTGGCCCGGGTCCATGCCGTCCCCCGCGCTGCTGCCGCCGCCCGCCCTGAACTCCATCGCCTACCGCCGCTACCTGCGCTACCTGCCCGAGTACCGCACGCGGCGGCGGGCCGAGGAGCCGCGCCGCGCCCAGACCAGCGGCGAGCAGCGGCAGGATGACGACGACGACGACGAGGAGGCGGAGGAGGAGGAGGAGGAGGAGGGGAAGGGGGAGGAGAAGGTTTTGGGGGAGAAGGAGGCGAGGCAGGGGAGTGTCGGGGAGTGGGGGGAGGGCGCTATCTTGCCGGATGTAAGCGTCAACTCCCTGGTGCGGCAGTACACAGATATGCTTCACGCCCGCACCACCGACATCGTTGTGCCCCGCTCCGTGTCTCGCTCCTGCTCCAGCATCCCCACCGCTGCAGACTGTCGCAGGGCTGCCGCCGCGGCGCCCAGCGGCGAGGAACAGCCCGAGGAGGAGCAGCCCCGCAAGACCTCGTTGGATAGTGGCGGTGGCTGGGCGCCGCACTTCCCCCGCTACCGCTCCCTGTCGCTGCCGTGGCCCAGCGACCCGTGGTGGCGGTGGCGGGGTGAGCCCAGCCTGGCCTGCCAGGACCGAGCCTCGGGGGGCTGTGCGGGCGGCGGCGCGCCCCCGCCCCACGCCTGTTCCCTCTCGCGCCTCGACTCGGCCACCAGCGACGAGGGTTGTCCCGGCGACGACGTGTCCGCCGGGCCCTCTCCTCTCCCTTCTCCGGACTGCCGCGCCGCCCACCGCCTCTCGGGGCTCATCACGCCCTTCCGCTCCCTCTCGCCTGCCTCCTCCTTGGGCTCCCACCTCGGCTCCATCGAGGACCTGCCCCTCGTGCGCTCCATGTCGGCGGGGCACGTGCTGGACTCCTTCAGGCGCTCGCACTCCGCCGACAGCGCCGTGGAGGTGGACGAGGCGGCGTCGCCCCGCGTGTCGCCGCTCAACGACGACCCCGGCGTGGCAGAGGATGGCCTCGAGGCGGCGGAGGAAGCACAGGACGGCGGCGGCGACGGCGAACGTAGTTTTTGTGAGTGTGCCGCGACGTGCGACGACGTGTACGGGGAGGCTGACGTGCGGGACGAACAGCCGGTGCAATTCAGGCGCAAAAGTGATGACGCGAACATTGTGTCCGCGGGGCGGCGGCACGGCGCGGTGAATGTCGAGACGCTGCTGCGGCGCGTGCGGGGCTGCGGCGTGGTTGGCTGCGGCCAGCGGCAGGAGGCGCAGAGGGGCGGCGTGCTGCGGACGCCCTCGGTGGTGATCAGTGACCACAGCGGCGACACCGTGAGCCTCACCGTCGCCCTCGCCTCCAGCGACTTCTCCCTCTCCCACCTGGACGGCCTGCAGCACTCCGCCTCCTCGCCCAGCCTCTGCCTGTCTGCCGAAGACCCCGCCTCGCGCAAGGTGTCCTCCTGCTCCTCCTGCTCCTCCGTCAGCACCGTGGATCTCAACACGCCCCTCACCCTCACCCCCATACCCCTGGAGGGGCTCCTCCGCGACTCCATCCTGCCCGAGGAGACCGCGCGCCGCATCTCCAGCTGCTCCACGTGTAGCTACATCAGCAACTCCGAGGACGAGGTGGAGCAGGTGCTGACCCGCCCCCCGCCCCCCCGCAAGGTATGCCGCCCACACACCTGGACACACACATACATACACACACATGCTGTCCAGTGTTGGTGCCCACACTACAGAATGGACATCAACTTGCTAGAATCAGTTCAGAGGAGGATGACCAAGATGATTCAGGGGCTGAGGAACCTCCCATATCAAAATAGGCTGAAACATCTAAACTTACATTCACTAGAGAGACGAAGAGTGCGGGGAGGTCTGATAGAAGTATTCAAATGGGTCAAGGGTTACAACAAAGGCGATATAAGTAAAGTACTGAGAATTAGCCAGCAAGATAGAACTCGCAGTAATGGATTTAAAATAGAAAAGTATAGATTTAGGAGAGATATAGGCAAGCATTGGTTTAGTAATAGGGTGGTGGGGGAATGGAATAGACTCAGCAATCACATAGTTAGTGCAGGGACGATAGCTTGTTTTAAGAGTTGACTGGATAGCTACATGGACGAGGACGACAGGTGGCAGTGAGGTGTGGGTGCAGTAAGGTGACGGGGTACTGGATGCGTGCCTAGTACCGCCGGTATAACGAGGATCAAGCCTCTACCTGTAACCCCTGTAACTACACCTCACCCACCGTGAGTAGTGGAGGGGATTCTGGAGCTGCCCTGTGTAGGCCACCCGGCCTCTTACATTTTCCCTATGTTCTTATGTTCTTATGTTCACACACACACACACACACACACACACACACACACGTGCGCAGCACATCGCATGAGAGAGAGAGAGAGAGAGAGAGAGAGAGAGAGAGAGAGAGAGAGAGAGTCGTGACGCAAATGGTCGTGGAGCACAGGAAACACACACACACACACACACACACACACTCAGGTGAACGTCTGTGGTGTCAGAACTCTCCCTGCACAGAGCAAATAAACGTGTGTGTGTGTGTGTGTGTGTGTGTGTGTGTGTGTGAACTGCCTCTCCTCTTCTTCCTTCACCTACTCGTTTTGTTTCCTGTCTCACTCTATCTATCCTTTTATCTCCTCCTCTTCCACCTCTTCTTTATTCTCATTCCAACCTTCAGCGCTCTCCGTATCAAAGCACGTATTTACTCTCTCTCTCTCTCTCTCTCTCTGTTACATTATATAACGAGAGAGAGAGAGAGTTATACACTTTCACATGCATACAACATTCCAGTGCGTATGTATTTGTGCAGGGGAACTCGTGTATGTATGTATGGACTATATATATATATATTTTTTTTTTTTTTTTTTTTTTTTAACATTGCGGCCTATTGCGCCGGTAGGCTTCTTCCCGGTGGATCCTGATGGTCGGTCCAAGGCCTCTTTCCGGTGGGTTCTGATGATCGGCCCAGCCCGTTCTGGCCCAGGCGAGTGTTTATAGTGGCGCCATCTTTCATTGGCTCGTGCTGCCCTCCCAGAGCTCATCTTTGATCCTAGAATCTAGAGTCCGGGTTGATAGGTGGTCTTCTGGACAGCATGTGGGTAGTTTTAAGCCACTCGGCGGCGGCTGAAAAATCCCAGCTTGGTGGCACTGGCAGGGATTGAACTCGCGTCCTCCTGAACACGGAGCCGCTACTCTGACGACTCAGTCACCGCCTACTACTACTACTACTACTATTTAACTACGGTATATTTTGCTCTTCTTTTATCTATAGAGATTCAGCATATTGTTTTCTCTCGATAGTGTGTGAGTGAGTGACTGAGTAAGAGAGGGAGGCAGTGAAGAAGTGAGTGAGTGAGTAAGAGAGGAAGGGAGTGTCAGTGAGTGAGTGAGAGAGAGAGAGGGAGGGACTGTGTGAGTGAGTGAGAGAAGAAGGAAGTGAGTGAGGGAGGGAGGGAGGGTGTGAGAGAGGGAGTGAGGGAGGAAGGCAGTGAGTGTGTGTGTGTGAGTAAGAGAAGCAGGGAGGAAGTGAGTGAGTGATAGATTCACCTCATTTTCTCATGTCTTGTAAATTTTGTCTTCATTTATTATCTCCTCCTCTCCTTCTCCTCCTTTCCTCCTCCTCCTCCTTCTCCTTCTCCTCCTTTCCTCCTCCTCCTCCTCCTTTCCTCCTCCTTCTCCTTCTCCTTTCCTCCTCCTCCTCCTTCTCCTTCTCCTCCTTTCCTCCTCCTCCTTCTCCTTCTCCTCCTTTCCTCCTCCTCCTCCTCCTTTCCTCCTCCTCCTCCTTCTCCTTCTCCTTTCCTTCTCCTCCTCCTCCTCCTCCTCCTTCATCTTTTTCTTATCGCCATTTTTTTATTTCCTCCACTATCATTTTTTTGTTTTTATTATTATTATTATTATTATTATTATTATTATTATTATTATTATTATTATTATTATTATTATTATTATTATTATTATTATTATTATTATTATTATTATTATTATTATTATTATTATTATTATTATTATTATTATTATTATTATTATTATTATTATTATTATTATTATTATTATTATTATTATTATTATTATCATTAGTACTATTCCTATTATTGTTTTGTTCATCAATATTCACCTCTGACCTTAAGGAACAGGAAGAAGGAAGATAAGGATACAGAGGAGGAAACATGGGAACATGGAAATGCAGGCAACAGAAAGCCTATTACGAGGTTGCCCGCTCGCGTTATTTTTTTTCCTGACCACTTCCGTCCTTCTCGTGATGCGGCGGTGCCGCACTGTTCGACGTTTGGCACGTCGCCAGGAGGCGCCTGGATTGGCCCAGCTGCCATTGTAAACATACCCTCGTCGTCACCATAGAAACCATGACGCTACCACAGCTTTCCTCGGAACTAAACACGAATTTATATGCAGTGCGTCTTTTTTTTTTTTTAAATACTTAAAGCTGTTTCTATACATAGCAATTCCTCTAGGGTGAAATATATACCGGTACCATGTAGTGGAAAATAGGAGACCTCGCCTCCCTACCTTGATGTTAACAAACGCTTACCGTCGTGACGGGGCTCTGGAGGCAGGGGTCCCTAGATCACAAGGGCCTGTGCCTCTAGAAGGGAAGAGGGGGATGAGGAAAAGGTGAAGCCATGTTGCCATCAAAGCGTTCTCATTATCGAGATTACAAGACGCGCATGATCGTCTTCCCCCATATCGAGAATACAAGCCGTGTTTTGGACTACGTAGATTGGTGATAAAATTGCCAAGATAAACGTTCGTGTGACCAGGCCTTGAGTACAATATTATGGAGAGAGAGAGAGAGAGAGAGAGAGAGAGAGAGAGAGAGAGAGAGAGAGAGGGGGGGGGTCCACTTGCTCGTTGTGTCGTAAATTGTGCAAGAAAAAGAGGCTCCTTATTGCCCTGACCTGACCTGAAGAGAGGAGGAGGAGGAGGAAGATATAAATTAGAATGGCTTGAATCAGACAATATAAAGGAGATAAATATATATACTCTCTCTCTCTCTCTCTCTCTCTCTCTCTCTCTCTCTCTCTCTCTCTCTCAGCCTTGAACTTGCGGAGTGAAATCAAGATAAACTCAGAAATCTTATTCCTTTTTTTATAGATATTTCCTTTTGTGTATGTTGCAAAGGTGTGTGTGTGTGTGTGTGTGTGTGTGTGTGTGTGTGTGTGTGTGTGTGTGTGTGTGTGTGTGTGTGTGTGTGTGTACTTGCATATGTGTCAGGGTCGATGCAGGAGAAGTAGGTTGTGAAGATGGAGGAGGAGGAAGAGGAGGAGGAGGAGGAGGAGGAGGACGCAGGAATGGAAAAAGAGAGAGAGAGAGAGAGAGAGAGAGAGAGAGAGAGAGAGAGAGAGAGAGAGAGAGAGAGAGAGAGAGAGAGATTAGTGGTATGTTGAAAAATTGAAAAAAAACTTCATAAGCATTTTTAGGCAAGGGAAGTGAAGAAAGAATTAACTGATTGGCCGACTGATTGACTGACTGACTGACTGCTTGATTGGCTGACTGACTGACTGACTGACTGACTGCTTGATTGACAGGCTGACTGGTTGACTGACTGACTGGCTGACTGACTGACTGACTGACTGACTGCTTGATTGGCTGACTGACTGACTGACTGACTGACTGCTTGATTGGCTGACTGACTGACTGACTGACTGACTGCTTGATTGGCTGACTGACTGACTGACTGACTGACTGCTTGATTGGCTGACTGACTGACTGACTGACTGACTGCTTGATTGACAGGCTGACTGGTTGACTGACTGACTGGCTGACTGACTGAATTACTCTTTAACTGACTTTCTAGCTTTTAAACAGGATGGTTTACTGACTGGATGACTCATTAATGGGCTCTTTAACGAACTAACTGACTGACTGACTGACTGACTTACTTCCTAGCTTCCTAACTGGCTGAGTGACTGATTGACTGACTAGCTGACTGACTGGCTGGCTTGATGATTGACTGACTGACTGACCTCCTAGTTTTCTAACTGTCTGACTAACTGACGAACTAACTGACTGACTGGCTGACTGACTGACTGACTGACTGACAGACTAACTTCCTTGCTTTCTAACTGTCTGACGAACTGGCTGACTGACTGACTGACTTCCTAGCTTTCTAACTGTCTGACGAACTGGCTGACTGACTGACTGACTGACTGACTAACTAACTTCCTAGCTTTCTAACTGTCTGACGAACTGGCTGACTGACTGACTGATTGACTGACTTCCTAGCTTTCTAACTGTCTGACGAACTGGCTGACTGACTGACTGACTGACTGACTGACTGACTTCCTAGCTTTCTAACTGTCTGACGAACTGGCTGACTGACTGACTGACTGACTAACTTCCTAGCTTTCTAACTGTCTGACGAACTGGCTGACTAACCAACTGACTGATTGACTGACTGACTGACTGACTGGATGGCTCTCTGGCTGACTAACTGACTGACTAACTGACTGACTGGATGGCTCTCTGGCTGACTAACTGACTGACTAACTGACTGACTGGATGGCTCTCTGGCTGACTGACTGACTGACTGACTGACTGGATGGCTCTCTGGCTGACTAACTGACTGACTAACTGACTGACTGGATGGCTCTCTGGCTGACTAACTGACTGACTGACTGTCTGGATGGCTCTCTGGCTGACTGCTTGGCCGAGTGACTGATGCGAAGGCTGACTGGGTAGTTAAATAAATTAATCAATAAGCTTTTTCATTCCTTCCTTTCTCTTTTCTCCTCCTCCTCCTCCTCTTCCTCTTCCTCCTCCTCTTCTTATTCTCTTCTCTTCCCTCTCCACCTCTTTCTTTCCTCCACCTCTGTTTCTGTTTTCCTTCCTTTTCTCTCTTCCATCTTCTTTCCTCTCCTCCCTTTCTCTTTTCTCCTCCTCCTCCTCTTCCTCCTCCTCTTCTTATTATCTTCTCTTCCCTCTCCACCTCTTTCTTTCCTCCACCTCTGTTTCTGTTTTCCTTCCTTTTCTCTCTTCCATCTTCTTTCCTCTCCTCCCTTTCTCTTTTCTCCTCCTCCTCCTCTTCCTCCTCCTCCTCTTCTTATTATCTTCTCTTCCCTCTCCACCTCTTTCTTTCCTTCACCTCTATTTCTGTTTTCCTTCCTTTTCTCTCTTCCATCTTCTTTCCTCTCCTCCCTTTCTCTTTTCTCCTCCTTTTCCTCTTCCTCTTCTTATTCTCTTCTCTTCCCTCTCCACCTCTTTCTTTCCTCCACCTCTGTTTCTGTTTTCCTTCCTTTTCTCGGGTTTTCTCTCTCCTCCACCTTCTTCCCTCTCCTCCCTGTTCTTTCCTCTCTTCTATTTTCTCTCTCTTCCTTTTCCCTTCTCTTTTCCTTTATCTCCACTTCTTTTTTATTTCCCTCCTCTTTTTCTGGTTTTCTCTCCTCCTCCTCCTCCTCCTCCTCCTTCTCCTCCTCCCCCTCGTTCCT
>NC_066516.1:14223410-14265910 GCF_024679095.1 Eriocheir sinensis
AGTAGTGATTGTGATGATGATGGTGGTGGTTATGAGAGTAGTTGTAGTAGTAGTTGTAGTAGTGGTGGTGGTGGTGGTGGTAATGGTGGTGATGGTGAAGGTTGCCTCGTGTGCGTCAAAGCCGTTCAAGGTTGAGCTGATTCTGTGATCTTCGCGAGGCAATACTATGCTTTTTTTTTGTTTATGTATGTTTTTCTTTTTTGTTTGTATTTATTTGGCGTCTATGTGTTTGTTTATGTGAATCTGTTTTGTTTGTTTGTTTCGCTTCTATTTCTTTATTTTTTTTGTTTACTTGTTTTTTAATAATTTTTTGTTTGTGTGTGTTTTGCTTCTATTTTTATTTTTATTTTGTTTACGTGTTTGTGAATCTTTTTTTTTTCCATTTTTTACGTGTTTGTTTGTGAATCTGTTTTTTTTTAATTCTTCGTTTCATCTTTATTTATTTATTGAGTGTCTGGTTTTGTGAATACTTTTTTTTTTTTACCTCTTTATTTATTATTTATTTATTGTTTACGTATTTGTTTGTGAATCTCTTTGTTTATTGTTCGTGTTTACTTCTTTCTTTCTTTATTGAACGTCTATAGCTGTTTGTGTGTTTGTGAATCTATGTTTTAGTGTTTGTGTCCTTCCTTATATAATCATTCAGTGTCTACGTGTTTGTGTTTATCTTTTCTCTTTGTGTCTGTTTGTTTTGCTGCTTCTTCGTTTGTTTATTTTAGTGTTGACCTGTTTGTTCGTGCATTCGTTTTTTTTTTTTTTTTTTGTAACATGTTTGCATAAATATATAATTTCCCCTTCACATGACGTTATTTTTTAGACTGAACATTATTATTTATCATTGTTGTTATTATTATTATTATCATTTTTTTGTTTTGTTTTTCTTCTGAGTATATTTTGTTTCAGTGTTTTTCTATTATTTTTTTTTCTCCTCGTATTAGTAGTTAGATTTTTTTTTTTTTTTTAAGCAATTGATCGGACTTTTCTTTCTCATTCTCCGTTGAAGTTATTATTATTGTTTTTCTTATTATCATTATTCGTAATAGTAGTAGTAGTAGTAGTAGTAGTAGTAGTAGAAATAGTAGTAGTAGTAGTAGTAGTAGTAGAAATAGTAGTAGAAATAGTAGTAGTAGTAGTAGTAGTAGAAATAGTAATAGTAGTAGTAGTAGAAATAGTAATATTAGTAGTAGTATGTCGTTGTTTTCGTAGTTTTGATGTTCTTTTCTATTGCATTTGATGATTATTACTTTTACTTATATGAATTACTTCCCTTAATATTCCATTTGTATTGCCAAAATTTTGGAGTTTGTTGACATGATTCCAATCGGTTAAAAGAATCCGGCCAAAAACCTGATTTGAGGAGGAGGAGGAGAGGAGGAGGAGGAGTGAGCCTGAAGGAATAGTATCGATAATTTTGTGGAGTGGTATCGACAGGTTGTGGAGGAGAAGGAGTACAAAGAAGAGGAGGAGGAGGAGGAGGGTTTGGGGACGTTGAGTGCGATGGCCTGTCATATACTTACTGGAAAATCGTATATGAGAACTGGGAGAAGAAGAGAAGGAGGAGAAGGAGGAGGAGAAACAGGAAGCGAAGATGAAGGAAAATTAAAAGGGATAGAATGAAGAGGAGTACAAGAAGATGTAAGAGGAGGAGGAGGGGGAGGAAGAAGAAGACCAGACAGAGGGAAGGAAGGAACAGGGGGAGGAAGAGCAGGAAGGAGAAGAAGAAGATCAGGAAGAAGAGGAAAGAGATTATGCAGAAGATCGTGGTGGTAATATTTTGATCTTCATGATAAATATTTTTCTTCTGAGCTGAGGAAAGAAAGGGAAGAAGAGGAAGAAGAAGAAGAAGAAGAAGAAGGAGCAGAATAAGCAGAGAAGTAAGAAAGAAAAAAAGTAGAAGAAAAATGTGAAAATGCAAAAATAAACATATACTAAGAATAGGAGACAAAGGAAGAGGAGGAGGAGGAGGAGAAGGAAGGGGAAGTGGAGGAGGAGGAGGAAGAGGGGAAGAAATACTAGGAATCGAAGCATGAAAACACGAACAAGCAGGCAGACAGAAGAGAAGGAGGAGGAGGAGGAGGAGGAAGAGAAACATGGAAACATGGAAACATGGACTAGCAGGCAGCAGAAAGCCTGTTGGCTCATTACTAGGCTGCCTGCGTTCAGTGATTTAATCAATCCGCTTGCCATAGGAGTGGCTTGCAGGGAAGGATTAAAGCACTTGTGTACCTACTCTTGGGAACGTTCAGTTCACTCCCAATGCAGCAAAGTGGCGATCAATGCGTTTCTTGAAGGAGTTGATGGTCTCTGCGCTAACCACTTCTGCAGGAAGGCTGTTCCAGTGGCGAACAACTCTGTTTGAGAAATAACTCCTGCCGATGTCGGTATTGCATCGCTTTGCTTGAATTGTTTTTCCGTTGTTTCTTGTTCTCAGGTTAGTTTGTAGCGTGAAGAGTTTGGAGTGATCAACGTTGCTGAGCTTGTTCAGGTACTTAAAGACTTGTATCATGTCTCCCCGTAGTCGTCTCTTTTCCAACGTGAAGAGGTTGAGTCGCTCGAGTCGTTCTTCATAGGGTTTCGTCCTCAGTGATGGTATCATCTTCGTGGCGCGGCGCTGTACTCTCTCAAGTAATTCAATGTCTTTCCTGTAATTAGGAGACCAGAATTGCACGGCGTATTCCAGGTGGGGCCTTACCAGCGAATTATACAAGGATAACATAACTCCCGGTGTCTTGTATTCGAAGTTCCTCGATATGAACCCAAGCATTGTATTGGCTTTCTTACAGGCGGACTTGCAGTGTTTTGTTTGTTTCAGGTCACTGCTGATGGTGACCCCGAGGTCTCTTTCCTCTTGCACAACATGTAGTGGTTCGCCACCCATGTGGTATATGTGGTTGCTGTTTCTGGATCCGATATGCATTACTTTACATTTGGTAGTGTTGAAGGACATCTGCCATTTTTCCGACCACCGAGTGATCTGGTCCAGGTCTCTCTGGATAATTTCGCAGTCTGCCGTCGTGAGGGCCTTCCCACCCACCTTTGTGTCGTCGGCAAATTTTGAAAGATTGGATTTTAATCCTAGTTCTAGGTCGTTGATATATATGATGAAAAGTATGGGTCCCAGCACTGACCCCTGTGGCACTCCACTTGTGACCGGGAGCCACTCGGAGGCCTGTCCGTTGAGTACAACTCGTTGTTTTCTTTCAGTGAGCCAGTCTTTGATCCACGCTGTCAGCTCGTCGCCTAATCCCGCCGACTTAAGTTTCTTGAGGAGTCTTTCATGTGGCACTTTGTCAAAGGCTTTCTGAAAGTCTAGATATATAATATCACTGGGGATATGATTATCCCAGTTTTCATAGATACCTTGGAAGAAGTCCAATAAATTGGTTAAGCATGAGCGCTTGTTCCTGAAACCGTGCTGAGCATCGGAAATGATGTTGTTGTCTTCAAGGAACCTAACGAGAGAAGAAGGAGGAGGAAGAGAAGGAAGAGGAGGAGGAGAATGAGGAAGAAAAATAAATACAGAAGAATAATGAAGAATAGGAAGGAAAGGAAAAAGGTTAAAAAAACTTGAACAAGAGGAAGAAGATGAGAAGAAAGAGAAGAGGATAGAAGGAAGAGAGAAGAGGAAGTGGAAGAGGAAGAGGAAAAAGAATAACCACCTGTCGACACACCTGACTGCCTTCTCTCACACACCTGTCTATTAGAAGAGGAAGAAGAAGAAGGAGAAGAAGAAGAAGAAGAAGAAGAAGGAAGAAGAAGAAGAAAAAGGAGAAAAGATAAGAAAAAAAGTAGGAGAGAGAGAGAGAGAGAGAGAGAGAGAGAGAAAATTTATGCACCTGAGTCGTGCATATAATTACATATTTTTAATTGAGAGAGAGAGAGAGAGAGAGAGAGAGAGAGAGAGAGAGAGAGAGAGAGAGAGAGAGAGAGAGAGAGAGAGAGAGAGAGAGAGAGAGAGAGAGAGAGAATAAGTAAAAATAGAAGGAAGAAGAAAAAAAATGATGAAAAAGACGACCAAAAAAAAAAAAGGAAGAAAGTGAGAGGAGGAGAAGGAGAAGGAGAAGAGGAGAGGAAGAAAAGGAGAAAAGGAGAGGAGGAGAAGAAGAGGAGACGAGGAAAAGAGAAGGATTTAAAACAAAGAATAAGTAAAAATAGAAGGAAGAAGAACAAAAAATGATGAAAAAGACGACCAAAAAAAAAAAAAGGAAGAAAGTGAGAGGAGGAGAAAGATGAGAAGATCCTGTAGGTAAGGAAAAAAAAGGAGAGGAGGAGGAGTAAAAAAGGAAGAGGAGGAAGGAAGGAGGAGAAGGAGGGGAATGAACCAGAAGGAGAATAGCAACGAAGGAGGAGGAGAGAAAGAGAAAGAGAATTAGTAAGGAAGGAGGAAAGAATTAAGAGAAGAAGGAAGAAAAAAAGGAGGAAGAGGAGGAGGAAAGAAGTCAAAGGAGAAGGAAGAAAAAAGAGGAGGAAGGCGAGAAGGAAAGAGAGAGAGGAAACAAGGAAGAAGGAGGGAAAAAAAGGAGGAAGAGGAGGAGGATAGAAGGAAGAAGGAGAGGAAAGAAAAAAAGAGGGAGAGTAGAAGAAAAAAATAAAGAGGAAGAGGAAAGGACGTGGAAGGTGGAAACAAGGAGAAGAGGAAGAGAGGGAAGATAGAAGGAGAAGATGGAGGAGGAGGAGGAGGAGGAGGAAGAGGAAGAGGAAAGAAGGAAGATGTCAACCTCTCTTATTTCAGGATTGGAGCAAAAATGTTCACCACAACGTCTGTAAAAGGATATAGGATCTCTCTCTCTCTCTCTCTCTCTCTCTCTCTCTCTCTCTCTCTCTCTCTCTCTCTCTCTCTCTCTCTCTCCTTCCTTTTATTTCAATTATTTTTTCTTTCTCTACCATATTTATTTCCCTCTCTCTCCAAACTTCCTCCTCCTCCTCCTGCTCCTCCTCCTCCTCTCTCAGGTCTCTCTGGATAATTTCGACGGCAGACTGCGAAATTATCCAGAGAGACCTGGACCAGATCACTCGGTGGTCGGAAAAATGGCAAATGTCCTTCAACACTACCAAATGTAAAATAATGCATATCGGAAACTGCAACCACACATACCACATGGGTGGCGAACCACTACATGTAGTGCAAGAGGAAAGAGACCTCGGGGTCACCATCAGCAGTGACTTGAAACAAACAAAACACTGCAAGTCCGCCTGTAAGAAAGCCAATACAATGCTTGGGTTCATAGCGAGGAACTTCGAATAGAAGACGCCGGGAGTTATGTTATCCTTGTATAATTCGCTGGCAAGGCCCCACCTGGAATACGCCGTGCAATTCTGGTCTCCAAATTACAGGAAAGACACTGAATTACTTGAGAGAGTACAGCGCCGCGCCACGAAGATGATACCATCACTGAGGACGAAACCCTATGAAGAACGACTCGAGCGACTCAACCTCTTCACGTTGGAAAAGAGACGACTGCGGGGAGACATGATACAAGTCTTTAAGTACCTGAACAAGCTCAGCAACGTTGATCACTCCAAACTCTTCACGCTGCAAACTAACCTGAGAACAAGAAACAACGGAAAAACAATTCAAGCAAAGCGATGCAATAGCGACATCGGCGGGAGTTATTTCTGGAATAGAGTTGTTCGCCACTGGAACAGCCTCCCTGCAGAAGTGGTTAGCGCAGAGAGCATCAACTCCTTCAAGAAACGCATCGATCGCCACTTTGCTGCATCGGGAGTGAACTGAACGTTCCCAAGAGTAGGTACACAAGTGCTTTAATCCTTCCCTGCAAGCCACTCCTATGGCAAACGGATTGATTAAATCACTGAAAGCAGGCAGCCTAGTAATGAGCCAACAGGCTTTCTGCTGCCTGCTAGTCCATGTTTCCATGTTTCCTTCTCTTCCTTCTCTTCCTCCTTCTTCTTTTCCTTTCCCCCTCCCCTTTTTATCATCTTCCCTCTTCCCTCTCATTCTCCCCTTATCTTACCATCCCCCCTTTTTCCCTCCTCCTCCTCCTCCTCTTCTTCTCCTCTCCCTGACCCTGATATGAAGTGGTCCCAAGACGCACTCACTCACCCAGGAGGAGGAGGAGGAGGAGAGGTTAGAAGGAGGTCACGAATTAGATGCAAAAGAGGACGAGTAGGAGAGGGACAAATTAGCAGGAGGAGGAGGAGGAGGTGGAGGAGAGTAATTGAGGACATACAGTATTGCGTTGATCAGAATAAGAGAGAGAGAGAGAGAGAGAGAGAGAGAGAGAGAGAGACATGACAACAGACCTCATCTCTCCCTCCTCCTCCTTCTGTCAGGTTATCAAGACAGGACGTAACACCTGTTGCCTCTGATTGCTCCTTCCTCCCTCACCTGTCCCTCCATCCCTCCTCTTTCTCTCTCCCTCCTTCCTTCCTTCCCACCCTCCCACCCTCCATCCCTCCCTCCTTCCCTTCCTTCCTTCCTCTCTTTCCATCTCCCTCTCCCAACTTGTTCTTCCATTCCTCCTCCCTCCACCCTCCTTCCTTCCTTCCTTCCTTCCCACCCACCCACCCACCCTCCATCCCTCCCTCCTTCCCTTCCTTCCTTCCTTCCTCTCTTTCCATCTCCCTCTCCCAACTTGTTCTTCCATTCCTCCTCCATCCTCCTCTCTCCATTCCTCTTCTCTTCCTCCTTCCTCCCTCTTTCCTTCCTTTCTGTTGTCTGCTTTTCCAAACTTTCATGTTTCGTAACAGCTGATTGGAAGGAAGGAAGGAAGGAAGAGAGGAAAGGAAAGAAGGAGGTAGAAAAGAAAGGAAGGAGAAAAAAAAAAGAAAAAAAGTGAGGGGCGTACACGAGAGAGAGAGAGAGAGAGAGAGAGAGAGAGATGGTATGGTCGTTAACGGCGGTAATGAGAGTGACAGATGGAGAGAGAGAGAGAGAGAGAGCTAGTATATACTGGAACCAACCACAACCTTCATCACCAGCTTCATCACCACCACCATCACCACCACCATCACCACCACAATAACAATAATAATCATAATCTTTTCCATCACACACACTTCTCTTCTCCTTCCTCCCTTCCCCTCATCTCCCCTCTCCCTCTTCTTCCTCTTCCCTCATCTCCCCTCTCCTTCCTCTTCCCTCATCTCCCCTCCTCCTCCTCCTCCTCCTCCACCAACCCTGACCTACTACATTATATATTCTTAGTTAACTCTTTAGTGTAAACAGTAGTAGTAGTAGTAGTATTAGTGATAGTAGTAGTAGTAGTAGTAGTAGTAGTAGTAGTAGTGGTGGTGGTAGTAGTAGTAGTAGTAGTAGCAATAGTCAGAACATAAGAGGTTTGCAAAATGACTTCTTTTAAACCTAACCCAAACCTGTCTTCCCTATGCATGAATTTATGTAATCGTTTATTGAAGGTATCTATATTTTTTTGGTTTGTTTCTTTTATTTATTTATTTACTTATTTATTTATCCTCTGAGCTGCTTCCTGTGTTGAACAAAGAAAAACTCACCACACGATTGACAGCCTCCCGCGCCTCGTCCTCCACTCTGTTCGTGAATCCAGTCTGTCAATTGTAATATTATAGGATGATCTGCATATATCCAAGGAAAACACATTAATACAACTTCGAAGTGGTCTTTAAATATACAAAATAACTACGAAACTCATCATACAACTTCGAAGTGGTCTTTGAATATACAAAACAACTACGAAACTCACCCTTGATAAGACCTTTCATTCACTTGTAAACTTTAATTGAATATCTTCGCATTTCTTCTTTTATTTTTCGTTATTTCATTTCTTCCTTCATTCATTTATTTCACTTCTTCCTTCACTGTTCTTTCATCTACTTCTTCCTGCCGTATATACTTGTAGACTTCAATCAAACCCCCTATTACTTCTTTTATTCAATCTTCCTCTTCTTCCTTTCATTCGTTTTTTCCTTCATTTTTTTTTATTTTTTTATTTTTTTTTTTTTTTTTTACTTCTTTCCTCTGTTATTCCATTTACTTCTTCTTTTCATTCGCTTGCAAACTTCAATCAAGGCTCCTGGTAATTCTTCTTCTATTCATTCTCGTATTTTTCTTCATTTCATTCCCTCCTTCCTTCATTCTTCTTTCATTCACTTCTTCCTTTTTTCAGAGATCGTAGATTTTTGACGTTTATATCTATCCTTGTTTTAATTTTTTTCTTTTCTTATGTAGCTTGATTATCTTTAGTAGTCTCTCTCTCTCTCTCTCTCTCTCTCTCTCTCTCTCTCTCTCTCTCTTTCATGAGCGCATACAGTCACACACACACACACACACACACGCGCGCGCCTTTGTTCTTTCAGTCAAACATTTCTTTTGACGTAAGTGAGAGAAAGTGCGTGTGTGTGTGTGTGTGTGTGTGTGTGTGTGTGGGTTTGTGTGTGTGTGTGTGTGTGTGTGTGTGTGTGTGTGTGTGTGTGTCACCCTATAGACAAAACCACTGAACTCTCCCCCTCCCTCTCCCCTTTCCTCTCTCTCCCCCTCTCCTCTCTCTTCCCCTTCCCTCTCCCCTTTCCTCCCTCTCCCCTTTCCTCTCTCTCCCCCTCCCTCTCCCCTTTCCTCTCTCTCCCCCTCCCTCTCCTCTTTCCTCTCTCCCCCTCTCCTCTCTCCCCCTCTTCTTCCCACCCTCCCTTCCTACCTCCCTTCCCCCTCTTTTCCCCCTTTCCTCCCTCCTTCCCTTTTCCTTTCTTCCCCTTCTCTCCCTTCCCTCCTTCTCCTCCCTCTCTCCCGTACCAACCTCCCCTCCCCCTCTTCTTCCTCCCCTTCCTCCCCTTCCCTACTCCCCACCCTCCTCCCTCCCTCCCTCTAACCTTCTCTTCGTCCCTTCTCCTTAGAATGACGTCATCGGCTGTAGATTGACGCATTGTTATTACGCGATGCACTCTCTCTCTCTCTCTCTCTCTCTCTCTCTCTCTCTCTCTCTCTCTCTCTCTCACTTCGTGGTAAAATGCCTCCGTGGTGAAATGGTCTTCGTCTTCGTCCTCCTGCTCCTCCTCCTCCTCCTCCTGGTTCTTCTCTGTCTTAATAACCTGAGATGTTTACCGTATTTTTTCTTATATAATCTAGTTAATTATGCGTGTGTGTGTGTGTGTGTGTGTGTGTGTGTGTGTGTGTGTGTGTGTGTGTGTGTTGAAGGGGACAATAATAGTGATGATTGTGGTGATGGTGTTGGTAGTGGTGTTGATGATGATGATGGTGATAGTGGTGGTGATGAAGAGTAGAAAACAGTTGGGGAGGAGAGGAAGGAAGGAAGGAAGAAACGAACGAAGAAAGAAAGCAAAGAAGGAGGGAATAAAGGAGGGAAGGCATGAAGGAAGGAGGGAAGGAAGGAAGAAAGGAGGGAAGGAAAGAAGAAAGAAGGGAAGGAAAGAAGAAAGGAGGGAAGGAAAGAAGAAAGGAGGGAAGGAAAGAAGAAAGGAGGGAAGGAAAGAAGAAAGGAGGGAAGGAAAGAAGAAAGGAGGGAAGGAAAGAAGAAAGGAGGGAAGGAAAGAAGAAAGGAGGGAAGGAAAGAAGAAAGGAGGGAAGGAAAGAAGAAAGGAGGGAAGGAAAGAAGAAAGGAGGGACGGAAAGAAGAAAGGAGGGACGGAAGGAAGAAAGGAGGAAGGAAGAAGGAGGAAGGAAAGAAAGGAGGAAGGAAGAAGAAGGAGGAAGGAAAGAAGAAAGGAGGGAAGGAAAGAAGAAAGGAGGGAAGGAAAGAAGAAAGGAGGGAAGGAAAGAAGAAAGGAGGGAAGGAAGGAAGAAAGGAGGGAAGGAAAGAAGAAAGGAGGGAAGGAAAGAAGAAAGGAGGGAAGGAAAGAAGAAAGGAGGGAAGGAAAGAAGAAAGGAGGGAAGGAAAGAAGAAAGGAGGGAAGGAAAGAAGAAAGGAGGGAAGGAAAGAAGAAAGAAGGGAAGGAAAGAAGAAAGGAGGGAAGGAAAGAAGAAAGGAGGGAAGGAAAGAAGAAAGGAGGGAAGGAAAGAAGAAAGGAGGGAAGGAAAGAAGAAAGGAGGGAAGGAAGGAAGAAAGAACTACATTAACATATCATCCCCTCCTCCCCAACCACCCCCAACCCAACATTCCTCTATTCCCCAACTTGTCTTTCTCAAACCTATTCCCCATTCCTTCACTTTTCCCTTTTCTTCCCCTTTTTTTTCTTACTTCTTCCCTCTCTTCCCAAATTTCTTCTCCCCTTCATTCCCCTTTTCCCCAATCTTTCTCACTCTTTACCTTCCCCAATCTCCCTGCCTCTGTTCCTCCTCTACGTAATCATCAAATTTTCCCCCTACCCCCTGTTTTCCCCTGTTTATCCCCATTCCCCTTCTTCCCAAACTTTTCCCAGTCTCCCTGCCTCTGTTTCTCCCCACCCTGTCATTCCCAACCCTGCCATTTTCTCCTATTCCCCTCCCCTTCTTCCCCTTCTTATTTCCTCATTTTCCCCACTTTTCCTCAACACACTTTGACTTTCCCCAATTCCCTTTCCTCTCTCCCCACTCCCACCTTGGCTTCCCCTAATCTTCCCCTTCTTTTTGTTTCTCCCTCCCTTTCTTCCCCTTCTTTTTCCCTCTTCCCCATCTTGGCTTCCTCAAACTTTCCCTCTCCCCCATTTTTTCTCTTCCTTCTTCCCCCTTTTCCCTTGTTTTCCCTCCTTGATTCCCCTTCTATTTCTCTATTCACAACTCTTCCCATCGCCTCTTCCCATTTTTCCTCTATTTACTTTCCCTTCTTTCCACCTCCTCCCTTCGTCCTCCTTCTTCTATTTCTCCTCTTTACCTCTTCTTTCTTAGTCCTTTCCCTCTCCTTCCCTCCCCTCCCTTTCCTCAACCCTTCCCTTTCTCCCCCTTTCTCTATCTCTATCTTCATCTCCCCTCTTCCTTGCATCCATCTCTACCTCTTCTGCATATGTCCCCTCTCTCTCCCCTTCCTTCCCCAATCCCCTTCCCCTCCCCAACCCCTTCCTCCCCACTCTTGCTCCACTAATGAGAAGAACAGACACGCTTTCTTCATTATGGTTGGGGAGGGAAGGGGGGGGGGGAGGAGAAAGGTAGAGGAGGTGGGGAGGGGGATGGGGGGAAAGGAGTGGGGAGGAGGGGGAGAGGGGAAGGGAATGGGAAGGGGATAGAAGAAAGGACACTGAAGGTTGAAGGATGCTGGGAAGGAGAGAGAGAGAGAGAGAGAGAGAGAGAGAGAAGGGGAAACGAGGAGGGGGAAGAAGTCTTTGCTGTCCTTTGCGGTGGGGGGGAGGGGGAAGATGTTGTCAAAGGAGGAGGAGGAGAAGGAGGAGGAGGAAAGTTGAAATGTTTAAGAAAATGGAGAAGACAAAGGAAGAAAAACTGAAGGCAAGGAAACAACAACAACAACAACACTAGGAGGGAAAATCAAACTAGGAAAATTATTATACATGGAGGAAGAGAGAAGGAGGAGGAGAAGGAGGAGGAGATAAACAGGAGGAAGAGAAGGAGAAGAGGTGGTACTGCATATCTCAGGTGGAGAGAGAGAGAGAGAGAGAGAGAGAGAGAGTGTGTCAGAAGACTATACCGCAAGGCAATATCATCTCTCCGTACACACACACACACACACACACACACACACACACACACACACATACACAGGTGCAAGGGGGGGGGAGGGGGTGTCAGATTGCAAGGGTTATACCTATTCAACTAGAAGGAGGAGGAGGAAGAAGAAGAAGAAGAAGAGGAGAAGGAGGAGGAGGAGGAGGAGGAAGAGGAGGAGGAGATATTTGCTTCTGCTTCAAGGGAACAAGGAAGTGAAGGAATATTGGCAAAATGAAAAGAAGAGAAGAGAAGGAAGAAGAAAAGGAGGAGGAGGAGAAGAAGAAGGAGGAGGAGGAGGAGGAGGAAAGTTGTTGTTGCCTCCACTCCCAAATGATTGATGTGTGTGTGTGTGTGTGTGTGTGTGTGTGTGTGTGTGTGTGTGTGTGTGTGTGTGTAAGCATAACAAATCAAAACTAATCCTCCTCAGGAAGTGGACAATCACGCCTCTCTCTCTCTCTCTCTCTCTCTCTCTCTCTCTCTCTCTCTCTCTCTCTCTCTCTCTCTCTCTCTCTCTCTCTCTCTCTCTCTCTCTCTCTCTCTCTCTCTCTCTCTCTCTCTCTGTTTACACATCATCATCTTTCACCACCACCACCACCACCACCACCACCACCATCATCACTGCAACATCAACACCGCGGCCTTACCTTCCTCCCACCACCACCATCACAATCACCACTGCTATCAACACCACACCCAAAATGACGGCACCACCACCACCACCACCACCTTCACTGCAACATCAACACCGCGGCCTTACCTTCCTCCCACCACCACCACCATCACAATCACCACTACTAACACCACCACACCCAAAATAACGGCACCACCACCACCACCTTCACTACCACCACCACCACCACCGTTACACCATCTACGTATAAATCTACTACATGCCTACATTAGCCTAATTTTTTATTCTTACCTGAGCAACCACCACCACCACCGCTGCTACCACTTTTTTTTACGGTCGCCCTTTAGCACCGGTAGTCTTTCTTGGTGGGTCGTGGTCGTCGGCCCCATCCCGTTATGGCGCAGGCAAGTGTTTTATAGTGGCGCCATCTTGCTGACTCATGCTGCCCGTAGGAGCCTATTTTTTATCCTCTACTACTACTACTACTACTACTACTACTACTACTACTACTACTACTGCGGTTACTACTAACGTCAAAAAGAGGTCAGCATTCAAACTAGAATAGCAACAATGAAGAGAGAGAGAGAGAGAGAGACTCCACCCTCCTTCCATTGCACAAGAAGAGAGGAGGAAGCAGCCTTGTGTGAGAGTGAAGAGAAGAGGAAGAAGAGAGAAGGGAAGGAAAAGGGAGGAAAGAAGGGGAGATACGAGCTGAATGGGGAGAAACTAAACTATTAATGTGGAAGCTGGGGAGGTGATGTGGAGAAAGTGGAGGAGGAGGGGAGTTGAGTGGGGAAGAAGAGAGGGTAGTGGAAGATAATGATTGGGTTGGGAAGATCGGTGGGTAAGATTGGGGAAGGGAGGGGGAGGAGAAGGGGAAGATGATGAGGTGGGGGAAATGTAACGTAAGAATGGGGAGGAGGAGGAAGGTTAGAAGGTAGAAGGTTGCAGAGAGAGAGAGAGAGAGAGAGAGAGAGAGAGAGTAATAACGGACAAAAAATTCTTACACGTTAAAAAACAGATGCATGTCTTGGATGATAATTTCTCTCTCTCTCTCTCTCTCTCTCTCTCTCTCTCTCTCTCTCTCTCTCTCTCTCTCTCTCTCTCTCTCTCTCTCTGTTCCTTTTACTTTTGCGGTTGAAATTATTCTTCTTCTTCACTTTGTTTCTTCTTCTTCTTCTTATTATTATTATTATTATTATTTTTTTTTTGTTGTTGTTGTTGGGGATCAAAAGAAATGGATGCAATAACAGTGAGATACGAGAGAGAGAGAGAGAATGTTTTATTTATCAGTTTTCCCCTTGTTTGTTTTCTTGTGTAATGTGGGAGGTGTGGGAGGGGGGGTTGTGGGGGTAGAATGGGGGAGGGGAATGAGAGGGGGAGAAGGATCGAAGAGGGGAATGGAGTGGGAGTAGAGTTAACCCAGCGCCTCCCCTTCCTCCTCCCATCCTCCTCCATACTAAATACCTCCTCCCTCTCTTCCCCATCCATTCCCGCCCCTTCCTCTTTCCCATCCTCCTCCATACTAAATACCTCCTCCCTCTCTTCCCCATCCATTCCCGCCCCTTCCTCTTTCCCATCCTCCTCCATGCAAAATACCTCCTCTCTCTCATCCCCTTCCATTCCCTCTCCATCCCCTTCCCTTTTCCTTTCCTTCCTTCTTCCCCTCCTCCCTTTTTCTCTTACCTTTCTCCCCTCACCCCTTTCCTACCCAGTTTCCTTATCTTACCTCATATCTCTTCCCCCCCCCTTTCCCTGCCCTTATTTTCTCCTCCCCACACTCCTCCTTCGCAGCCAATCCCCTCCCATCCCCTCCCTCCCTTTCCTCCCCTCCTTTCTTAACGTATCTTCTTCTTCCCCTTCATCTTCCCTTCCCTCCTTCTTTCTTCTACTCCTCTCCCTTCCTCTTCCAAACTATCTCTTTCCTTTTATTCCCCTCTTCCTTCCCCTCTTTCCTTTCCTCCCTTCTTTCTTCGCTTCCTCTCTTACCTCCCCTCCCCTCTTCTCCCCTCTTCTCTACCTGCTTCTATTGCCACATCTCACCTTCCTTCCCCCTTCCCCCATTCTCCCCTCCTTCTCTCCCTTCCTCCCCTCCCTCACTTCTCTCCATTTCTTTTCAATGTCATCGAGTATAGCATCTTACACACACACACACACACACACACACACACACACACACACACGGTTAATTTATATGCTGACTTACACACATATGGCTTCAAGGGTGGTTGACTAATCGGCTGGGTGACTGGGTGATTGACCGACTGATGACTGACTGACTATTTGACTTTTTTTTTCTTTGATTATTTGTGTTCATTCGGAATATGTGCAGAAAACGGCCAGTCTGTCTATGCCTCTGGTGATATATAACGTTCTTATCTCTGACGTGCAAGCCGTTCCCGTTGAAATTCGCCTTTTTTCCAACCTTTCCCTTCCTTCTCCAGTCGCTTTTTTTTTTCTTTTACTCGTTATGGTCGATCAGTTTAATTATCATCTATTTTGGGCAATTTAGCCTAGCGGTAAATCATCCCTATAAGTAAGTTTCAAAATGAAAATCATTACATCACCACACAAACCATAAATTTGATTATATCCATCGCTGATCAATCATAAAGCCCATCATCTGATGGGGTTTACAGTAAAAACACAATTTGGGCCCATCGCTGCTACATGCTGCTACACGGTAAAGCCACAAATTTGGCCCGTCGCTGCTACACGGTAAAGCCACAAATTTGGCCCGTCGCTGCTACACGGTAAAGCCACAAATTTGGCCCGTTGTTGCTACCGGGTTAGTGGTCAGAGTGGGCGTTCTCATCTCTGACTTGAAGGCCGTCCACTATGAAATTCGCCTGTAGCTTAATTAATGCCGAGCAGTTCGCCTCCTTGCCGCTGAGGCCCCGCGCGTGCATCTCCCTGGCAACGGTGAGGCTTTACCCTTTGTTTACTGACTTTTTTTGTGGTTATGGAAGTCGAAAGTCCTCCCCACCATTTCAGCCCCACAACCTCCCCCTTTCCCATTGTTTCTCCTCCCCTTCTTCCTCTTGTTTTTGTCCTTTTCTTTATTCCCCAGCTTTCCTTTTCACTCTTCCACCTTCCTCAATCCCTCTGTCTTTCTTCTTCCCTAACTTATCTTCCCCAACCTTCCCCTTTCCCCTGTTACCCCTTCCATTCTTCCCCTTCTTTTCCCTCTTCCCCATCTTGGCCTATTCAAACTTCTCCCCTCCCTCTCCATGTTTCCCCCCCTTTTTCCCCTTCCCGGAAGTCGAAGTCGAAATAACCACACCTTCAGAAATAGTACCAATCTAACATCAAATTACATTATTCTAGACATGCTGGGAATTAAAATAGTCACGAACGAAATAATAAGAGACGAAACAACTTACGCTTCCTTCTTGACTGGAATTCTGGCGTCCACGAGGTAGATTAAGGCCAGCGGTCAGTTATCATTTTCACCATAAATCGACGCAAACCTTAAAACCTTCGACCAATGAGTAATATGTATTTTTCACTGACCACTAGGAACCATGTTTGAACATTTGGTACCAAACAATAACCTATATTTCAGAAGTCCCCCCCCCCAAAAAAAAAAAGAAAAAAAAAAGTGCACAAGGAAAAGTATACCTCTGACTGTCCTCCTGGAGGCCGCGTGTGGCGCTGCATGTATAGCCAGTACCGTCTATTGAAGTCCGCTGCCGCTAAATTAGTAACGTGCCGCCAAATCATGAGCCTATCTCCGTCACACTGATTACCCATCGTCACCAAACTATTAACCTTTCGCCACGTAGTTCATGATACATCACTGTCTAATAAGATCATAGGCCGGTTGGGCTGTACAAAGCAGCTCCTGTAAACCTCACCCCACCTTTCTTCACTGCCCATGAATTTATCCAACCTCTACTTGAATGCATCTATGGTATTGGCACTCACAACATAACTTCCAAACCTGTTTCACTCATCCACGACTCTGTTGGTAAGCCAATTTTTGATTATGTTTTTTTTATTGAATCTGAATTTATCCAACTTTAACCCATTGCTACGTGTCCTACCCGGCTCCTTTACCATCAAAACTCTATCAACATTCCCGTTAATAAAGCCCTTCCTCCATTTATAAACTTCAGTCAAGTTTCCTCGCAACCTTCCCCTTTCCAGAGAGTTGCTGGGCTCTGAAGGAAAGGGAACAGTTAGACTAAAGAGTGAAGGAAAACAAGATGAATTCTGAGAGCACACAAGAAAGACACCTACAACATACTGATGAAGAATTGAAAGGAAAAGGAATATCACCCGTGAACTCTCTCTCTCTCTCTCTCTCTCTCTCTCTCTCTCTCTCTCTCTCTCTCTCTCTCTCTCTCTCTCTCTCTCTCTCTCCTCTTTCTTTCTTTATTTTTACATCTTACATATTGTAAATGTGTACATATATGTTGATGAGCGGCCAACGGCCCGCCGCTGGGGGGAGTGTCAGGGCCACCCTGGTGGCTGGTCAGGTCACATCACACCCTACTCCCTACAAGGGGGAGTATAGCGGTGTGCGGTCAGCGTGGAGGAGGGGCGGTCTGCACCACCTCCAGGAGATTCTCTCTCTCTCTCTCTCTCTCTCTCTCTCTCTCTCTCTCTCTCTCTCTCTCTCTCTCTCTCTCTCTCTTTTTCCCTGGCTTACTAATTTCTATGCACCTTCGTTTCTTGACTCCTCTTCCTTGTTCCTTCTTTTTCTAATCAGAGAGGGAAACGGGGATGAGGTGGAAGAATTTTGAGGGGAAGAGGGCGAAGAAGAAGCGGGGGAAGAAGAGGCGTGCGGCATCCTGTAACGTCGAGAATACAGTCTCTAGGGATTAAGTGGTCGGGGTGTCAGGGAAATTAACCGTCGCCACCAAATTCGTAACCGATCGCCACCCTTTTACAATTTTTCCCCCAAATGATCGCTGTCTGTTATTGTTGTAGTTAGTATTGTTATTGTTATTGTTGTTGTGGTTGTGGTGGTGGCGGTTGCGGTCGTGGTTGTTATTGTTCTGGGTATTGTTGTTGTTGCTGTGGTGGTGGTAGCTATTGTTGTGGGTATTGCTGTGGTTGTTACTGTCAATTAAGGTTATTGTAGTTGTTGTTATTGTTGTGTGTATTGTAGTTGTTGTCGTCTGCTGGTCGCGTTGAGAACATACCTAGGCAGCGGTTCGTCCGTAAACATAACGAACAAACCCTTACGAAATTCTTTATTAATAGAAAAGCAACGGAAGCTGTTATCGGAGAGGTGAATGACGCCTAAAAAAAAAAGATAGTTAGAAGCGTAAATAAGTTGAGTGAGACGAGTCCTTCTTTGAATAATATATAGTTCAGTGCATTTCTCTCTCTCTCTCTCTCTCTCTCTCTCTCTCTCTCTCTCTCTCTCTCTCTCTCTCTCTCTCTCTCTCTCTCTCTCATTAGTTCATTTTCATCTTTAATAATTAGGAATAAAATGAGGTTAAATGCCATCCACATCAACTTCTCACTCAACATTCACATCATAAAGTCTTTCAAAACATTAAATAATTCCTTTTATGACGCAATGTTACACTTAGTTAATGCATAGATAAAGGTTAGCTTATTAATTCCCCGATGATTTCAATTTTAACGCATGCGAGGGGAAGTGTGTGTGTGTGTGTGTGTGTGTGTGTGTGTGTGTGTGTGTGTGTGTGTCATAGTTGTGTGCGTGTTTAAATTTGTATATCATAGCGGTGTGTGTGTGTGTGTGTGTGTGTGTGTGTGTGTGTGTGTGTACGCAGGTGTCAGCTTCCCTTCCTGCGGGCTTCATGACGTCACTACTTATGACGTCAGAAAGCCAGAAGAGGTGTTGCCACGTAATAATAATAATAATAGGTTTATTAATGTAAGGCAGTCGTCAGGCTGAAAATATACAAATTAAAAATACAAGAAACTAATAGTAAATAGGCTACACTAGAGGGAGGGAGAGGGTGGGGGGTGGTTTGGGAGAGCTAAAAATAGAGACATAAGGGAGAGGGAGGGTGGTGTGAAAGGGGAACTTAAAGGGGTAGCGGCGAGGTGCTAAACTCCACCGCGGCCCTTCGGGTATGACTGTCACTGGGCATTGTTTATCATCCACACCATCGCGGGCACTGCGCTACGTTTGTAACGGTCGGTTCGCGGCGCTCTGAAGGGGTTGAGTTTGTTGTGGTGTCTGGTGAAGCGGGTGGGAGGAGGCGCGTCGGGTGGCAGAAGGTGGCGATGGCGAGGATGGTGAAGCAGGGAGATTCCGAATTTTCTGAGGGCGTCCTGGTGCCTGTCAGAGAGCCTCGGGAGACTCAGGGTGGCCAGGGCATTGTCGTAGGTGTGGTAGTCAGGGCCTAAAATGACCCTGAATGCCCTCTTTTGAGCCCTCTCAAGCTGCTGTTGTTGGGTGAGGGTAAGGGACGAAGACCACGCCGGGGAGGCATACATTAGCTTTGGCAATATGAATGATGAATAAATACTGCACAGCTCAGCAGCCGGTGCCCCCAGCGTCCTGAGTCTACGCAGCATGTACAGCTTATAGGAGGCTGCTCTGACGGTGTTGGAGACGTGGAGCTTCCAGTTAAGCTGGTAGTCCACAGTGATGCCTAGTAGTTTGGTGGACTGGACGACCTGGAGGTGGTGTGAGCCAATAGACAGCAGCGGAGGTGGCACATCTCTATTGGACGTGCAAACGTGCATCACCATGGTCTTGGTGTGGTTGATAGTGGCACTGTTGTCAACCGTCCATGCCTGAAGGTTGTCGAGCGACGCTTGAAGAGGTGCATAGTCAGGATCCCTGTTGTTGACGGGGACGCCCAAGGTGCTGTCGTCAACATATTTCCAGCGATGCGGTGTGTCCATGAGGGCGTTGTTAATGAGCACCAAGAAGCAAAGCGGACCCATTTTGGTGCCTTGCGGGACGCCACGTCAGCTCAAGAGGAGGGGAGACCGAGCCCTGGGAGCGAACTATTTGCTGGCGTGCGCTGAGGAAATCAGTCAGCCACGATATTAAATTAGGGTGAAGCCCCAGCTCAATGGCCTTAGTAATGACAACAGTGTGGTCTACAAGGTCAAAAGCTTTCCTGAAGTCGACAAAAGCAAGGGCAAGGGAGGTGTATCGTTTGTCCAGGTGGCTGTGTATGAAATCTAGAAAGCTGACCAGGCAATGAGTGGTGGAGGAGTGCTTCATGTTGCCAAATTGTTGGATGTCTATGAGGCTACTAATATCGTGTGTGTGTGTGTGTGTGTGTTCGCATAATATTCCCTACTCGATTATTGCCTTTTTTGGCATGATTATTAGTGTTTATATTCTTCTACGTCTACATTTTCTTCGTATTCCTATTTATTTTCTTCATTTTCTTCTTTTTTTCTTTTTGTTGTTTTTTTGTTCTTATTCTTGTTATTGCTCTTATTCTTGTTCTTTTTCATTTTCTCTTCGTTTCTTCTTTGCTCTCGTTTTCTTCTTGTTATCAAATTCTTCTCGTTCTTCTTCTTCCTCTTCTTTTTCTTCTTCTTGCTCTCGTTTTCTTGTTCATCACGTTCTTCTCGTTCTTCTTCTTCCTCCTCTTTTTCTTCTTCTTGCTCTCGTTTTCTTCTTGTTCATCACGTTCTTCTCTTTCTTCTTCTTCCTCTTCTTTTTCTTCTTCTTGCTCTCGTTTTCTTGTTCATCATGTTCTTCTTCTCTTTCTCCCTCTTCTTTTTTTTCTTCTTGCTTTCGTTTTCTTCTTGTTCATCACGTTCTTCTCGTTCTTCTTCTTCCTCTTCTTTTTCTTCTTCTTGCTTTCGTTTTCTTCTTGTTCATCACGTTCTTCTTCTTCTTCTTCTTCTTCTTCTTCTTTTTCTTTTTTCTTTTTCTTCTTCTTCTCCTCCTTCTTCTTCTTCTTCTTCTTCTTCTTCTTCTGCTTACCATTACTCATGTTTTATTATGCAGTTCGGGACAGATTTACGCAATAGTTTTCACGTGTTATTTTTTTTCGTTTCGTATCGTGTCGTTTCGTTTTAGTGTGTTAGGCTGCAAGGCATTACAATATTCGTCGTTGCCATATTTATACTACTAATGATTCTGTATTGTTTGGTTCCATTGCCTTGTGTTTGTTTATAAGAACATTAGAACATAAGGAGTCTGGAAGGGGCCGGTAGGTCTATGCTCATGTGAACCTAACCCCACTTAACATCACCATCTTCGAATTTATCTAATCTTTTTTTATGGTTTCTATCGTATTGGCACTCACCACATGACTGCCACGCCTGTTCCATTCATCCACCGCTCTGTTGGTAAATCGGTTCTTGCCAGTGTCGACGTTGAATCTGAATTTATCCAACTTAAACCCATTACTGCGTGTCCTACCCAGATCTCTTGCTCATCCCAAAACTGTCCATACCCAACGTTGCCAGATTGTCTTACTCAGCCTCTTATATTTACCGACTTCCGACCCAAAAACTGTCTCGTTGACCCCAATAAGGATATTCACTTATAATTATCGTTAAAATAGTTAATTCCTGATGTTTCTTGGCAATAGCTAGGCGTCAGAAACCGGTAAATACTATGCTCCGAGTACGACAATCTGGCAACGGTGTCCATACCCCTTATGCAAGAGTTAACCAGCATCTTCATTCTTTCATCCCTTACACTGGTACACTCTGGAACAGCTTTCATTCGTCTATATTTCCTCCTGCCTTTGACTTGAATTCTTTCAAGAGGAGTGTATCAAGACACCTCTCCTCCAGAAATTGACCTCTCTTTTGGCCGCTCATTACTTTTGTTTTTGTGGGAGCAGCGATTAGCGCTTTTTTTATTTATTTATTTTTTTTACACCTTTTTTGTTGCCCTTGAGCTGTTTCTTTAGCTGTAAAATGAATATTAATATCACCCTTACTAAGCCCCTTCATCCACTTATAAACCTCGATCAAGTCTCCTCGCACTCTTCACCTATCTAGATAATGCAAGCTTAATTGTTTAAGTCTTGGTAAGTTTCTTATGCCATGAATCATTTTTGTCATCCTCCTCTGAACCGATTCTAACATATTGACATCCATTCTCTTGTAAGGTGACCAAAACTTGACCGCATAATCGAGATGAAAAAGTCTCACTGATTCTAAAAATAGCTTGAGGATGACTTCATCGCTTCCGTTACTTACGCTCCTTGAGATGAATCCCAGTACCCTGTTTGCACGATTTCTAGTCAGAACGCATTGTGCATTTAAATCCTTCTCAGACCTGGACCTGTTTAGATGAGTGTCATTTAAGGAGTAATTGTGTGAAGGGTTGTTCCTGCCTACACTTGGAATACTTCACTGCCCGACACTGAGCACCATCTGCCACTTCCCCGCCCAGTCATACATTCTGCCTAGTATATCACAGAGAACACGATCTTAGTAACTGTGTGAAGGGTTGTTCCTGCCTACACTCGGAATACTTCACTGCCCGACATTGAACTCCATCTGCCACTTCCCCGCCCAGTCATACATTCTGCCTAGTATATCACGGAGAACACGATCTTTGTGTCATCCGCAAACTTGTTGACTTCACCACTAATAATGAATGGCATAAATGGCGCCACTATAAAAAATTGCCTGCGCCATGACGGGTTTGGGCCGACTACCACGTAAAAAAAAAAAAATAATCCTGTCCGTGATTTTTGAAGGAGAGAAGATATAGGAAGAGAAGGTACAGAGGAATGAAGCTTGGAAGAAAATCAAAGGGTAGAGACAGTTTGGTTTTGAAGGAGAGAAGATATAGGAAGAGAAGGTACAGAGGAATGAAGCTTGGAAGAAAATCAAAGGGTAGAGACAGTATGGTTTTGAAGGAGAGAAGATATAGAAAGAGAAGGTACAGAGGAATGAAGCTTGGAAGAAGATCAAAGGGTAGAGACAGTATGGTTTTGAAGGAGAGAAGATATAGGAAGAGGAGGTAGAGAAGAACAAAGAAAGGAAGAAGATCAGAGAGTAGAGACAGTAGTGTTTTGAAGGAGAGCAAAATTACGAAGAGGAAGAGGAATGAGGGAAGAAGAGCGAAAGGGAAAAACAGTAGGAGAGAAGATATTGGAAGAGGAGGCAGAGAGAAGCGAAGTAAGTAAACAAAATCAAAGGAGAGACAGTATAGTTTTAAGGGAGAGAAGATATAGTAAGAGGAGATAGAAAGTAAGGTTTGGAAGGAAAGAAAAAGAGCAAAGAGGAAACACAATAGGAGACCAGAAATAGGAAAAGGAGGTAGAGAATAAGGATTGGAAGGAAGAAGATGGAAAAGGAAAGACAGAGTAAGGTTTTGATGGAGAGATAATACAGAAGGAGTAGGTAAAGAGGGAAGGAAAAGGAGGGAAGGGGAGACACAATAGGAAAGCAGAAGTGGGAAGAGGAGGCACATAATAGGATTTGTAATGAAGGAAGAAGATCAAAAGGGGGAGGCACTATGGTTTGAGAGAAGAGCACATCAAGGAAGAAGAGGCAGAGAATAAGATTTGTAATGAAGGAAGAAGGTCAAAAGAGGGGGGCAGTATGGTTTGAGAGAAGACCAAATCAGAGGAGGCAGAGAGAAGCGAAGGAAGGAAGAAGAGCATAGAGCAAAGACAGTATGGTTTTGAAGGAGAGCGGGTCCAGCAAGTCACCGATATAGATAGATATTATGAAGGTTAGGTAAAGTTGGGAGCATATGGCATAGCAGCAGCGCGTGGCCTCGGTGTTCATCTCCGTCTCTTTTAATATCCCGAACGAAATGGTTTGTGTTATATTCATTCTTGTTTTGTGTTGAATTATACTGAACAGAGAGGCTGTAGAAGGGAGGGAGGGAGGGAAGAAGGGAGAGGAGGGAGGAAGGGAGGGGTGTTGTTGGTTAGGAAAATCTATATCTTGTTACTTGTCTATTTTACTATCTATCTTTCTATATCTATTTATCTATCTATTCATATTTTGTGTCGGAAGAGGGGAGATGTGTGTGTGTGTGTGTGTGTGTGTGTGTGTGTGTGTGTGTGTGTGTGTGTGTGTGTGTGTGTGTGTGTAAGTAAGTAAGTAAGTAAGTAAGTGAGTAAGTAAGTAAATGTTTATTGCCATTACATTACAGGAACAAAATGTTATTTAATACATTTCATATTATGCATACTTAGCATTGGCTAAGTCTGTCAAGCCGAAGCTTCCCGACAGACTTTATTTATCTTTATATTATTCAAGGTTACAGTACGAACCAACCTAATTATATATACAGATAATATATATATATACAGTACAGAATACAAAAGTATATATAAGTAATAATATAATTAACTACCCCAAACTGTTTTGAACAGTGAGCAGATGAGTTTGTAATGATTTCTTAAATAAAGTAAAGTTACCACTGTGTAAAAGTTGCTTGATTTCTATTGGCAAAGAATTCCACACATGAGGTCCTGAGCACAACACGCTGTTTCTGAAAAGAACTGTTCTGAACTGTGGGCAAATAAGGTTAACATTATTACTGCGAATGTTCTGCAATGTGCTTACAATACGAAAATGTTGATGTCCATGGAACCGTGCAAGGGATTTAAACAAAAATAATAATAAAAAGTATTTATGAATACTATTAAAATTAAGAAATTTGTGTGTAGAAAATAAATTATGTGTAGACTCAAATTTGTTCACATAAAACATACACCTTAATATCTTGTTTTGAGCTATTTGCAAGTTCTTGAGAAAGGAGGGCCATGTACATGCCCACACTGATACACAATATATGAAATGAGGATAACATAACGTGTAATACATGCTGACAAGTGCTTCTGGTGTAAGGTTGTTTCTTATTCTATATAAAATACCACACATCCTAGACAACTTAGTCACAGCAGAGTTGTGTGTGTGTGTGTGTGTGTGTGTGTGTGTGTGTGTGTGCGCGCAGGGGGCCGGCGTGTGAGTGTATACGTGTCCCGTGTACGAAATTGCGTTGATGTTGATGTGAGCGAGTGGGCGACACACACACACACACACACACACACACACACACACACACACACACTTAAATAAACTTTGGGGGAGGGGTTAGTTTTTATGTATGTGTGTGTGTGTGTGTGTGTGTGTGTGTGTGTGTGTGTGTGTGTGTGTGTGTGTTGTAACGATGTTTTTGCTATATTTTTTATCATTTTAGGAGATTCAGTGCGTAGTTGTAGTGGTGTTTGTGGTCTGGGTAGTAGTAGTAGTAGCAGTAGTAGTAGTAGTAGTAGTAGTAGCAACATTTTTCTTCACAACACAGCGTCTTGCATAATGTTTTGGTTGGTCCTTGAAGTTAGGAAAAAAGAAGGAAGTGTCGGTGTGCTAGAGGTGACTGTTAGGGTAGTGGGATAGAGCTTACGTGTAGGGTAGGGTGGTACTGGTCACAGTTAAGGTGGTGGTCCCTCTGATGTGGTAGTATTATTAATGGCGGTGCTTGTGGTGGTGATGGTAATGGTGGTGATGGTGATGTTTGTCAAGTAGGTTCCATTCGTATTTTTTAGGAGTATAAAACAACAACAACAACAACAACAACAACAACAACAACAATACAACAGTAGTAACAACACAGTATTAATAAGAATAATACAAAAATTAATGTGATATAAAATTTGATAAGAACAACAGCAGCAAACAACAACAGCAACAACAACAACAACAACAACGGTGGTAGTAGTAGAGTAGTTGTAGAAGAAGAAGAAGTAGTAGTAGTAGTAGTAAAAATAAAAGTAGTAGTAGTAGTAGTAGGAGGTATAATAATGGAAAGAATAATAAATACAACAACAACAACAACAACTATACACGTTCTACCTGCCTCCCCACTGATTAATTCTTCTCTCCCTCCCTCCACAGGTAAGCGAGCCAGACAGGTGTACAGAGAGGGACTCGGCGTTACCTGGACGGATTATAATTAGGATACCTGGTAAGTCCTTCTTCACCTAGGCCTTCTACCAAGGCCTTTCTCTCCCTCCCTTCCCTTCCTTCCACCCTCCCTTCCCTACCCTTCCCTTCCCTTCAAGAATAGATTAGACAAGTATTTTGAATCTAACCAGCATCTAAGATATTACTCATTGTCGTAATAACGTTACGTTCTTTCGAATACTGGTGTCCTTGTCCGCTTTTATCGCCCGGTTAGTGGTAGCAGTAATGGTAGTTCTTTCCTCTTTCCTACATAATTTCCATGCAGTTTTTCCATGCTGCATGGTTCTTTTTCCTTTCCTGCCAGCTTTGGCTGGAGGGATGGGGTGTGGGGAGGAGCCTTCGCCTTTGCTGTCCTTCATCTTCCACCTTTGATTAGATAGTGTAGCTTGTCATAAACGGCCTCGTAAGGACCAGCAGGTCTGCTGTTGTTTGTTCTTCCTTTGTGTTCCTTCCTTCCTTCCTTCCTTCCTTCCTTCCTTCCTTCCTTCTTTCCTTCCTCCCTCCCTCCCTTCCCTTCCCTTCCCTTCCCTTCCCTTCCCTTCCCTTCCTTCCTCCCTTCCCTTCCTTCCTTCCTTCCTTCCTTCCTTCCTCCCTTCCTTCCTTCCTTCCTTCCTTCCTTCCTTCCCTCCCCTTCCTTCCTTCCTCCCCTTCCCTTCCCTTCCTCCCTCCCTGGCCTATATTCATCCTTACCAGAAGAAGAAACTCGAACTATTCTTTAAATCATCGTAAATTACCTGTGTTTCTCTGGGACTAGTGACAATTACACTTCGGTACAATTTAAGTGATACTGTTGTTCATAAAAATGTATATAGTTGATCATTCTCGTTTATTTATTTATTTATTGGTAAACGAGAGAAAATAAAAATGACTATTGGAAACTTTTGCGCATTAAAAATATTTCTTGCATTAGTAACCTGCTTTGGGTGTATCAGTCTCGCCTTCTATCTATCTATCTATCTGTCTGTCTCTCTATCTGTCTATCTATCTACCTTCATACCTACCTACCTGTCCACCTACTTACCTACATAACATACATATATACATACATCATCTGCCTCCTCCTCCTCCTCCTCCTCCTCCTCTTACTACCTGCTTTACTAATCCTCTATAACCCTCACCTTTCCCTTTCTCTCCCCTCTCCCTTCTTCTCCTCTTCCTCCCTCCGCTCCCCCTCCTCCTTCTCTCTCTCTCTCTCTCTCCCTCCTTTCCTTTATACTCCGTCACCTTCCCCCCTTGTAATCCCCTTATTTTTCTCTCTCTCTCTCTCTCTCTCTCTCTCTCTCTCTCTCTCTCTCTCTCTCTCTCTCTCTCTCTCTCTCTCTCTCTCTCTCTCTCTCTTCCTTTTTTTTCTTCTCTCCTTTCGTTTCACTTAGTTCCTTGTATTCTATTATTTTTTTTCCTTACACCCCTCCCATTTTTTCTCCTCCTCCTCCTCCTCCTCTTCTTCTTCTTCTTCTTCTTCTTCTTCTTCTTCTAACCTCTTCCCTAATATGGACATTTACGACTTTGCCTTGCTCCGCTTATATCTCTCGCTCTCTCTCTCTCTCTCTCTCTCTCTCTCTCTCTCTCTCTCTCTCTCTCTCTCTCTCTCCATCCTTCTCTACCTCCTTTCCTCCCCTTTTTGTCCTCCCCTCCCCTCCCCTCCCTTCCCCTTGACTGTCTCATATCTCCCTCCATGTCCCTCCCATCTTTTTTTCTCTCCTTCCTTCCCCATCAACCTCGCCTCCCCATACTTTTTCCTCTTTCTCCCCATCCCTTCCTTGTTACACTCTCTCTCTCTCTCTCTCTCTCTCTCTCTCTCTCTCTCTCTCTCTCTCTCTCTCTCTCTCTCTCTCTCTCTCTCTCTCTCTCTCTCTCTCTCTCTCTCTCTCTCTCTCTCTCTCTCTCTCTCTCTCTCTCTCTCTCTCTCTCTCTCTCTCTCTCTCTCTCTCTCTCTCTCTCTCTCTCTCTCTCTCTCCCCCCTTTTGCCTCCTCCTCCTCCCTTTCCTATCCTCCCCCATTTCTCCCCTTCTTCACCCTTTTTCCTCCCCTCTTCGTATCTGCCTCCCTTTCCTTCTTTTCCCTTCCCTCCATTCTTCTCCCTCTCTTTCCCTACTCCGTTCTTCCCTTCCCTTCCCTTCCCTTCATCTCTCCTCCCCTCTCCTTCACATCATTTCTTTTCCCTTCCCCTCTTCTTTCCTCTCCTTTCTTTCCCCCTCTTTCTTCTCACCTCTTCTCTCATTCTCTTCTCTATCCATCCATTCGTCTCTTCCTTCCTTCCTTCCTTCCTTCCTTCCTTCCTTCCTTCCTTCCTTCTTCCTTTCCTCCCCTTCACTACTTCCTGTTCTTCCACCCCTCCATTTTTCCTTTATATTTTTCTTATTCCTTCTTTTCTTCCCCTCTTTCACTGTCTCTCCCTCTCCTTCCATCCCTTCCTTCCATCCCTTCCTTCCATCCCTTCCTTCCATCCCTTTCTCATCTCTCTTTGCCTTACTCCTTCCTTCCTTCCTTCTGTTCTTCTCTCCTTCGTCCTTCTTCTTCTTCACACTTATTTTGTTTACTTATGCAGAGACAGCGATTAGGGTTTTGTTTGATTGTTTTGTTTTGTTTGTTGTCCTTGAGTCGTTTCGTTTACTGTAAAAAAAAAAAAAAACTAACCTTTTTTGTCCTTTTTTCCTTCCTTCCTTCCTTCCTTCATCATTATCATCCCTTTCTCCTCCTCGTTCTTGGTCTTCTGGTGTCTGTTCTTCCTATGTATTCCTATGTATCCTTTCTATTCCTATGTATCCTCTGTATTCCTATGTATTCCTCCTCCTCCTTTTGTCATACCTTCGTCTTTTTGTTGCATTTACTTTATTGAGAATTTGGTAATAATAATAATAATAATAATAATAATAATAAGTCCGGTGTCTCTTCGCGCACGTGTGTTATATATTTAGAGCAATCAACCTGACCTTGCTTTTTTTTTGTCTTAATCTGAATCTTAATGGTTGTCTTGTGACGTAAGTGTTCATCCGGTCCGCCTTTACTGGAAGCTGGGGGCCACTTTTTTGGGAGACGAGGGACAGAGGGGACAGAGAGGGACAGGGGGAGACAGGGGGGAGAAGTGGGCAGAGGGGGACACTGAACAGGAGGGAAGGTACAAGGGACAGAGGTGGACAGGGGGATAGGGAATAGAGGGGGTTCAAGGGGAAGAAAGGGACAGGGGGGGCAGTGAATAAGAGGGGTTCAGGGGGAAGAGGGGAACAGAGGAGGGACAGGGGACAGGAGGGGAGGTACAAGGGACAGAGGTGGACAGGGGGATAGGGAATAGAGGGGGTTCAAGGGGAAGAAAGGGACAGGGGGGGCAGTGAATAAGAGGGGTTCAGGGGGAAGAGGGGAACAGAGGAGGGACAGGGGACAGGAGGGGAGGTACAAGGGACAGAGGTGGACAGGGGGATAGGGAATAGAGGGGGTTCAAGGGGAAGAAAGGGACAGGGGGCAGTGAATAAGAGGGTTCAGGGGGAAGAGGGGAACAGAGGAGGGACAGGGGACAGGAGGGAAGGTACAAGGGACAGAGGTGGACAGGGGGATAGGGAATAGAGGGGGTTCAAGGGGAAGAAAGGGACAGGGGGGGCAGTGAATAAGAGGGGTTCAGGGGGGAAGAGGGGAACAGAGGAGGTGCAGAGAAGAGGGGTGGGGGCAAGAGAAACAGGAAGGGGACAATAGAGGTAGATTACGTAAGGGATGGCTGCTTACGGTGTGTATCTACCTGCGTATACTGTTTGTCTACCTGCCTACTGACCTTCCTACCGCCCAATAAGAACATAACGTAAGGAGTCTTTAACCCGGTAGCAGCGATGGGCCAAATTTGTGGCTTTACCGTGTACCAGCGACGGGCCAAATTTTTGCCATGATATAAACCCCCCCCAAAAAATAGATGATGCATAAACTGATCACAAATGCGTCAATGTATATTATGAAATGGTTTGCGTGAGTGATGATTTTTTTCTCCTTTTTCTCGCTTAGAGGGACCTTTAAGAAATATGATCCTCGCAGCTACCAGGTTAAGAGGCCGGTAGATCTATACATGGCAGCTTCTCTACACCAAAGGCCACTTAGCTTCACTATCCATGAATTTATCTAACCTCTTCTTGAATGTATCTATCGTGTTGGCACCCACCGCATGACTGCCGAGCCCGTTCCGCACATCCGCCACTCTATTGGTAAACCACTTCTTGCCATTGTTAAGCGTCCTGCCCGGTTCTTACCACCAAGATATTTTACTACCCACCTTAGTAAAGCCGTTCATCCATTTATGAACTTCAATCAAGTCTCCTCTCACCCTTCGCCTTTCTGGAGAATGCAGATTTAACTGTTTGTCTATCCTCACAGAGCAAGTTTCTCACCCCTTGAATCATTTGTATCATCCTCCTCTGCTAATAATAATAATAATAATAATAATAATAATAATAATATCTTAGTACTCATTCTATGATAAGGTGACTAGAACTGAACCGCATAATCAAGATGAGGTCTAACTAATGCTAAATAAAGCTTGAGGGTGACTTTTCTATTGCTTGCGCTCCTCGAAATGAAATCCAGAATACCTGTTTGCACGATTCTTTGCCTGGATGCATTGAGCTCACTAATTTTTTTAAGACTCCTCAATCCCTCTCACACCCAGACCTGCTTAGGGGAGTGTCATTTAAGGAATAATTATGTGAGGGGTTATTCCTGCCTACCCTCAGAATACTACACCACATTGAACTCCATCTCCACTTCCCCGCCCAATCATACACTCCGTCTACCTCATCCTGGAGAACACTGGGATCCTGATCTGATTTAATTACTCTACCGATCTTTGTATCATCCGCAAACTTACAGGCATCACTACTAATTGCTGTGTTCAAATCGTTGATATAAATAATACACTTTGGTACCCCCCACTCGTAACAGCCCCGGTCAGATTTTTATTTATTTATTTATTTATTTATTTATTTATTTATTTATTTTTTACCACTGATTTGGTCTCTGCTCCCTACCTCTAAGCCATTCCCAGATCCGGTTACAGACGTTCCCATCTATCCCATGAGTGTGTAATTTTAGCGACAGTTCTTCCTCTGCCTCCTTCTTCTTTCTTTCTTTCATTCTTTGTTTCTTTCTTCTTCTTTCTTTCTTCGTATTCTTCTTCATTCTTTCTTTGTTTTGTTTCTTTCTTACTTCTTCTTCTGTTCCTTTTTCTTCTTCTTTCTTCTACTTCTAATTCTTTCTCCTTTACTTCCCTTCTTTCTTCTCACCTCCTCTATCCTTTCCCCTCCTTCTCTGCATTATCCTTTCCTTCCTTCCTTCCGTCTTTCTTTCCTCCCCTTCATCTTGCGTCTCACTGGTAAAAATTATAGAGAAGTTACTCCTAAAAAGACATTCTCTGTTATATACGAAGAAAATGTGTTTTGTATTGGTAGCTTAACTATTTTTTCTTCATGTTTATTTATTTTTTATTTTTTATTTTTATTTGTATCTTCGTTATTTTCCTTTTGGCTTTGTTATAGATTTTTATTAGTCATCCTTTCACCTCCTCTTCGTCTTCTTTCTCCTCCTCCTCCTCGTTCTCCTCTTCAGGCTCTTCAGTTCTCCCCTCCTCCTCCTCCTCCTCCACCTCCTCCTCTTCTGTTCCTCCTAAATTGTTGTTTATTTTTATTCAGTATTTATTCAAGGTAATGAGAGAGAGAGAGAGAGAGAGAGAGAGAGAGAGAGAGAGAGAGAGAGAGAGAGAGAGAGAGAGAGAGAGAGAGAGAGAGAGAGAGAGAGAGAGAGAGAGAGAGAGGTGGGGGGGGGGGATATGACGTCGTAACCATGACATCACCACCACCACCATCATCACCAGCACTGTCATCACCATCATCACCACCACCAACACCATTGCTATAGTCATCACCTCCATCCTTGTTTACCCTTGCAGTTTTGTTGTTTGTTTGTTTGTTTACTCTTGTTGTTGTTGTTATCATTGTTTTCTTGTTGATTTTCCTCTTCGTCCTTTTTTTTTTTTTGTTCTTTTTATATTTGTCTTTTTATTCTTTTTGGTTGTGATCGTTCATTTTTTTTTATATTAATATTTTTACAGATTTTTTTTTCTTCCCTCCTCCTCCTCCTCCTCCTCCTCCTCATTTTCAGTTTACTTCTTCTTCTGCTTCTACACACACACACACACACACACACACACACACACACACACACAGTCAGAGAGAGAGAGAGAGAGAGAGAGAGAGAGAGAAGGAGGGGCATCATGACCTTGGGATCGTCGACATCTCCTCCTCCTCCTCCTCCTCCTACTCCTCCTCCTCATAGGCTATTGACGTCACACTGTGGTTTTGCTGACGTCACTAACCCCAAGAGTTGAGGAGGAGGAGGAGGAGAAGGAGGAGGAGGAGGAGGAGGGAGTGAATTCGTCTCCAGGCCTCCTCCTCCTCCTCCTCCTCCTTCGTGATACCTGCCTCATATATTCCCCTCCCACTCTCTAGTTTCTCCTCTTCCTCCTCCTCCTCCTCCTTCTTCTCTTTCTCCTCCTCTTATTCCATCTCCTCCTCCTCCTTCTCTTCCTCCTTGTAGTTATCGAATGTCTACCTTAAGCATTACTCTCTCTCTCTCTCTCTCTCTCTCTCTCTCTCTCTCTCTCTCTCTCTCTCTCTCTCTCTCTCTCTCTCTCATTGTTTTTACGTTCGACTCGCTATCAGTGTTTTTGTTTATTTGTTTGTTTTCGTTTCCTTAGCAAAATCGAATTAAAAATATGTATGTTCATGAAAGTAAATATGTGTGTGTGTGTGTGTGTGTGTGTGTGTGTGTGTGTGTGTGTGTGTGTGTGTGTGTGTGTGTGTAGTAGAATAAATACTAACTTCGTCTTCCTCTTTATTCATTCTTTTTTTGTTTCTTTACCTTCGCAAATGATGAGATGAAAAACAACAATAAATGAAAAATAAATAAAACCGGGTTACTTTTTTTTAATCGAGGTTTGTCACAGGAATAAGAAGAAAAAAAAGTGACATTGAGAGTTTTCCTGTTTTAAATACGTTTCTCTGTGTGTGTGTGTGTGTGTGTGTGTGTGTGTGTGTTGCTTATGAAGATTATTATTCACTATTATTTTTCTTATTTCGTGTTGTTTATCATATTTTCTAATTCTTTTGTTTTTCTGTTTTGCTGTTTTTTTTATTTTTTTCTCTATTTTCTCTTCATTTTATTTTTTCCTCTCATTGTTGTTGTTGTTGTTGTTGTTATTGATGTTAATGATTTATATTACCCTTGTTGTTGTTGTTAATTTGTTGTTGTTGTTGTTGTTGTTGTTGTTGCCCTGTTTACTCTTTTCACCTCATAATTCACACACACAAGGGCAATAATTTCCTCCTCTCTTCCTCCTCCTCCTCCTCTTTTCTTTTCTCTCATCCTTTCCCTTTTTCCGCTTTTCTCATTGTCTTTATTTACTTTATTCGTATTAATCATATATAGCGTTCATTGCTCTCTCTCTCTCTCTCTCTCTCTCTCTCTCTCTCTCTCTCTCTCTCTCTCTCCCTTGCTCTTTCCCGTTATTGGACCGTTTGGCTTCTGTTACCTCCCTCCTTCTTCCCTCTCTTCCTCCCTCCCTTCCTCCCTCCTTCGTCTTTAGTTACGCGTTCTTGTCTTGTTACTGACAGTTTTATTCCTCCTCCTCCTCCTCCTATTTCCTGACCTTTACTCTTGATTAAATTAAGGGACACGTGTTGAAGGAGGAGGAGGAGGAGGAAAGGAAGAAGGAAAAAAATATAACGGGAATTTTGCAGTTTTTTTTTTTCTCGTGTGTGTGTGTGTGTGTGTGTGTGTGTGTGTGTGTGTGTGTGTGTGTGTAACAGGTGGTTGTGGAGAGAGAGAGAGAGAGAGAAAGCACCTCCCCCCTTACCCCTCCTTCACCTTTCCAAATTAGGAGGAGCGGGCCAGACATGGGTGATGGGGGGTGGGTAGGGGGGAAGGGGAGGAGGGGGGGGAAGGGGCGAGAGGTGAGGGTGGAGGGCTGATAAGGGGGTCAGAGGTCATCTTACCCCCATTCCTCCCCCTCCCCCTCTCCTTCCCTCTCCCCTCCCCTTCTCTTCCCCTCACCCACCCTCCTCCTCCTCTTCCTTGCACCCCTTCCCTAACTCATGACCTCTTACTCTTCCTTCCTTCCCTCCCTCCCTTTCATTCATTGCTCTTCCTTCTTTTCTTTCCCTTCTCTTCTTTTTTCTTTCTTTGCTTGATTTCTTCGTTCCCTTTCCCTCCCTTTTTCCCTTTCTTCCAACTATCATTCGTTCCTCTCTTCCATTTTCTTTCTTATCTTTTCATTCCTTTCCTGTACTTCATTTATTTTCTCTCCATTTATTTTCTCTACTTTTCTTCCTTTCTTTCCTCCCTTTTTTTTCTTCTCTCCATTTCATCCCTCTTCATCCTCCCCTTTCTTCCCTTCTTCTTACTCTTCCCTTCTTTTCCTTTTTTTATTTTTTCTTCCTTCTATTCCCTTCACTTTCCCTCTTCCTTCCCTTCCCTATTTTTCCCCCTATCTCCCTTTTTTTCCCTTTCTTCCTCTTACTATTCGTTTACCTCTTCCATTTTCTTTCGTTTCCTTCTCTCCCTTTCCCTTCCCCTCCGTCCTCTTCTTTTCCTTTTATTCGCCGCCTTTTTATTTCTCTTCCCTTTCCCTTATTTTCCATTTTTTTCTATCTTTTTGTTTCCCATTTCCTATCTTCTCTTTCTCTTGCTCTCTCTTCCCCTTCCTCCTCCCTCTTTCTTTCTTCCATGATTTTTTTTACTTCTCATTCAATCCCTCCTCCTATCTTCCTCCCTTTCTTTCACGCTTTTCCTCTCTCTTTCCTTCCTTTTCTCCCTTCCATCTTTTATCCCTTCCTCTTCTATTTTTTTCTTCAGTCTTCTTTTTGCTCCTCTCCATCATCCCTCTTTTCCTCTTTTCCCTTCCTTTTCTCTTTTTCCTCTTTCTCTCCTTCCCTTTCTCCTCTTCCATTCTTTCTTTTTTCCTTCTTCCTACTCTTTACTTCTTCCTGTTTCTTTTTCTTTCCCTCTTCCTTCCCTTCCCTATTTTTCCTCTCTCTGCTCCTCTTCCTCTTCCTACTCCTCCCATCTTTCTTTCCTTCCCTTCCTGCCTTTCATTTTTTTCTCTCCATTCCCCTTTCTTTTCCCTTCCTCCCCTTTCCTTTTCTTTTTTTTACTTTCCTTCCTCCTCTCCTTCCTTTTCTTCCCTTTCTCCTCCCCAATTATTCCTTAAAACCCCACTTTCCCAACCCATTCATCTCCCCAACCCTTCAACTCCCCATTCTCCTTCCCCTCCCCTCCCCTTCCCTTCTTCTGTCTCTACTCCCCTTCCTCTTCCTTTCCTTCCACTCCCTTCTTCCTCCCCATCTCCTCAACTCCCCACTCTTTCCTCCCCTTCCTCCTCTTCCCTCCTTTCACCCCATCAACCCTTACTCTTTCCCTCCTTCACCCTTAACCCTTAACACCCCACGTCACCCCTTCACTTATCACCCCACTCCCCTATTACCTCCCCATCCCCTCTCCCCTTCACCCCCCTTCACCCCCCTTCTCCACCCCTTCACCCCGAAGTCGCTACGCGGGAGGTCCTCAACGAACACACTTTCTCCCCCTTTTTAGTCTCCCCGTTCGTGTTCCAAAGAAACGCACAGGAAGAACAAACAACAGCAGGTCTGCTGTTGTTTGTTCTTCCTTTGTGTTACTTTGTGTTCCTCTCCCCGCCTCCCTTCTCTTCTTACTTACCCTCCCCCCTTTCTTTCTTTCCCCCTTCTCCTCTTTCCACTGCGTTCCTCTTTCTCTTCTCACCCCATCCCTCTTCTCCCCTTCTCTCCCCTTCTCCCCTCCCCTCCCTCCTTCCTTTCTTTCCCGTTCTCTTGTTTCCACTGCGTTCCTCCTCCTCTTCTCTCCCCGTTCCCGTTCATTCCCTTCTCTCCCCTCCCCCTTCTCTTCTTTCCTCCCACCCCTCACCTTCTCACCCCCATCCCCTTCTTGCTCCCCTCTCTCTGCATTGACTCCCTTCCCTATCATATTATCTCCCCACTAATTCCTCATTCTCCTTCCCATTCCTCACCTCCCCTCCTCCTCCAAGCGGCCCCCTGACACACACACACACTTTACCTGCCTTACCAATCAATACAGGGGGCGGGAAAAGACGAATGGGGGCAAAAGGGGGGGCGGGGCATAGGGTTGGAATTTATATCCCCCTCCCCCCTCCCCCCCCAGGGAAAGTAATCGTCGCGGGTGTAGCCAGATGCGGAGGGGGAGGGGGGAGGCCGGGGTCACTAGGGGGAGACGGGTCACCAGCTGGGGGCATGGGGTAGGTCAGCAAGTTACGACGGGGCGGGGGTCAAGGGAGCGTGACCTGCCGCTGGGGTTGCCTGGGGAACACCTGTGAACCCCCTGGGGCTGGCTGGGAGGGGGGAGAAAGAAAAGGGGAGGGAAGAAATGGAACAGAGGGAGGGGGGGGGTGGAACGTCACATTGGGAAGGGGTGGAAAGGGGAATATGGGGGGGGGGGGAATGGGGAGGCGTTCTGCACGTGTTTAGTTTTTTTTTTTTTTTTAAGGGTGTAGACGTGCGTTATTGTGTACGTGCGTGTCTGTGTGTACGTTTTTTTTTTTTTTTTGTGTGTGTGTGTGTACGTCTGTTTATGTGCGACCGGTTCTTTTTTTAACTTCATTCATATTTTTTTTTTTTAGTCGTGCATCTTTTTATTTTTATTTTTTTATCTCATCCCCGTGCGCGTGGTCTCGGGGCTCATCTCCGTGGCAGAGTTCCTCAAACTTTTTACCCTCTTCATGAACACCAAACACTCTATGTAAAGTTTTCGTGGTGTATTTTTTGTTCCTTATTTTTTGTTTGTTTTGTTTAGGAGCCGACACACCCGCCTTATCGAACTCCCTTGAACTTGATCCTGATATATAATGCGCAGGGGACCCGTACAGCCGACACACACGCCTTATCGAACTCCCTTGAACTTGATCCTGATATATAATGCGCAGGGGACCCGTACAGCCGACACACCCGCCTTATCGAACTCCCTTGAACTTGATCCTGATATATAATGCGCAGGGGACCCGTACAGCCGACACACACGCCTTATCGAACTCCCTTGAACTTGATCCTGATATATAATGCGCAGGGGACCCGTACAGCCGACACACACGCCTTATCGAACTCCCTTGAACTTGATCCTGATATATAATGCGCAGGGGACCCGTACAGCCGACACACGCCTTATCGAACTCCCTTGAACTTGATCCTGATATATAATGCGCAGGGGACCCGTACAGCCGACACACCCGCCTTATCGAACTCCCTTGAACTTGATCCTGATATATAATGCAGGGGACCCGTACAGCCGACACACCCGCCTTATCGAACTCCCTTGAACTTGATCCTGATATATAATGCGCAGGGGACCCGTACAGCCGACACACCCGCCTTATCGAACTCCCTTGAACTTGATCCTGATATATAATGCGCAGGGGACCCGTACAGCCGACACACCCGCCTTATCGAACTCCCTTGAACTTGATCCTGATATATAATGCGCAGGGGACCCGTACAGCCGACACACCCGCCTTTCCGAACTCCCTTGAACTTGATCCTGATATATAATGCGCAGGGGACCCGTACAGCCGACACACCCGCCTTTCCGAACTCCCTTGAACTTGATCCTGATATATAATGCGCAGGGGACCCGTACAGCCGACACACCCGCCTTTCCGAACTCCCTTCCTTGAACTTGATCTTGATATATAATGCGCAGGGGACCCGTACAGCCGACACACCCGCCTTTCCGAACTCCCTTCCTTGAACTTGATCTTGATATATAATGCGCAGGGGACCCGTACAGCCGACACACCCGCCTTATCGAACTCCCTTGAACTTGATCCTGATATATAATGCGCAGGGGACCCGTACAGCCGACACACGCCTTATCGAACTCCCTTGAACTTGATCCTGATATATAATGCAGGGAGCCGTACAGCCGACACACAATCCTTATCGACCTCCCTTGAACTTGATCCTGATATATAATGCGCAGGGGACCCGTACAGCCGACACACACGCCTTATCGAACTCCCTTGAACTTGATCCTGATATATAATCCTCAGCGGACCAGAACACCCGACACACACGCCTTATCGAACTCCCTTGAACTTGATCCTGATATATAATGCGCAGGGGACCCGTACAGCCGACACACCCGCCTTATCGAACTCCCTTGAACTTGATCCTGATATATAATGCGCAGGGGACCCGTACAGCCGACACACGCCTTATCGAACTCCTTGAACTTGATCCTGATATATAATGCGCAGGGGACCCGTACAGCCGACACACGCCTTATCGAACTCCTTGAACTTGATCCTGATATATAATGCGCAGGGGACCCGTACAGCCGACACACACGCCTTATCGAACTCCTTGAACTTGATCCTGATATATAATGCGCAGGGGACCCGTACAGCCGACACACGCCTTATCGAACTCCCTTGAACTTGATCCTGATATATAATGCGCAGGGGACCCGTACAGCCGACACACACGCCTTATCGAACTCCCTTGAACTTGATCCTGATATATAATGCGCAGGGGACCCGTACAGCCGACACACACGCCTTATCGAACTCCCTTGAACTTGATCCTGATATATAATGCGCAGGGGACCCGTACAGCCGACACACGCCTTATCGAACTCCCTTGAACTTGATCATGATATATAATGCGCAGGGGACCCTTACAGCCGACACACGCCTTTCCGAACTCCCTTGAACTTGATCCTGATATATAATGCGCAGGGGACCCGTACAGCCGACACACACGCCTTATCGAACTCCCTTGAACTTGATCCTGATATATAATGCGCAGGGGACCCGTACAGCCGACACACACGCCTTATCGAACTCCCTTGAACTTGATCCTGATATATAATGCGCAGGGGACCCGTACAGCCGACACACACGCCTTATCGAACTCCCTTGAACTTGATCCTGATATATAATGCGCAGGGGACCCGTACAGCCGACACACCGCCTTATCGAACTCCCTTGAACTTGATCCTGATATATAATGCGCAGGGGACCCGTACAGCCGACACACGCCTTATCGAACTCCCTTGAACTTGATCCTGATATATAATGCGCAGGGGACCCGTACAGCCGACACACCCGCCTTATCGAACTCCCTTGAACTTGATCCTGATATATAATGCGCAGGGGACCCGTACAGCCGACACACACGCCTTATCGAACTCCCTTGAACTTGATCCTGATATATAATGCGCAGGGGACCCGTACAGCCGACACACCCGCCTTATCGAACTCCTTGAACTTGATCCTGATATATAATGCGCAGGGGACCCGTACAGCCGACACACACGCCTTATCGAACTCCCTTGAACTTGATCCTGATATATAATGCGCAGGGGACCCGTACAGCCGACACACCCGCCTTATCGAACTCCCTTGAACTTGATCCTGATATATAATGCGCAGGGGACCCGTACAACCGACACACACGCCTTTGGCGAACATTGAAATCTCCCAAGATGGAGATTTCAGCGAAGGGAGAGTGAGTCAAGATGTGCTCCACTTTAAGAGTTCAAGTAGTCAAAGAATTTTACATAGTTAGTAGAGTTAGGTGAGAGATAAACAGCACTGATGTTTTTAGTAATAGAATGACAATGAAGTCTTAGCCAGATGGTGGAAAATTCAGAAGAGTCAAGGTCGTGGGCACGAGAGCAAGTGATGTCGTTGCGCACGTAGGCGCAACATCCAGCTTTGGATTGAAATTTAGGATAGAGATAGTAGGAGGGAACAGAGTAGAGTTTGCTGTCAGCAGCCTCAGAAACCTGTGTTTCGGTGAGGAAGAGAGATGAGGTTTAGAGGAGGAGAGATGGTGTTCCATAGAATGAAAATTAGAACGAAGACCACGAATGTTGCAGAACTACCACCAGGGTCATGAAACTACCCCTGGAAATGATCCAAACTCCTACGAAAGCCTTGTCAAATGTGTGTGCTTGGACGACGAAATGTTTAAGAATATGTGTTAGCGAGTCTGAGCGAGGAGGAAAATCGTTAAAGAGTGAGTGTGTGTGTGTGAGAGAGAGTGAGAGTAGGGCGTTTAAGATAAGGACAAAAAAGTACGGAGTGACGATTATCAGCAAGGGAGTAATAAGTGGCAATAAGAGAGAGAGAGATGACTGATAAGAGAGAGAGAGAGAGAGAGAGAGAGAGAGAGAGAGAGAGAGAGAGAGAGAGAGAGAGAGAGAGAGAGAGAGAGGGGACGTATCCGATAAAGATAACAAGCTAAACATTGCATTCGTTTTTGCTTTGTTGTTACTGTGATTCTTGTTTTTTTTCTTTTGTTTTCTTTTTCTTCTTTTTTTCCTGCTTCTTCTTCTTCTTCAACTTATTCGTATTCTTGTTGTTGTTGTTGTTGTGAGATTCTTAAGTTACATTGCGCGTGAACGAAAGAAAACATGCAGTACTGAACCCTGACTAAAAAAAAAATAATAATAATAATGATGATAATAATAAAGTAAATAATATAGATGACTGGATGGTATGCACTTAGTAAATAATCTTGGGTCGAGGGGAACAAAACTGACAGTAATAATAATAATAATAATAATAATAATAATAATAATAATAATAATAATAATAATAATAATAATAATAATAAGAAGAAGAAGAAGAAGAAGAAGAAGAAGAAGAAGATGGCTGACTGTGTATGATAATGAAAGGAAGACAAAACGAAACGAAATAAAAAGGCGAACGACTAATGAAAAAAAAAGAAGAAAGAATGAAAAAAAAGTGAGTAAAGGAAATAATTATATATGATGCATGACAAAAGAGTGAAAAGAGGAAATTTAAAAGACACACACAGACAGAAAGACAAACAGGCAGACAGACAGAAACACAGACACAAAAAACGGACAGACGGGTAAAATGAATGACTGAATGAATAGATGAATGAATGAAGGAATAAGCAAACTAAAATAAATGAAGGAAGGAAGAAATGAATGGGTGAAATGGAAGAAAAAAATGAATGAGTGTATGAAAGAAAAAAAAAAACTAAAAAATAACTGAAATGGACAATCAAATATAAATGAAAAAAAAAACAATAACAATAAAAGTAATAAGAAAATAAACAGAGCAAATAAATGGAACGAATAAATAAATAAATAAAATAAACAAACAAACAAACAAATAAAAACAAACACACACAAACCAGACTAGAAGAGCAGCGTAGGTAACACTTTCTCTTTCTCACCTGGAGCCTATTGTCTTCCTTAGGCCTATACCACATACCTTATATATTATTCTACCTGTGTAAGGCGGCGGAGGAGAGGCTCGTAACGGTAGATAGGGGAGGGGGGAAGGTGTGTGTGTGTGTGTGTGTGTGTGTGTGTGTGTGTGTGTGTGTGTGTGTGTGTGTGTGAGTGCTTAGGTAGACTGGAAGGTAGGTAGGCAAGCAGATAGATAGATAGATAGATAGATAGATAGATAGATGGAGGTAGATAGGTTAACAGCCAGACAAAAACAATGACAGTAGTAGTAGTAGTAGTAGTTAAGAGCAGTGAGTAGCGGGCTTTTTTTCATATTTGTTTCCTTTTTTTTATGCCCTTGAACTGACTCCTTTGCTGTAAAAAAAAAAAAAAAGTGGTAGTAGTAGTAGAAGTAAATAGACAGTCAAATATGTAAATAGGTAGGTAAGTAGAGAGGTGAGTAGTTAGGTAAGCAACATGGTTCAATTTACCTTAACAATTTACCTTACCAATTTACCTTACTCACCTGTACGACGTGTTCTTGTCTCTACGGATTCAACTTTCTCTCCTACCTCACCTCACCCCCTTACCTTACCTTCTCCTCTCTCCCCTCTTCTCCCCTCCAACACCCCTACCTTACCTCTACATACCTGAGGGGGTGTTGTAATGAAGGTAATGGTAGTAGTAGTAGTAGTAGTAGTAATAGTAGTAGTAGTAGTAGTAGAAGAAATAGCAAAGAAAGACGGAAGAAGGGAAGAAACGAAGGAAGGAAGAAAGGAAGTTTGGGAGAATGGGAAGGAAGGAAATAACAGCAAAAACAACAATAACAACAACAAAAAAAAATATACAATAGCAACAGTGTAATGACAAAGAAAAAAGAAAGCAGAGAGGAAATTAGCAACAGATGGAGGAACAATATAATTTATGGAAGGAGGAGGAGGAGGAGGAGAAGGAGGAGAAAAGGAAGGGGGTGGAGGAAATTGGTTTAGAAGAGGGGGGGTGGGGGGAGTGGAGGAGGAGAGCTACTGGAGAGGAAAAAAATTGTAGGCCTATGTTGTGGAGGGGGAGAAATTTAATGGAGGAGGAAGAGGGAAAGGGGGGAGAAGGGAGTAATAGAGGAGGGAGGGGAGGGGAAGAAGTGTAAAAGTGTAGGCCTATAAGGTAATACTCCCCTCCCCTCCTCCTCTTCCTCCTCCTCCTCCTCCTCCTCCTCCTCCCCCTTATAATGATACTCCCCCCTTTTCACTCCCTGCTTTCTCTCTCCCTTCCTTACTTCCAATCTCCCCATCTTCACCCCCTCACTCCCCTACCCTTGTACCCATTCCCCCTTCCTCTAAATTAACTAATACAATACTCCCCTTTCTCCCCATCTCCTTCTCCCCTCCCCATTGCCTCCCTTTCTTATCACTTATCACCCCTTCACTTCCCCTCATTCCCCATTTCAAGACAACCTCCCCTCCCCACTAACCCCATCACCCCATCCCACCCCCACCTCCATCATCACCCTCTTTCCCTACATCATCTTCAGGTAGCACTCCCCATCCCTCCTTAATGACTCCCTCCTCTTCCCACTAACCCCCCCACCAACCCTCTCATCCGCAATCCCTCAACACCACTTTCCTCCCCACATCACCACCTCCATCATCACCACCTCCATCACCACCACCTCCATCACCACCACCTCCATCACTACCTCCATCACCACCACCTCCATCATCAACACCACATCCTCCCCTCCATCACTACCACATCCTCACCTTCCTTTTTTCTCCTCACTTGGCTGAGTTTACGACATCCCCTCCTCCTCTTCCTCCTTTCCGCCCTCCTCCTCCTTGTATTCCTCCTCCCTGCCCTCCTCCCCTCCTCCCCACCTCCTCTTCTACTACGTACTTTACTGTTACTACGAAGTTATGATCCTCCTTCTCATCCTCCTCCTACTCTAAAAATGATTCCTAGGTTGAAAAGTTTATCATATGAACAAAGGCTTCAAGAAGTAAATTTATTCAGCCTATCAAAACTAAGAATGCGAGGCGATCTAATAGATTGTTTAAAATGTTTAAAGGATTCAGTGATATTAACGCGGAAGATAACTTTACAATTGATCGATCAAATAGAACAAGAAGAAATCACAATTTGAAGATAAGTGGTAAAAGATTCTCGTCGCACGAAGCTAAACACTTCTTCTTCAATCGAGTTGTTAATGTTTGGAACTCTCTA
>NC_066516.1:14270910-14315910 GCF_024679095.1 Eriocheir sinensis
TGAGGAATGAGCCACCGGGAATACACTGGGGGCGCGTTACCATGGTGTGCTTTGTCCCCCTCCCCTTCGTTACACTAAATATTTAACTTTACTTCCAAACCGTTCGCCTGTGGGTCTAAAACGCTTTAAACTATCTGAAAACAGTTACTTGTGAGGAATGAGCAGCCGGGAATACACTGGAGGCGCGTTACCATGCTGTGTTTTGTCCCCCTCAGCATCCTTACCGCTATACCTTATTTTAATCCCCCAATGTTCGGTCAAGAATGCTTAAATCTACCTAATGACAGTTAATTGTGATGAATGAGACCGGGTATACACTGGGGGCGCGTTACCATGGTGTGCTGTTTTTGTCCTCAGCATCCTCACCGCTAATCCTTATTTTAACACACTTTCAAACATCACAGGACACCCATACGCCACACACACATACTAGGGACTACAAGCTACACGTACACACCAGTAACACTCACACAGAACCGCCATAAAGGGATACAAATGGAATAATGATTAACGCCTTCAGGAACAGTTCGCCGCCATGTTGCACGCCGGCTCAGTTCTCACCCTCATAACTCCACTACTAAGAGTCTCACCGGGGAAATGTTAGTGGTGAAGTGTACCTGGTGATCTGTTTAATTAGTCTGGCTACCTGTGATGTAGTGTAAATGCCGCGTACCTGAATTAGAGGGAAAAATGTCTCCCGTGCGTACCTCCTGCTTCGTCCTGGTTCCCGTAATGGCCGCCGTGAAGCTTCTAATTTCATCTACATTCTCTTGATCTTGCCTTTTCTGGGGTTTATTATTCCTTTTATGGCATATTTTGTGTATATAATTTTTTTAGGCATTTTCGTTGGTTTCCTTTTGCTTCTAAGAGTGTCCTTGTGAAAAATGTTTGGTCATCCTTTATATACTCGTAATTTGTCATGTCACTCTACTACATCCTTTATTTCTAACCTATTTCTCGATGTTATTGTTATTTTTTCCATTTTTTGTGCCATGTTTTGTTTCTAAGAGTCCTTATAAAAAATGTTTGGTCATCCTTTACACACTCGTATTTTGTCATGTCACTGTACCATATTCTTTATTTTCTAAGCTATTTTCTCGACGTAACTATTTCTTTCTCTATTTTCAGTGTCATGTTTTGTTTCTAAATGCGTCTCTGTAAAAATTGTAATATTTCTTTTGTTTGTCTTCAAGTGGGTGTCTCTTAAGCAGTTTTTTTTTCCCTAGTTAATTTTCTCAACAACATTTGCTTTTCAACGATCATTTATTCAACAAGTGGCGAGTTCAGTGAGGTTTTTATTATTTTACAAACGCTGCGTGCAAAAAGGGGAATTTAAACAGACTAACACCAGCAATAGAAGTAGCTATAATTTCAACACAGCTTTTGAGGATATTAAAGCCTTTCCTTGCCTATTTAAACCTCATAGTAGTGTAGGAAGAGACCAATCAACCTTTTTTCTCAATAAGCGAATGTGTGAATAGGGATGAAAATTATAACAGTACGTATGTGCGAAAAAAAAAATCGTTAACGGTCTCTGCATTTCGCACAAAACAGAACTTCGAATGACTGCTCCGAGATCTCAAAAGCATTTATTTATATGTGTTTTGTTTCTAAGTACTATTTTATCGCCTTAGGAAAGCACAAATGTTAGTCATCACGAAAATATAACATGAAAATAGAGTTCGAGTGATACATTTCTTTCTGTCATCTATATATATATATACATATACATATATATATATATATATATATATATATATATATATATATATATATATATATATATATGTATATATATATATATATATATGTTTGTGCGTGTGTGTGTGAGAGAGATTTTGACTGTCCTTTTTTCAAGAAAACTTAAGGACAAACAGGCTCAAAAAAGGACAGACTGTCCTTAAAAGGACAAACATGGCAACCCTGCCACACATACGAGTCTGGTGACTGCGGCAGTTTCAAAAGAGCAACCTGCATTGTGAGTCAGTAAATTTAATTTTTGTGGACTGAATATGACACACAAAAGTTGATGAATGTGGATTTTTGGTCAAGGTGCTGAAGGTTAACGATCATTATTCTCTCTCTCTCTCTCTCTCTCTCTCTCTCTCTCTCTCTCTCTCTCGACCATTGGGCCACCACAACTTAAGTCCCCAGGACCCCAGTGGGCCCTCAGTTACCAGTGGGCCCTAGGCCAATGGCCTATGTTGCCTATTGGCAAATCCGGCCCTGCCTCTAAGTCCATATAAGCCAGCACCATTTTTGCATTTTCCCTTTTTTTTCTCTTCTATTTCCTTCTTTCTTCACTTCCTTTCTTCTCTTTCCCGTCCTCTAAGTCCATATAAGCCAGCACCATTTTTGCATTTTCCCTTTTTTTTCTCTTCTATTTCCTTCTTTCTTCACTTCCTTTCTTCTCTTTCCCGTCCTCCAAGTCCATATAAACCCCTATCATCATTTTTGCTTCTTCCCGTTTTTCTTTTTTTTCTCCTATTTCCTTCTTTCTTCACTTCCTTTCTTCTCTTTCCCGTCCTCTAAGTCCATATAAGCCAGCACCATTTTTGCATTTTCCCTTTTTTTTCTTTTTCTCTTCTATTTCCTTCTTTCTTCACTTCCTTTCTTCTCTTTCCCGTCCTCTAAGTCCATATAAGCCAGCACCATTTTTGCATTTTCCCTTTTTTTCTTTTTCTCTTCTATTTCCTTCTTTCTTCACTTCCTTTCTTCTCTTTCCATTCCTCTAAGTCCATATAAAACGCAATCACTTTTTTTTTTCCTTCCTGTCGTTTTCCTTTTATCTCTCCTACGTCCTTCTTTCGTCACTTCCTTTCTTCGTCTTCTTCTCTCATGTCTTTATCTTTTGCCTTCGTCATCATTAGTTCCTTCCTTCCTTCCTTCCTTCCTCATCGTTTCTCATTTGATTTCCTTCCTTCCCGTCTTCCTTTCTTGCTTGCATCTTTCCTTTCCTCCTACCTTCCTTTTTTTCTGTATTTCCATTCTACCTTCTTCCCTTCCTTACCTTCCTTTCTTTCTTTCTTCCTTGCTTCTTTTCTATCCTTCCTTACCTTTCCCCATTCTTCCCTCCCTTTCTTTCTTCTTTCTTTCATTTTATTCTTCCTTCCTCTCTTCCTTCCTTTCATTCTTCCTTCCTTTCTTCCTTCTTTATTTCCTCTTTTATTGCTGCTTAACCTTAACTCCTTGCTGCCTGTAAGAGAGAGAGAGAGAGAGAGAGAGAGAGAGAGAGAGAGAGAGAGAGAGAGAATCTTCAACCAGAGGGAGAGAGGAAGGAAAAAAAGTAAGAGTGTGAGGTAACTAAGGAGAGAGAGAGAGAGAGAGAGAGAGAGAGAGAGAGAGAGAGAGAGAGAGAGAGAGAGAGAGAGAGAGAGAGAGAGAGAGAGAGAGGAGGATAGGAAGGAAGGAGGGAGAGGAAATATTAGATAACAGGCAGGAGGGAGAAGAGGAGGAGGAGGAGGAGGAGGGAAAAAATTGCAAGGTGTAATTGCGTGAGGCAGGTCAGGAGAAGGAACTGAGGAGGAGGAGGAGGAGGAAGAGGGCAAGGAGAGGGAGAGAGGAAGAGGGAAGGAAAGAGTGGCCGAGGAGGAGGAAGAAGGATGGAAAGTGACCGAGGAGGAGGAGGAGGGAGGGAGGGAGGGAGAGGATGTCCAAAGTGTAAAGGGAAGAAGGGTGAAAACAGAGTGATTGAGATGGGAAGAAAGGAGAGAAGGAAGGAAGGAAAGGAAGAAGGAAGGAGGGAAGGAAGGGAGGAAAGGAAGAAGGAACGAAAAAAAAGTTACTAAAAATATGAAAGGATGAATAGAGAGATAAGAGGTTAGAGGAAGGGAAAGAAAGAAAGAAAGAAAGAAAGAAAGAAGTTACTAAAATATGGAAGAAGTGTAAAGAGAGATATAAGGTAAAGAGAAGGGGGAAGAGAAGGAGGGAAGGAAGAAAGAAATAGCGGGAGGAGGGAAGAAAGGAAGATACGCATGGAAAAGGGAGAAAGAAAGTGAAGGAAAAAAAAAGAGAAAGAAAGTGAAGGAAAAAAAAGAGAAAGAAAGTGAAGGAAAAAAAAAGAAAAATGATAAGGTAAAGAGAAGGGGGAAGAGAGGGAAGGAAGGAAGAAAGGAAGACAAAAAGAATAAGAAAAGATAGGAGATAATTATACACATGGAAAAGGGAGAAAGAAAGTGAAGGAAAAAAAAGAGAAAAATGATAAGGTAAAGAGAAGGGGGAAGAGAGGGAAGGAAGGAAGAAAGGAAGACAAAAAGAATAAGAAAAGGTAGAAGGAGATATTTATACACATGGAAAAGGGAGAAAGAAAGTGAAGGAAAAAGAAAAGAAAAATGATAAGGGAAAGAGAAGGGGGAAGAGAGAGAGGGAAGGAAGAAAGGAAGAGCAGGAGGAGGGGAAAAAGGAAGATAAAAATAAGATAAAGATAAATTATACACAGGGAAAAGGGAGAGAGAATAAGTACAGGATAGAAAGCAGGAGATGAGGTAGACGAGAAAAATAAAGAAAAATAAGGAAGGAAGAAATAACAAGGAACAAGAAAAGATAGAAAGAGAAATGAGATCAGCAAGGAAGAGAGGGAGGAAAGGAAAAGAAGTAAAGGAAGGGAGGAGAGAAATAAAGAAGGGAGGAGGAGAGTTAAGAAGCATAAGAAAGAGAGAGAGAGAGAGAGAGAGAGAGAGAGAGAGAGAGAGAGAGAGAGAGAGAGAGAGAGAGAGAGAGAGAGAGAGAGAGAGAGAGACTTGTTTACATGAGAAATCGCTGATACACACACACACACACTCTCTCTCTCTCTCTCTCTCTCTCTCTCAATAAAGCAATTTCGATCATAAGGAAAAATTACTTCCTATTAATTTTCCCTCCAATCATTTGTTTCCTCCTCCTCCTCCTCCTCCTCTTCCTCCTCTTCCTCCTCCTCTTGATCACTAATAAAAAAATAAAAAAACGGGGGGAAGTAAGAATGGGAATAATGATAATGATGATGATGATGATGGGATGATGAAAGTGGAGCAATTATATGGTTAAGTCATTTGTTGTGTTCTTGTGGTGATGGTGATGATGGTGGGGGAGGGAGGGAGTGGTGGTGGTGGTGGTGGTGATGACGGGGAAGGGAATGGCGTGTTGCTAAGAGGAGGAGGAGGAGGAGGAGGAGGAGGAGGAGCAAAAAGGTTAGAGGTAGGGAACATAAATAGGAGGAAGGGAAGGTTGAGAGGGAGGAGAAGGAGGAGGAGGAGGAGGAGGGAATGGAGAAAGAAGAGAAGGTGGAGGAGGAGGAGAAGCAAAATGGTTAGAAGAAAGAAAGTTAAATAAAAGGAAGGAGGGAAGGTTGATAAAGAAAAGGTGGAAGAGAAGAAAAGAAGAGAGAGGAGGAGAAGGAAGAAAAGGAGGAGGAGGAGGAGGAAGATCAAAATGGTTAGAAGAAGGGAAGTTTAATAAAAGGAAGAAGGGAAGGTTGATATGAAAGAAAAGGTGGAAGAGAAGAAGAAGAAGAAGAGAGGAGGAGAAGGAAGAAAAGGAGGAGGAGGCGGAAAACTAAGGAGTGAAGAAAGGTAAAACAGAGTGAAGGTTAGGTTTATAGGAAGAAAAAGGAGGAGGAGGAGGAGGAGAAAAGAGTGAAGGAGGAGGAGGAGGAGGACTATATATAAGAACTGTAGAAGGATAGAAGAAAGAGGAGGTTAGGAAGAACTACTACCACAACTATCACTACTACAAATCCTCCTCCTCCACCTCCTCCTCCTCCTCTTCCTCCTCCTCCTCCTCCTCCTCCAGGAAGTTTTTGTACGCGCCTCACCTGAGCGGTTTTAAGATTAATTGCTCTCTTACTTATCTCCTCCTCCTCCTCTTCCTCCTCCTCCTCCTTCTGCACCTCGTCACCTGCGCCTGTTAATGACAAATTGCTCTGACCAACATAAGTGGAGGAGGAAAAACGAGGAGGAGAAGGAGGAGGAGGAGGAGGGAACGTTAGGTGAAGAGTGAGTGAATGGTATGATAACAGATAGACAGGTGAGAGAGAGAGAGAGAGAGAGAGAGAGAGAGAGAGAGAGAGAGAGAGAGAGAGAGAGAGAGAGAGAGAGAGAGAGAGAGAGAGAGAGAGAGAGAGAGAGAGAGAGAGAAACCGCTAAACATAATGAGGCTGTGTGGGTAGTTAAGGGGCCAGAAGAGGAGGAGGAGGAGGAGGAGGAGGAGGAGGAGGAAGAAGAAGAAGAAGAAGAAGAAGAAGAAGAAGAGGAGGAGCAGGAGGAGAGGAGAGGAGAAAAATTAACTACCTGAACCACACTACTACAACCTCCACCACTACCTCCTCCTCCTCCTCCTCCTCCTCCTCTCTCTCTCAATTATCTCATCTCCTCCTCCTCCTCCTTCTCCTATATCATCCCTTCCCATTACCCCCTTCACCTCCCCCCCCCCCCTCTTCATAACCACCACCACTACCACCACCACCACTTCTATCACCATCATCCTTACCTCCCCTCACCTCCTCCCCACCACCACCACCACCACCACTACTTAAATAAAACGCCTAAACTGGCTATTATCGTCATCTTATCAGTTATCTCAGCATTGACGTCAGAGAGAGAGAGAGAGAGAGAGAGAGAGAGAGAGAGAGAGAGAGAGAGAGTTTGAGGTATAAGCATTAGAGAAAGAATAAAAAGTAAAGATGATGATTAGCAGCAGATGAAAAATTAGAAGAGGAGAAGGAGGAGGAGGAGGAGGGGAGGGTGACGTGTGCTATGTTTGAAGAAGAGGAGGAGAAAGATGATGAGGTTAAGGAGTCTGATAAGAGAACAGGAGGAGGAGGAGGAGGAGGACGTCGTGAGAACAGTGATAATGACAGATCGTTTATAGAAAGAAGGAAAACAAGATGTGAATGTTATTATTACTCTTCTCTTTATTACTTATTTACTTTATTTCTTCACTAAAGGAGACAATTCAATAACCACAATATTTATCTTTTTCATGCCCTCAAAAAACGTCACTCCCACAAGGGTAACAAAAGGAGCCAAGCAAATTCAATAACCACAATATTTATCTTTTTCATGCCCTCAAAAAACGTCACTCCCACAAGGGTAACAAAAGGAGCCAAGCAGTGTACCAATTTAGTTCCCTAGGCGTCCTTATGTCCCTCACTTGAATGCGTTGAAGTCGTGGGAGGAAAGAAAAAACAACAGTAGAAAGGAAGGGTGTTTGAAGATTTACCAGTGAAAGGGATGAAAGAATAAAGATGCTGGTAGATTTTTGCATTGGGAAGTTGGACAGCATATAAAGAAAAACAATAGAAGGAAGGAAGGGTGTTTGAGGATTTACCAGTGAAAGGGATGAAAGAATATTTTGAGTTAAATATAGACCGACTGGTGGATTTTTGCATTGGGAAGTTGGACAGCATATAAAGAAAAACAATAGTAGGAAGGAAGGGTGTTTGAGGATTTACCAGTGAAAGGGATGAAAGAACAAAGATGCTGGTGGACTCTTGCATTGGGAAGTTGGATAGCATATAAAGAAAAACAATAGAAGGAAGGAAGGGTGTTTGAGGATTTACCAGTGAAAGGGATGAAAGAATAAAGATGCTGGTGGAGTTTTGCATTGGGAAGTTGGACAGCATATAAAGAAAAACAATAGAAGGAAGGAAGGGTGTTTGAGGATTTACCAGTGAAAGGGATGAAAGAACAAAAATGCTGGTGGACTCTTGCATTGGGAAGTTGGATAGCATATGAAGAAAAACAATAGTAGGAAGGGAGGGTGTTTGAGGATTTACCAATGCAAGGGATGAAAGAATAAAGATGCTGGTGGACTCTTGCATAGGGAAGTTGGACAGCATAGGAATGAGCTCTACCACCCGACTCCCTTCGTTTCCCCCTCTACACCCCCCCCCCCCCTTCCCACATACACACACGAGATTCATACTCCATACAAAGGGGGCCGGACAAAGCCGTTGAGGTATATGGTTAGCAACTAGGAGAGGAGGGAAAAGAAACATGGCGGAGACGAGACCGATCCCCTAACCTCGACGAATCTGGATTTCCGAGAGGTGAAAAGTTTCCGGTTGAGATTTTGAGTTAAATATAGACCGACTAGTGTGTTTAGCGTAAGAAGAAGAAGAAAAACGAGACAGCTGTGTGTGTGTGTGTGTGTGTGTGTGTGTGTGTGTGTGTGTGTGTGTGTGTGTGTGTGTGTGTGTGTGTGTGTGTGTGTGTGTGTGTGTGTTATCGAAGGAAGAGGAAAGGCATATGTGCGAAGAAAAAAGAAAAAAACTGATAGTATTTTTGTTATCGTAAAAAAATGGATTGAGATAGATGTGTGTTAGTGAGTTTGTTTATTTTTGTCTTGTTTTTGTTTTCTTTTTGTTTTCGCTTGCATTAGTTTTACCATCAGAGAGAGAGAGAGAGAGAGAGAGAGAGAGAGAGAGAGAGAGAGAGAGAGAGAGATGAAAGGGTTGATAAAATTTTAACGATTCACGCATGTGTGTGTGTGTGCAAGGGAGGGAGGAAGGGAGGAGGAGGAGGAGGAGGAGGAGGAGAAGGGACCGAGGGAGGGGAGAAGAGATTAGTACAGGTGTTCCCAGGTGAAGATGAGTGAAGTATTATCTCCTCCTCCTCCTCCTCCTCCTCCTCCTCCTCCGTCACCGCCTTCTTTATCTTCTATTGCTCCCTGTCCTGATAAGTGTGTGTGTGTGTGTGTGTGTGTGTGTGTGTGTGTGTGTGTGTGTGTGTGTGTGTGTGTGTGTGTGTGTTCTATTTACGTATTTTCCTTTTTTTTGTTGCCTTGACCTTTTAATGTTCTCTTTTAACATTCCGCTTCTATCTTCTCTCTCTCCTCTTCTTTCTCTCCTCTCTTCTTTCTTTCCTCTCCTCTTTCTCTCTCTCTCTCTCTCTCTCTCTCTCAACACGTGTATTCTATTATTTGTGCATGTTTAAGTGTGTGTGTGTGTGTGTGTGTGTGTGTGTGTAGTTTTCTTTTTATTCATTCGTTCTCTCTCTTTGTTTTCTTCCTTTCCTCCTCCTTTCCTTTCTCCAATTTCTTCTATTCTGCCTACTTTCCTTCTTTTCTTTTTCCATTTTGTTTTGTTCTTCTTTCCTTCCTCCTTCCTTTTCTCCATTTTGTTTTCTTTTTTTCTTCCCTTTTTTCTAGTCTTCCTTTTCTTTCCCTTTTCTATTTTCTGATATTCTGCTTCCTCTCCTGCTTCCCTTTCTCTACTTTCTTCTATATTGTATTCTTTTCTGTTTTCTTTTCTCTTTATCCTCTGAGACTTTGCTTCCTCTCTTTTCTTTTTCTCCATTTGTTACTCTACTTCGTTTTCTTTTTCCTCCATTTTCTTTTTCTCAGCTCCCTTTGTCATTCTTCTTCACACCTTTCCTAATTTGGTTTACCCTCTACGTGTACCAAACAAGTAACACCCGCTTAAAAACAACAAACATTTCTTCTTCTACACAACAGCTATTTTTATCTTCCGCGCTACCATGAAGTAGAAACCCAGTTAAGCTTAAGACAAGACTTGCAAGTAAATCCCTCTCCACAAAGTCCCCCGTTGAATACCTTGTCGATCAGAATTCTTGGCGCGGAGCATTGATAGACATGATCTGTTGTTCCTGAAGTCGTTTGATGTGATGGTGAGAGTGCTTGGGGAGAGGGGGAGGGGGGTGGGTGGGTGGAGGCTGGACGGCGTGAGGGAGGTGGGTATTGAACATAAGAACATAAGAACGTAAGGTTGGCATAGCATTGTGTGTTAGGTTAATGTGTTATAGGTATTGTATTGGGCATTGAATATTGTATTGTTGGTGTTGAATGTATTGCGTATTGGAATTGTATTATGGGTATTGAGAGTCTTGTATTGGGTATTGTATTTAGAAATTCAGACATGTTTTGGGGTGGAAGAGAGAAGGAGAGGGAATGAATGAGTATTGTTTGTGAAAGATCGAGAGAGAGAGAGAGAGAGAGAGAGAGAGAGAGAGAGAGAGAGAGAGAGAGAGAGAGAGAGAGAGAGAGAGAGAGATTTAGTATAGAAAAATTATTAAACTAAAGTATAAACAAAAGCTCCGGCAGAAACAGAGCTTAGTTGACGCTCTTTATTTATTTATTTATTTATTTTTACTCAGATTAGTTTTCCATGATTTTTTTTTTACACGCACTCCTCTTAAAGTGAGTGAGAGTGAGAGGGAAAAATGTGTGGTATGGAGTATGACAGCGAATGTGTGAGTGACAGTGGGCGAGCGAATGAGTCTAGATCACCAGACCACCTGTTTAATATTTTTTGTCGTATGAGATTTAACCTTTCCAAGATGCCCTACTCTTAAGCGAGACATCCTGTGGCGGGGCAGGAAGCGAGGACGCGATGGGGGAGTAAGGGGGATAAGGGAGAGGGGGGGGGGATGGGGAGAGGGAGAAAGGGGGGGCGAGGCTGTAAGCGTGTGAACGAGCGTAGGAAAATTCTTCACCTTCAATTGTATCAAACGTTTTTTCGCCTTCTGTTTCAAACGTTTTCATCTCCACCTTTGTTTTTTGTTTTCCACTGATTTTCAACGTTTTTTTTTTCCACCTCTTTTGAGCTTTTCTCATCTTCATCAAAATTAAACCTCTTCACCCTATTTTAATTAAACTTTTTCATCACCTATTTAAACTTTTCATCACCTTTTTTTAAACTTTTCATCACCTTTTTTTAAACTTTTCATCGCCTATTTTAAACTTTTCATCACCTATTTTAAACTTTTCATCGCCTATTTTAAACTTTTCATCACCTATTTTAAACTTTTCATCGCCTATTTTAAACTTTTCATCGCCTTTTTTTAAACTTTTCATCACCTATTTTAAACTTTTCATCACCTATTTTTAAACTTTTCATCACCTATTTTTAAACTTTTCATCACCTATTTTAAACTTTTCATCGCCTATTTTAAACTTTTCATCACCTATTTTAAACTTTTCATCACCTTTTTGTAAACTTTTCATCACCTATTTTAAACTTTTCATCACCTATTTTAAACTTTTCATCACCAATTTTAAACTTTTCATCACCTTTTTTAAACTTTTCATCACCTATTTTAAACTTTTCATCACCTTTTTTTAAACTTTTCATCACCTATTTTAAACTTTTCATCACCTTTTTTTTACTTTTCATCACCTATTTTAAACTTTTCATCACCTTTTTTTAAACTTTTCATCGCCTATTTTAAACTTTTTATCACCTATTTTTTACTTTTTTTACCTCCACCTATTCTACATATCATCAGGGACTTTTCTTTCGTCTAGTCCCGTTTTATCTCATGTATCTTTGTACCTTTTGACCTGCCTGACACAAAGGAAATAGCAAAGATCTCTAAACATTATCCGGGATTTTATTTATTTATTTATTTTTTTTTTATTTTCCTTTTGCTTCATGTATTTTCTCACCTCTTGGTCTGCCTAAAACTTGTATACAAAGAATATAATTAAGGTTTCGAGATATATATATTTTTTTTAATTTTCAAGGAAGAATTAACATATTTTTCCTTCTTTTTCTGTACCTCATGATCTGCCTGACACTCGTATACAAAGAAAACGGTGGATAGTGATTGTAATAGTCATAGCAGTCTTAGAAATAGTAAGAAAATAGTAAAGTTAGTTATTTTTTATTTTATTTAAAGGAATAGAACAAGACTGATCCTCCACTCTTCCTCTCTTTTTTTTTGTTGCCCTTGAGCCGTTTCCTTAGTAAAAAAAAATAGTTCACAGTTAAAGTCCCGAATTGTATTTTTTTTTTTTATTATTATAAGGGATAGGAGTACACTTAAGAAAATAGTGAACAGTTAAAGCCCCTGAGTATTTTTTTTATATAAAGGAAAAGAACCAGACTCAAGAAAATAGATAACAGTTAAAGTCCCGAATTGTATTTTTTATTTATTTTAAGGGATAGGAGTACGCCTAAGAAAATAGTGAACAGTTAAAGCCCCTGAGTATTTTTTTTATATAAAGGAAAAGAACCAGACTGTCAAGATAATAGTTAAGTCAAAGTCCCGAACATTTTTTAATATCACGAAAGATGAGCAGTGTTAAAAATTCTCAATAGTTAGGCCTAAGTACTTTTTTCATATATAAAGGAAAAAAAAACAGACTGCCAAAAAAAAAGTTGTTCAAGTCCCGAACATTTTTTAATATCACGAAAGATAAGCAGTGTTAAAAATTGTGGATAGTTAGGCCTGAGTAATTTTTTTTTCATAGTAGATTTAAAGTCCCAAGTTATTTTTTTCATATTTAAAGGAAAAGAACCAGATTACCCCAAAAAAAAGTTAAAGTCCCGAACATTTTTTAATATCACGAAAGATAAGCAGAGTGTTAAAAATTGTGGATAGTTAGGCCTGAGTATTTTTTTTTTCATAGTAGATTTAAAGTCCCAAGTAATTTTTTTCATATTTAAAGGAAAATAACCAGATTACCCCAAAAAAAGTTAGTCCCGAACATTTTTTTATTTTTTTATTTTTATTTTTTATATTTTTTAAGCTCAATGAAGATTACCCGAGTGATGAGGCGTTATGAACATGCAAGGTAGGCGATAACGATGAATGGAGAGCACGTAAAGGTGTGAAGTCCCCGGGCCAGGTGTGTCAGCGGGGCGAGGAGGTGCATGCTGATGGGGCTTAATCAGGGCGGCAGGTGAGAGGAGGTAGAGGTGTAGGTGGAGGTGAGTGGTTGATGGAGTGATTCGTGTCAGTGTGAAAAAGTTATGGATGGAGGGAGTTACGTGAGCAGGTGTGTGGAAGGTGTGCAGAAGAGGTGGAGAAGGGCGGTGAGTGGTTGATGGAGTGATTCGTGTTAGTGTGGAAGAGTTATGAATAGAGTGAGCTACGTGAGCAGGTGTTGAAGGTGTGCAAAGGTGTGTGTGTGTGTGTGTGTGTGTGTGTGTGTGTGTGTGTGTGTGTGCTGATGTTATTTAGACAAGCGGGACGAAAAAAAAAATGTAAGACGAGAACACAAGACAGACAAAAAAAAAAGCGACGAACAAGACGAAAAAAGCAAAAAAAAAAAAAAGAAAAGAAAAAAAAAGAATAAACAACAAAGACAAAAGACAAACTAAACGAAAACAACACAAGACAAACTAAACAAAAAAATAATACAAGCAAGACAAAAAACGAAACAAAGACAAAAAAATGCACGAGTCAAGCGAAACGGAAAAAAAACTGAAAAAAACGTAAAATAAGACAAACTAGGCGAAAAAAAAGCAGCAAAACAAGACAATAAAGACGAAAAAAAAACAATAAGACAACCGATTCGAAAAAAAATAATAAGGCGATAAAAAGAGACGAAGAAAAGAAACATCGAAGAAATAAAAAAAAAATGGTCGTGAGGTGAAGATAACAACAACAACAACAACAACAACAGTAAATAAGGGAAAATTGTGGTCTGAAACAGGAAATAAAGTACGAAGGAGATATTCTTTTTTTTTTATTCTTCCTCCTCCTCTTCCTCCTCCTCCTCCTCCTCCTCCTCCTCCTCCTCCTCACCTTTGTTAACTGTATCTACACCTGGAAGACTTTATTTATCTTTATTTATTCGTTTATTCACTTCATTAATTCGGTTGTTCATTTATCTGTCTACTTATTTATTCATTTCTCAACCCATTTTCTTGTTTATTCTCTTATTCATTTATTTACTCATTTATTTACCTATTTATTTATTTCTATTTACCCATTTTCTTCTGTATTCTCTTATTTATTCTGTTATTTCTCTCTTTATTCATTTATTTATATTCGTCTGTATACTTTTTATTTACTTTCACATCCAAGCAGACAAGTTTAAAATATATACTCATCATATCATCTTCAGCAGGTGTTCAAATTTATGTGAGAACGTTTACCAGGTATTTACTTTATTTTTACTTTCTTTCATTTCGATTGGTGGTGTTATTTTTCTCCTCGCTATTCCTGGTGTGGAGTGAAGGTGGATAGGTGAGTAGGCAGGTGGGTGGGTGGGTGGAGGTAAGCAATGTGAAGAGAAAGTATAGAACGGAGAAGTGATGAGTGGGTGGAGGGAGCCGTGTGGAGAGAAGGTGGAGGAGTGATGAGAAAAAAAAGTGGATGGGTGAGTGAAGGAAGCAGAGAGAAAGGGGTGAAATAGTGTGTGGATGAAGGAAAGAAGGAGGTGGAAGAGTGGGTGGGAGAAGCAAAGAGTAGGTGGAAGAGGGTAGGTGAAGGAAGCAGAGAGAAAGGGGTGAAAGAGTGTGTGGATGAAGGAAAGAAGGAGGTGGAAGAGTGGGTGGGAGAAGCAAAGAGTAGGTGGAAGAGGGTAGGTGAAGGAAGCAGAGAGAAAGGGGTGAAAGAGTGTGTGGAGGAAGGAAAGAAGGAGGTGGAAGAGTGGGTGGGAGAAGCAAAGAGTAGGTGGAAGAGGGTAGGTGAAGGAAGCAGAGAGAAAGGGGTGAAAGAGTGTGTGGAGGAAGGAAAGAAGGAGGTGGAAGAGTGGGTGGGAGAAGCAAAGAGTAGGTGGAAGAGGGTAGGTGAAGGAAGCAGAGAGAAAGGGGTGAAAGAGTGTGTGGAGGAAGGAAAGAAGGAGGTGGAAGAAAAATTAATAAGTAAATGACGGATTGAGAGAAGCAGTAATGAAAGGTGGAAGATAATTGAAAAGAGAAGCGGTGTTAATTGATTTTTTTTTTTTGGGCACTCCACTCTGTTTAGGAGCAGTAAGTAGGTAGCGGGCTTTTTTTTTTTTCATTATTTTCTTCTTTTTTTTTTTACGCCCTTGCACTGTCTCCACTGCTGTAAAAAATAATAATAATAATAAAGGGATGAAAAGCAGGTGGAAGCAGATGTTTACTTGTGTGTGAGAGAGGTGGTAAGCAGGTGGAGGAGGAAGCAGTCATCAGGAGTATACAGCGAGTGGGTGGAGGAAGTTACGAGTATAAGAGGTGGCAGGTGGGTGGAGGGAAGCAGTTAATAAAGGCAAGCAGTAGATGAGTGGGTGTTGTGAGGTGGAAGAGAAGGCAGGTGGATTGAAGCATAGTTGAGTGATAAGCAGGTGGAGGAGGCATTTAATAGGGATAGGTAGTGGATGGGTGGGTGGAGTTTACTAATGTTGTGAGGTGGAAGAGAAGGCAGGTGGATTGAAGCATAGTTGAGGAGTGATAACCAAGTGGAGGAGGCATTTAATAGAGGTAGGTAGTGGATGGGTGGATGAGGGAGGGAAGGAGGGATGTGGAGTAGTATTGCGAGGTGGATGTAGTAGCAGAGTGGAGTAGTGATAACCAGGTGGAGTAACGAGTAAACAGAGATGGTTGCCAGGTGGAGGGAACCAGGATAGAGTGGAGGGCTGTGTGCAGGTGGAGAGGAGTAGGATGAAGGGAAGGGGAAGAGAGAGAGAGAGAGAGAGAGAGAGAGAGAGAGAGAGAGAGAGAGAGAGAGAGAGAGAGAGAGAGAGAGAGAGAGAGAGAGAGAGAGAGAGAGAGAGAGAGAGAGAGAGAGAAGAGTAGAGGAAAGTGAAAGGGGAATGATGAATAGAGTGAGCAGGTGGAGCAAATAAGATAGTGGAAGAACGAGTGATGTTTACAAGCGTTGAGAGGTAGAAAAAAGCAGTTGAAGAAAGAAATTGGAAGAGGAAGGGAGTGATGGAAAAGCGAATGAAGGAAACTAGTAAATGAAGAAAAAAAATGAAAAACATGAAAAAAAAATGAAAAAAAATGAAAAAATGAAAAAAAATGGTAGAGAAGAGTTGGAAGTAAATAATAAGGAAGTGGTAATGTAAAAGAAGTTAAAGGAAATCAGTAAATATAAATGAATAAATAAATAAATAAATAATAGAAGAGTAAAGGAAGTGGAAAGAAGTGGTGGAAAAGAAAGTGAAGGAAACCAGTAAATAAAATAATAATAATAATAGATAAATAAATAAAGGAAGTGGAAGAGGTTGAAGGAAGTGGGTTGCAAGCGGTGGAAAGAAGCGAGTGGACGTGGTGGAAGGCGGTGGAAAGCAGTGATCTAAAAAAAAAAAACTGAAGCAAACCAATAAATTAAAGCACTTAGCGAACAGGTGTGAAGAGAACCGACCAGGTGTGTGTGTATGTATAGGTAGACCAGCCTTGCCCCCCCCCCCCCCCCGTTAGGTCAGTCTGGGATGACGCCAATGTGTGTGGTGGATGACCTTGCCCGCCCGGGGAGTAAAATCTAAGCTATAGTCTGTTCGGAGCAAGAAGTCGGTTCAGGGTGGAGCTGGTATCGTCGTTTACCTCTACCCATGTGCCAAATCAGCCTTCGTACATGCGTCTCTCTCTTATTTCCCATCCATGTGCTATTTGAAAGCGATATTTTATATATTCTGTATATAGTAAAGGAAGCTACATAGTATAATGAGTGTCGATGTTTAGGATTATAACAAGGATTTGTATAAATTCTATGACATGTGGCAGCGATTTTTTCCCATGGTGCCACGTTGTGGTGGTGGTGGTGGTGGTGGCCGGTGTGTCCCCCTAGGTCCTTCCCCCGGGTCAAGAGGGAGAGAGAGGGAGAGAGAGAGATAAACAGGTGGGCTGTGGGTGGGTAGGCCGGGAGAGAGTGCTAATCTGATAATTGGTGGTCGAACTGGCAGCGCCGCACTCATGGGAATTCTGGAATCTGCCACACCTTGAACCGACTTCATGCTCCGAACAGACTATAGCCATGAAAGGGGTGCGGGGGTGTTGGGGTCAGGGGGTATGTGGGGGGGTGTTAGGGGGCGAAGGTGGAAGGGGGGAAAGGGGGGTGGTGGAGGTACAGTAAGTTATGTCATCCCTATTAATTACATGTCTATAATTAACATAAAAGATAGATGTTAATTATCGTTTTATTTATATTTAGTGATTCGTTGTTATTATTATTATTATTATTATTATTATTATTATTATTATTATTATTATTATTATTATTATTATTATTATTATTATTATTATTATTATTATTATTACTATTATTATTATTATTATTATTATTATTATTATTATTATTATTATTATTACTATTATTACTATTACTACTACTACTACTACTACTCTCTTTTGCTTCTTATGTTAACTATTATCTCCTTTCTTTTTTATATTTTTTTCCTTCCTTCCTTCCTCCTCCTCCTCCTCCTCCTCTTCTTTCGTCTCCTCTTTCTCTACGTCATTGTTTATCTCTTCTTTCTCCTTTCCTTTGTGACATCATTCTTCGTTTATCCTGGTGACCTCATATCATCTCCTCCTCCTCCTCCTCCTCCTTTCTTTTCCTCCTCTAATTCTCTCTCACTCCTACTCCTCCTTTGCTTTTCTCTCTCTCTCTTTCTTGCTTCTCGTCCTTTTTCATTTTTATCTCATTCTCCCTCCTTCGTTTTTCTCCTTCTTAGCTCCTCCTCCTCCTCCTCCTCTGTCTTTTCCTCCATCCCTCCATCCCTCCCTCCTCGCCATATCAAGAGGAGGAGGAGGAGAAGGAGCTTAGGCCATTTTTTTCTATGGGACTAAAATAGCATGCGGATCCTAGTTAGTCTTTTTTTTTTTTGCTCCTCCTGCTCCTCCTCCTCCTCCGCCTCCTGCTCCTCCTCCTCCTCCTCCTGCTCCTCCTCCTCCTTGAAGGTAAAGAATAGGGTGTGTAGGAAGGAGAGAGAGAGAGAGAGAGAGAGAGAGAGAGAGAGAGAGAGAGAGAGAGAGAGAGAGAGAGAGAGATTGAAGAAAAGAGAAGGAAAGTGAAAAAATGAACGATGAATAGAGAATAATATGATAATAGTGTGAATAGGAAGTAAGAAAGGAAAGTGGAATAAAAAGGAATAAAAGGAGGAAGAACGAGAATGAAAAGGATGTTAACGAAAGAAGTAGAAGAATTTAAAAGAGAAAGAATAAAAGGTTAGATAAGGAGGGAAGAATGATAAAGCTAATGGATGAATGAAAGAAGGAAAGAAAGAAAAACCGAGAGAAGGAGGAGAATGAGAAGGAGGAGGAGGAGAAGGAGAGAAGGAATGAGAATGGGAGAAAGATGACAAAAGGAGATTACTAGGCGGAGAGGAAAAGAAGATGGAGGAGGAGGAGAAAGGAAAAAAGATGAAGACAGGAGATGAGAGAAGGAAGAAAGGGGAAGAGGAAAATAGGAAAAATATATAGTGATAATGTAGAGAAAGTATAATATAGGGGAGGAGAAGGGGAGGAAAGGAGACAGGGGGAGAAAGGAAAGAAAGATGAAGACAGGAGATGAGAGAAGGAAGAAAGGGGAAGAGGAAGATAAGAAAATACACAGTGATAATGTAGAGAAAGTATAGTATAGGGAAGGAGAAGGGGAGGAGAGGAGAAAGGGGGAGAAAGGAATGTTGTTATGGGCGGAAGGGAAGGTAGGACACACTCACACACACACACACACACACACACACACACACACACACACACACACACACACACACAAACAAACCCGCAGACTAACAGACAAAGGAAGACAGACAAAGAAACAAGCAAAAGAGTAAAGAAAGACAGACAGGTAGACGAAGAAAAAAAACCGAACCAAAAAGAAAAGAATGACAACAAAACCTCGAAAGAAAAAAAGAAAACAGAATTAGAGAGAAAAAAACAGGAGAAAACAGAATTAGAGAGAGAAAAAAACAGGAGAAAACAGAATTAGAGAGACAAAAAGAAGACTGAATAAATGAGAACGAAAGAGAAGAAGAAATAATAAAAGAAGACAAAAACTGAAGACTATGAAAATACAAGAAAACAAAAGTGAGCAAGGAAAGAAAATGAAGGAAAAAAAACAAAGCAAATAAGAACAAAGATAATTTTGATCCTCGTGTTCGTATACTAAATTCCTTTGTCTTCATTTAGGACGGATAGGACAGCGTGTGTGTGTGTGTGTGTGTGTGTGTGTGTGTGTGTGTGTGTGTGTGTGTGTGTGTGTGTGTGTGGAGAGAGATGGTATTTTTATTTTTATTTTTTTGTGTTTACCTTTGGCCACTCACCTTGACCGTAAAAGTAGTATAGTAGTAGTAGTAGTAGTAGCAGTAGTAGTAGTAGCAGTAGTAGTAATAGTAGTAGTAGCAGGATTAATATTATTATTATTATTAGTAAACAAACACATAGGTAGTTATACACAGCTGAACACACACACACACACACACACACACACACACCAAAACATTCTTGGGCGCTGCTGTTGTGCCATGCCATCAGGTCGGGAAAGGGGGGATGGGGAGGGGACGGGAGGGCGTGTGACGTAAGGGTGACTTATAGTGTGACGTCAGCAGAGGCGCTTTGACCAATCAGCTGCGTCCCTCGACCTGCTCATGACGTCACGGCCCGCCTCGGTGTCTGTCTGTCTGTCTGTCTGTCCCTTCACCACACACGAGGGACACAGAGAAGGTCGTGTGTCTGTTTGTCTGTCTTTTTGTCTGTTTATGTGTTTTTGTGTGTTTGGTTCGTATGTTTTAATCAAGACTGTCTATATATATAGTTTTAAGTCTCTCTCTCTCTCTCTCTCTCTCTCTCTCTCTCTCTCTCTCTCTCCCCACCCTTTTCTACCTCATTTCCTCCCCTTTTCTGTCCTCCCCTCCCCTCCCTTCCCCTTGACTGTCTCATATATCTCCCCTCCATGTCCCCTCCCCATCTTTTTTCTCTCTCCCCCTTCCTTCCCCCCATTCTCTCTCTCTCTCTCTCTCTCTCTCTCTCTCTCTCTTGTTCCACTAATTGAAGGTGTTTGAAGAGGATTGCAGGAGGAAGTGAAGGAGGAAGTAGAGCATGTGGAGAGAAGATTGGTGGAGGAGGAAGCAGCGAGGCAGAGAGATGTAGATAAGGAAGGTAGAAGAGGAGGAGGAGGAGGAGGAGGAAGAGGAGGAGGAGGAGGAAGAGAAGGAGCATGCATTTAAGAGGGTGAGAGATTGCAAGTCAGCTTTTTCCTCCCTCCTCCTCCTCCTCCTCTGCGATGGGGGGGAGGAGGGGGGGAAGGGAGTCAGCTTGTTGCAGGTAGGGAACACACACACACACACACCAGAGAGAGAGAGAGAGAGAGAGAGAGAGAGAGAGAGAGAGAGAGAGAGAGGCATAGATGGACATGAAAGTGGAATACGAAGAGGAAGACAAAAAAGGGAAATAATGGGAGAGGAGGAGGAGGAGGTAGAAGAATGATGGGTTAGGTGGGAGACGCAGGAGGAGGAGAAGGAGGAGGAGGAAGAGTTTGACAGCTTCTCCCTCACTCCTCTTCTTTACTTCCTCTCCTCTTTTATCTCTCCCTCTCTTCCTTTCCTCCACTTTCTTCTCCCTCTCTCCCTATCATCTTTTCTGCCTCCATTCACCTCTCTCTCTCTCTCTCTCTCACCTTGCCTCTTATCTTACACCTCCCCTTCCCCTCACTTTCACCTCCCCCCCCTCTCCTCTCCTTCCTCTCCCCTCTCCACTAAAAAAAACTGTGTGGAAGACATGTTCAGGGTTAATTAAAAGAGGAAAGGGGAGTAAAGAGGGAGGGGGAGAGATGGGGAAGGGGAGGGACGGGAAGAGAAGGGAAGGGAAATGAAGGGAAGGGAAGGGAATAAAGGAAAAGGGGAAGGAGGGAGTGGGTATGATAATTTCGGAACAAATTCTCTCTCTCTCTCTCTCTCTCTCTTGTTATGGCCTTAGAATAATTTTTCATTGTCAGCTGAAAGAGGAAATGGAGAGAGAGAGAGAGAGAGAGAGAGAGAGAGAGAGAGAGAGAGAGAGAGAGAGAGAGGTTGGGTTATGGTCCAATTTTGGTCCGTCAGGCGAAGTCCGCATGCATTGTACACACACACACACACACACACACACACACACACACACACACACACACATTAATATTCAGATCGATTTCTAGAAAGAGGTCAATGTCTCTCACTCTCTCTCTCTCTCTCTCTCTCCATACGAGACGTCTCCTACCCAGCAAGGTCGATGTGTGTGTGTGTGTGTGTGTGTGTGTGTGTGTGTGTGTGTGTGTGTGTGTGTGTACCTGTGTTTGACCTGAATCCTACGGGTGTGGCGCAACGTGTGTGTGTTTGTGTGTGTGTGTGTGTGTGTGTGTGTGTGTGTGTGTGTAGGGGAAAAGCAATTTAGCTTAACTGTATGCTTGTGTGTATTTGCGTGTGCGTGTCTGTGTGTGTGTGTGTGTGTGTGTGTGTGTGTGTGTGTGGAAAGATGGGTGGATTGGTTAATGGAAGGGAGGGGGAGGGGGGAATAAGGGAGTGAGGGGAGGGAAGGAAAAATGAGGTAAAAGAAGGAAGAAGAAGAAGGAGGAGGAGGAGTAACATGGGGACGAAAAATGGAGAGTTTAGAACGTGTATGAACGCTTTGAGGGAGAGAGAGAGAGAGAGAGAGAGAGAGAGAGAGAGAGAGAGAGAGAGAGAGAGAGAGAGAGAGAGCATAGACGACCTTTCACGGCAAAAGGTAACAGCTTTTTAAAAATCCTCCTCCTCCTCCTCCATTCGCTTTCTCCTCTTCCTCCATTCGCTTTCTCCTCCTCCTCTTCCTTATTCCTCAGTCTCATCTACTTCTATCCACTATAATGGCGTCACTATGAGGAGGAGGAGGAGGAGAGAATATACTAATTGACAAAACAAAGAAGAAGCAAATTCACATCCATTCTTGAGTCCATTAAACCTCCTCCTCCGCCTCCTCCTCCTCCTCCTCTCTGAGGAGCTGATTGAAAAATACCACCTCATGATCAAGAAGTATTAACGAAAAACGAATGCCAGTAACATCGTAATCTCAGGAATCCTCTCGAGGGTCTATGACGAACCTAGCTTTTACAGTAAGGCCTTTGCTCACAAGAAAAGGTCCAGTTCGTTAACTTGTGGAACAATTTTTACTACAATTTGGACTTGTTCGTTGCCGGTGGCATCTACTTAAACCCTGTTGGAGCAGCCCGTTTCGGGAGGCTGCTCTGTGACCAAGTGGCTCTTCAAAAGCCAAAAAACGCGGAGGCGAGAACACCAGCAGCTCCACCGTGAGGGAGCACTCAACCCGCGCAACCCCCGACTCGAATCATATTAAAGCATGCCATATAAATGCTCGTAGCCTACGTAACAAATTTGAAGACTTAAAAGCACTCGCAGCTACAAATCATTATCACATCACCGGAGTCACAGAATCTTGGATAGACACTTCAAATAGAGATTTCATTGCGGAATATAGATTACCGGGTTATACGATTTTTAGTCACGAAAGAGAAAACAGACAGAATGGAGGCGTTATCTTGTATATCCACAACTCTCTCCATCCAGTATCCGTGAAAACAGATATTATAACCAATGTGGACACGGTCTTCATTGAAATTAAAAATTAGCCTCTTAAAATAGTAGTTGGACTAATCTATAGACCGCCAAGGCAGACTCTTGATATCGACCACGCGTTAAGTAAGTGAAGGGCCCGTTTTCCCTTGAAAACTGGTAGTAGTAGTATTGTACTTTGTTTCTTAGGTGACGTCATTGATTGTTAAATTGGAGTGCCGTCATTCAATTAAATTACGAATATTTTTTAATCATGAAACTAGCTTGATTATCTCAATCATATATATATATATATATATATATATATATATATATATATATATATATATATATATATATATATATATATATATATATATATATGGTACGTGTCTGAAACAATACATGACGCCATGAATAGCCAATCGGGTGAAAGAGAGCGGAGCTTAGCCAGTATGGGGGAGGGGCATGTCGGTGCAAATTGGCCAAGTTAATTTGGACAAAGTATAGATAGTGTAGCTTGTCACAAACAGCCTCGTAAGGACTATCAGGTCTGCTGCTGTTTGTTCTTCATTTGTGTTTCTTTGTGTTCCTCCTCCTCTTCTTCCTCCTCACCACAAACCATTACCTTCCCTTAGCCAATTTTACCTCTCCTCTACCTTTTTTTTTCCCTTTCCTTCCCCTCCTCCCTTCTCTCCCTTCCCCTCCCTACGTCCTTCCTTCTCTTCACTCTCTCTACTTCCCTTTCCCTCCCCCCTTTCTTCCTCCTCCCCATGTCTTCCCTCTTTTTCCCCTCATTCATTCACCACAAACCACAGTCTTTCCTCCTCCTCCTCCTCCTCCTCCTCTTTTTCCTTTTACCATCACCTTCACCACCGCTCTCTCCTCCACCACCACCACCACTACTACACATACTCCTCCTCTTCCTACTCCTCCTCCTCCTCTTCCTCCTTACCATCATCATCATCACATTTTTCTTCTCTCATCCCCAAATCATTCGTTAATCGTGTTTCTCTCGTTTTCGTTCAGTGCGTTTTATCTTCTTATTTTGGCATGTGTATTTGTGCGTGTATGTATTGATAGTGTATGCATTAATTTATTTCATGTGTATTTTTACGTTTTTTTTTATTTATTTATTTATTTATTTTATTATTTTTTTTACATATATATGTGTGTGCGTGTGTTTGTGTGCATGTTCGTGCGTGGTTTTATATGTTTTCTCAAATTCTGAATGTTGCCTGAGTCATATCTATATTATCTATGTAAATGTGTATGTATGTATGTATATGTATGTATGTGTCATTTGTCACCACGGATCATGTATGCAATCCCACCCTTTCCATAATGATGTGGAGGAGGAGGAGGAGGAGGATGGAGATGGAATTATGACTTACAGGAGGAGGAGGAGGAGAAGGAGGAGGAGAAAGAGGGAGAGTGATGATTGGCGATATGTCAAGGAAGAGGAGGAGGAGACAAAGGGTAAAGATGATGGTTGAGTGTACAGGAGCTGCCTTGTATATGCCAACCGGCCTCCTGCAGACTCCTTACGTTCTTATGTTCTTATGTTCTTATAAGAGTAAAGATGATGAATGATGATAATAATGATGATGATGATGATGATGATGAGGAGGAGGAGGTGTTAATTTAGCAATAGTAGAAGAAGAGAAGGAAGAGGGGGGGATTGGGAGGATAAGGATGGTGGGGAGGAAGGAATGGAAGGGGAAGAGGAGAAGGAAGAGGGGGGAGGTGGGGAGGACGGAAGTGAAGGGGAAGAGGAGAAGGAGGAGGGGGGGAGGTGGAAGGGGGAAGGGGAAGAGGAGAAGGATGAGGGGGGAGGTGGGGAGGAAGGAATGGAAGGGGAAGAGGAGAAGGATGAGGGGGGAGGTGGGGAGGAAGGAATGGAAGGGGAAGAGGAGAAGGATGAGGGGGGAGGTGGGGAGGAAGGAATGGAAGGGGAAGAGAAGGAAGGTGGGTAGGAAGGAATGGAAGGGGAAGAGGAGAAGGATGAGGGGGGAGGTGGGGAGGAGACATGAAGACTTTTAGGGAACACATTATTATGGGGAACGATGGGGATGTGATGCGGGTTGGGGTTGGGGATGTGTGTTGGGAAGAGAGACTGGGGTAGGTTGGGGAAGCTTGGGCGAGTTTGGGAAGGAGGAGAAGGAGGAGGAGGGGAAGAAGGAAATGAGATGAGAGGAAAAAAATGGTTTAGTCAGTAATAATTTTATGAGTAACACACACACACACACACACACACACACACACACACACATTTTTCCGCAGTGTGACGAAGGAATAGGGGAAAGGAATGGGGAAGGGAAGGGAAGGTGTCAGATACAGCATCACGATAGGAAAAAGAAAAGGGAAGGTATGGGTAAATCATTAGGGAGATGGAGTGTGGAAATGGGGAGAGAGATGTGTGAATAAGAAGGGAGGAGAGGAGTTGGGCTCTGGAGGGAGGGAGGGAGAAAGAGTATAGGGAGGAGAGAGAGGATGAAACAATAAAATATAATGGGCATGGACGAAGGAAGGAAGAAATGGGGGTAAAGAAGGAGGATGGAAAGGGCGAGGGAGGAAGGGAGATGGGGATATAGAGGTGAAAGAGGGATAGGGTATGGAGGAAGGATAAAGGAATGGGGAGAAGAAAAGGGAAGAGGTGACTGGAATACTGAAGAGGGTGAGAAGGGAAGGGGTGATTCATTGCAGGGGTGAAAGGGGGGATAGAGAAGGGTGGACTTAGTGTATGAAGTGGGAGATATAGGAGAATGGGGAAAGGGTGGAGTAACTGAAAGGTAGATAGGTAAGAGGGGGAAGTCTGAGGGATGGGGAAGGGGGGAAATGGGGAGGTAGGAAGGGGATGGAGAAGGATGAATAAGTAGGGAAGAAGTGACTCAAAGGATGGGAAAGGGAAGGAGATGGGGAGGGGAATGGGGACTCGGTGGGTAGATGGGTGGGGAGCAAGGGGAAGATGAGAAGGTTGGGGAGGGATGGGAGGGTAGGGGAGAGTGACTCAGGGGTGGATGGGGAGAAGGGAAGGGAAGATTAGAGGGTTTGGGGAGGTGGGGGGAAGGGGAGGAGTGACGTAAGAATAGGTGGGGAAGAGGAAGGCGAAAATCAGAGCTGGGCAGGGATTGGGGAGTGAGGGGAGGGGGGTGGGGGGGAAGAGAGGGGGTACGGGGCATCGGGGCGGGGCAGTATCAGGATAAACTGGTCCTTGCCCCGCCGGTCTTAAGCGGGGCGAGGGTGGAGAAGGGAATGGGGGAAGGGGAAGAGGGGGAGGTTGGGGTTCGCGGGGGTGGATTGGGGGTGCGGGGGGGGGGAGGTTGCTGTTTATACTTACCTAAAGGGAAGGCGGCACCCCAGTATACCCCCGTCCACTCCCCAGTTCATCCCCAGCCCCCCTTCTCATCCCCATCCTTCCCCACTCTTTTCATCCCATTCCCCATCTGATTAAAAGTCCCCAACTCTCCCCTTCTCATCCCCACCCTTCCCCATCCTTTTCAGCCCATTCCCCATCTGACTCACATGCCCCAAAATATCCCCTTTTCATTCCCATTCTTCCCCATTCTCTTCATCCCATTCTCCATCTGATTCACATGCCCCAAAATACCCCCTTCTCATCCCCATTCTTCCCCATTACTTTCATCCCATTCCCCATCTGATTCACATGCCCCAAAATATCCCCTTCTCATTCCCATTCTTCCCCATTCTCTTCATCCCATTCCCCACCTGATTCACAAGTCCCCAACTATCCCCTTCTCATCCCCATCCTTCCCCATTTTCATCCCATTCCCCACCTGACTCTCATGCCCCAAAATATCCCCTTCTCATCCCCATCCTTCCCCATTTTCAGCCCATTCCCCACCTGACTCACATGCCCCAAAATATCCCCTTGTCATCCCCATTCTTCCCCATTCTAATACATGAGTGAATATGGATAAGTGAGAGGAAAAGAATGAAATTTAAATAAGAATGAATAAGAAAAAAATATATAGGAATTGTTGTATATAAGAATGAATAATAGAAATAGATCAGAATGAAAGACCAATAGAAGAAGTGAATAGAGGAAGGGAATAGAAGAAGTAGAAGAAGAAGGGAAGGGATGATTGAGTGTGAGAGGGAGGGAAATTTTTCATCTTCTTTTTTCTTCTTTTTCTTCTTCTTCTCCTTTCTCTTTTTACTATTATTATTCTTACTACTGTGAAAACTACGAGGAAAAAAGAATGAAGGAAAGAAGGAAAGAAATTGGTAAAGGAGAAAGGAAAGGAGGAAAGAAGGGAAGAAAGAAGGAAAAAGGAAGGAGGGAAGGAAAAAGGAAAGAAAGAAGGAAGAGAGAGAGAGAGAGAGAGAGAGAGAGAGAGAGAGAGAGAGAGAGAGAGAGAGAGAGAGAGAGAGAGAGAGAGAGAGAGAGAGAGAGAGAGAGAGAGAGAGAGAGAGAGAGAGAGAGAGAGAGAGAGAGAGAGAGATGAACCCGTCCACTCTTCCACCAAGGTTTGTGATCCACTCTTTTTATGATCCAGTCTAGTAAAACAAAAAAAAGTTAGGCCTATCCAGCTCTCCTCTCCCCCTCTCCCCTCCCCTCCCTCCTCCCCTCCCTCGTATTCCTCTCCCTTCCTCACCATGCTGATCACGTAACTCCATCACCACTCCCTTCTCCCCATCCCCTTCCTCCCCACCCTTCTCCCCACGTCCTCTTCACTCCTCACAGCCCTAACTTCTACTACTACTACCTCCCCCCCCCCCCCCCTTCCTCACACCCACATTCCCTATTCCCAGCACCTCGCATCTTCCACCTGCCCTTCCCCACACCCACTCCCTCCTCCCCACCTCTTCCCCACGTCCTTCTTTTCACTCTTCATAGCTTCTTCGTCCATCACACCCACACTCCCCACTCCCCAACACTTGCATCCTCACCTTGCCCTCCCCACCCCCTCCCTCCTCCCCACCTCTTCCCCACCTCTTCTCCCCAGTCCTCCCAAACTCCTTATAGCTTTTTCCTCCCTCACACCTACACTCCCCAACACTTGCATTTCATCATTGTCCTTCTCACACCCACGTCCTCCTCCCCTCCTCCCCACCTCTTCCCCACGTCCTCCCCACAAACACCCACGTGCCCGCCGCCGCTCCCTTTGTGTCCGTTCCCCACTTGAGTGTCCGCGGGGGGGGAGGGCATGGGGTCGCACTCCCCCCCCCCCCCCCTCCCGTCCCCTTCCCCCGGGTCTTGCCTTAAATGGGGCTGGTGGGGATTATGGGAAGTGGTTGTGGAGGAGGCGGTAGAAGAGTGCTAGGTGGGGAGGAGAGGGGTGATTGGGGTGGGAGGTTGGGGAGGATGCGTGGGTAGTGAGTGGAAGAGAATTATGGTGATGGGGAGATGGGGATGGGAGAGGGAAGATGAGGTGGGGTGGGGTGAGGGTTCTGGGAAGTTCGGTTTTAAGTGGAAGAGGGATGTCAGGAAGGGTGGGGAGATGAGGATGCGGGGAGATGGGGAGGGGAGGCTTGGGATGTTGATGGGAAGGGGAGGAGGAAGGGATGTATTGGGGAGGACATGAGCTGGGGAGAAAAGGGAGAATCGTGTTTGGGGATAGGGGAGGGGAGTCAGGAAGGGTAGGGAGATGAGGATGCGGGGAGATGGGGAGGGGAGACTTGGGGTGTTGTTGGGAAGGGGAGGAAGGGATGTATTGGGGAGAGATGGGAGAATCGTGTTGGGGGATAGGGGAGGAGAGAAGTTGAGGGAATGGGACTAGGGAGGGATTGAGGCACTCGAGGTTATTTGGGGAAGGTCGGGGAGTGATTGATAAGGTCCTGATGGTAAGAGAGCCAGGTAAGTCAGGTATCAGGACACACCTCCTCCCGAAATTGACCCCTCTTTCGGCCACCTCTTTTGATTCTTTTTAGGAGCAGCGAGTAGCGGGCTTTTTTTTATTAGTTTCCTTTTTTTTGTGCCCTTGAGCTGTCTCCTTTGTTGTAAAAAAAAAAAAGTAATGGGTTTAAGTTGGATAAATTCAGATTCAACAAGGACATTGGCAAGAACTGATTTACCAAGAAAGTGGTGGATGAATGGAACAGGCTTGGAAGTCATGTTACCGGTGAATGCCTATACGGTAGACACATTAAAAAAAAACAAAAAAGATTAGACAAATTCATGGATATTGATGTTAGGTGGGGTTAGGTTCACAGGAGCTGCCTTGTAAAAAAAAAAAAAAATAGACAAATTCATGGATATTGATGTTAGGTGGGGTTAGGTTCACAGGAGCTGCCTTGTAAAAAAAAAAAAAAAATAGACAAATTCATGGATATTGATGTTAGGTGGGGTTAGGTTCACAGGAGCTGCCTTGTAAAAAAAAAAAAAATTAGACAAATTCGTGGATATTGATGTTAGGTGGGGTTAGGTTCACAGGAGCTGCCTTGTAAAAAAAAAAATGATTAGACAAATTCGTGGATATTGATGTTAGGTGGGGTTAGGTTCACAGGAGCTGCCGTGCATAGGTCTACCGGCCACTTGCAGACTCCTTATGTTCGTATATTCTTCCCTATCTCCCCCACCTTTACTCCCCACCGCTTCTCACCCCCCTCTTCTTCCTCATTCTTCCCACCTCCTTATCAGTCCTCGTCTCCCCACCCCACCACTCCTTACTCTGCATATTATTCTTCCCCACCTTCTTTCTCTTCCTCCCTACCCCTCTCCCCCTCCCCTCCCCTCCCCTCTCCCCAAATCATCATCAGAAGCCCGTTTGCCGCGCCTTTAACGGACTGTGAACATTAGTGTGGGGAGAAGGGGGTGGGGGAGAGGGGAGGCGGGGGGGATGGGGAATAAAGAGTGGGGAGTAATCGTGCGTGACCCGTGATCCGTGACCCGCAGCGAGTTAGGTCAATCCTCCCCCTCCCCGTTCTCCCCATCTCCCCCATTCTTAAACCTCCCCAGTCTAGTCTTCTTCGTTATAAGCATATGTTGTGGGGGGAGGGGGGCAGGTGAGGAGATTTGGAGTTTGGGGAGGGGAGAAGGGGTAGAGAAGGAGGGAAGAGGAGGAAGAGAAGAAGGAGGTGATAAGAAGAAGAGGGAAGGAAAAGAGGCTGAAGAAGGGAAGAGAAGGTGAAAGATGAAACTGGAAGAAAGGACAGAGGATGGAGAGGAGATGAAGAAGGGTGGAGGTGGAGGTGGAGGACAGTGGGGAGTGTGTGATGATGGGAAGGGGAGGGGAATTGAGGGGAGGAAGGGGGAAGGAGTGATGGAGGATATACATAGAAGGAAAAGAAGAGGGAAGAGAGGAAGATGAAAGAAAGGGCAGAGTGGAGATGAGATAAAGAAGGGGACAAGGAAGGGTGGAGAAAAAGGTGGGGAGATGAAGGGGAAAGGGGAAGGGAGGAGAGGGGAGGGTTATAGTGTGTAGATGAAATAAAAAAAAGGGAGAGATGAAGGGTAGAGGAGAAGTGGGGAGTACGGGGATATGAAGGGGAAGGAAGGGGAAGAGGAGGAGGAGGGGAAAGGAAGGGAGGGGGGGGGGGTAGGGGATAACGGAGGAGGCTACAGGTAAGGTTGGTCAGATATTTAATACCTGAGTTAATTAAAGAAATAAAACACCTATTATTTGTGGGGAGCCAGTTACCACACGCTCCCCTCCCCCCTTTCACCCCCAACCCCATTATTTCATCCCCCCTCTACTCTTCTTCCCCCCCTACTTCCCCTTTCCATCTACTCCTCCTCTTCACCCGTTTCTACCCTCTCCACTCCCTTCTTTTATCTACCTCTCCACTTTCCCCCTTCCATTAACCCTCTACTCCCCTCTTCCCTTCACCCATCCACCCCGTATTCCACTCTACTCCCCTTTCTTCCATTAGTAACTATTTTCTGTGCTGTCTCCTTTGTTGTAAAAAAAAAAAAACAACAACTCTACAGTTCACTCTTGAGACTGACGGATTGATTGGATCACTATAGGCGGGCAACCTCGCTGACCCAATAAACTTCCTGCTGCCTGCTCGTCCATGTTTCTAAGTTTCCTCCTCTCCCCCTCCTGCTCCTCTTCCATCGTCACAAGTCCCAGAAAGAGTGACGCAACGGAAATCTCTGAGAAGGAAGAGATTGTGTTGCAGTTTTCCGGATAAGACAAATGCGTGTGTTGCGTGTTAGCGTTGATGTTTTTGTTTTGTTTTCCCGCTTCTTGATAGTTTTTTTTTTTTTTTCAATCTTGTTTTTGTTATTTTTTGGCGGACTTATTGTTTGTCTTTTTGTTTTTCTTTTGCTATTCTATTTATCTTCTGTTTACCTTCTTCTTTTTGCCCTTCTTCTACTATTTTTTGGATTTATTGGCTTATTTTCGTTTATCTGTTGTTGTTTTTTGCCTGTTTTCCTTTCTCATTATCTTACTGTTGCTTTTTGTCATATTTCCCATTTTTTCCTTTCATCTGCGAGTATGTATACAAATTATTTTAAGAGGGAGGAGGAGGGGGAGGAGAGTGAAGGAGTGAGGGGGGAGAGAGAGGAGAGAGGAAAAGAAAAAAAATTATATATGATTTTAATGGGGGGTAAGAAGGAAGGAGTGAGGGAGGGACTTGGGGAGAGAGAGGAGAGAGGAAAAGAAAAAGAAAAGTATTTGTATTATCTTAAGGGAGGGAGAGAAGGAAAGAGTGAAGGAGGGACTTGGAGAGAGAAGAGAGAGGAAAAGAAAAAATAGCATATATTATTTTAGAGGAAGGAGGAGGAGGAGAGGGAAGGAGTGAAGAAGGGACTTGGAGAGAGAGAAGAGAGAGGAAAAGAAAAAATAGCATATATTATTTTTAAGGGAGGAGGGGTGAGAGGGGAGGAGTGAGGGAGGGACTTGGAGGGAGAAGAGAGGAAAAAAAAAGTATAACTTTTTTCTTTTTTGTACGTCTTCGCCTGTGGCCCAGCCCGGAACTCATCTGTAATCCTAGAATCTAGAGTCCGGGTTGATGGGTGGTCTTCTGGACAGCATGTGGGTAGTCTTAGGCCACTCGGCGGCGGCTGAAAAATCCCAGCTTGGTGGCACCGGGCGGGGCGCGAACCCACTCTCTAGCTATCTATCCCGCTCCTGTCTTCCTGTGTTTGTCTGTTTATGCATAGTAACCATTTAGTCTCCTTACAGAACCTTATTGGACTTTATTGGACTGTTTAAACTACTTATTAAACTTTTTTTTGTACGTTATCTTTATGTATAAGTAAAGGAAGCTAAAGGAAGGACAAATAGACGAACGGAGAGACGAATGAATAGACGGATATACAGAAGAATAGACGGAAGAATTAAACAAGGATGAGTGAATAGATAAGTGGAGAGAGAGAGAGAGAGAGAGAGAGAGAGAGAGAGAGAGAGAGAGAGAGAGAGAGAGAGAGAGAGAGAGAGAGAGAGAGAGAGAGAGGAATTATCCAATCGTGTGTAAATGAATACGGTTGTGTGTGTGTGTGTGTGTGTGTGTGTGTGTGTGTGTGTGATGAAGGATTACCCGTATTTGGGGAGAAGGGAGAGAGAGAGAGAGAGAGAGAGAGAGAGAGAGAGAGAGAGAGAGAGAGAGAGAGAGAGAGAGAGAGAGAGAGAGAGAGAGAGAGAGAAGGAAAAATAGGAGAAAAAAGATGAAAGAGGAGGAGGCGATGGAAGGGAAAAGAAAAAGAGGAAAGGAGATAAGAGCTCAAACCAAGAGACAGACAGACAGACAGATAGACAGACAGATAGACAGACACACATCCACACAGAAAGAAAAACACAGACACACAAAGAAACAAACACACATACACACACCAAGAGAGAGATAGAGAGACAAACACACATAGACAGTCAGATAATCAGACGGACAGACAGACAGACAGACAGAAAGGGGACTGGCCTCTCATGCAACACCGGACATCATAGTTAAAGAGAGAGGGGAGGAAAGAGGAAGGGAAGAGGTAGGGGAAGTAGGGGGGAAGAGGGAGTAAGGGGAAAGGAGAGAGAGGGGGAGAGAGTAAGGGGAAATGAGGTGGAGGGAGGGAGGAAGGGAAAAGGGGGAGGGGAAGAGGGGGGAGAGAGTTAGTAAGGGAATATGAGGAGGAGAAGGGAGGGGAAGAGGTAGGTGAAGGGGGGCGGGAGTGGGGAGTAGAGGGAAATGAGGTGGAGGGAGGGAGGAAGGGGAAGAGGGGGGAGGGAGTTAGTAAGGGAATAGGAGGAGGAGGGAGAGGGAGAGGTAGGAGAAAGGGGGAGAAGGTGGGGAGTAAAGGGAAGGGAAGTCAGATGAAAGGAGGGAGGGGAAAGGGGGAGAGAGTTAATAAGGGTACATGAGGAGGAGGGAGGGGAAGAGGTAGGTGAAGTGGGGAGGAGGTGGTGGGGAGTAAAGGGAAATGGGGTGGAGGGAGGGAGGGGAAGGGGAGGTAAAAAAAGGAAATGCAATAAACGGGAAGTGAGCTGCAATTTGTACTTGTGTTTGTTTACCTATGTTTTTTTTTTTTTTTCACTTGCTGTTCATTATTATCCATTTATTTAGTATTTTATTTGGTGTTATTTATGTATTGTTGTTCAGAAGTAATTTAGTCACATGTGCAAAAAATCGGAAAGAAAAGTCTGTCGCTTGTATAAAATAAATATGAAATTATACCCACTTGTCTACAGAAAAAAATAGTCTCAGTGCAAGAACTGTAAAATGATTGTCACTTGCTTAAAAATAAATAAAAAGTCGCACAAGTCACGTACGATTTTTTATTTTATTTTATTTATTTTTATTTATTTATTTTTTATTTTTTTTACGTGTTCGCCTGTAGTGCCGGTAGGCTTTCTTCAGGAGCCTGGCGGTCGGCCCAAACCCGTCATGGTGCAGGCAATTTTTATAGTGGCGCCATTTATTCTTGGCTCATGCTGCCCCCCGGAACTCATTCTTGATTCACTTGGACGGTTTCCTCTAAAGTCCGGGTTGATGGGTGGTCTTCAGGACAGCATGTGGGTAGTCTTACGCCACTCGGCGGTGACTGAAAAATCCCAGGTATTCGAACTCGCGTCGTCCAGCACGCGGTGAATGCAGGGTCCGCACGCTAACCACTCAGCCACCGCCTATGATAGTAAGAAAATTCGTCACTTCTATACAAAAATAAGAAAAAAAAAAGTTATGTACAAAAAGTAAATAATTTCGTCATTTTTTACGTCTATACAAAAAATACTTTTTTTAATCGAAGATAAAAATGAAAGTGATTAAGTATTTCTCTATCCTCGCGGCCGCCCTCGTGATCTAGTTACCTGGAAACCTTTGCCGCGCACACCTGGCTGGCGGGCTGGCTGGCTGGCTTCACCTCCACGAAATGCGGCCTAAATTTAGAGAGGCAGGTATAAATACGATATTCTTACTCATCTTTCTCTCGTTTTCTTATTTTTTATTAGATAGTGTTATGTAATAAAAAGAAGGGGTGACAGCTTTTAGTGAATAACAACTCTGAAGTCTCGAAGTGCCGGGGTATTATAGTCTTCCAAATAGTTGAGGTTGGTCTCGCGGTTTTCCTTTCAGCTTGTTAATACAGTCCCATCACCTATCTCTTCCTCTCATATGTAAGCTATAGGTAACATATGAGAGGACAAAATAGGTGTTGGGACTGTGGGAGAAATGGACCCGCGGGAGCCAACGCCAAAACGGACTCGACAACTTGGTTTCACTATAGTGCTGATGGTTGGGGCTCGTCATTAGGATGGAGATGGTGGTTTTGAAGTGGGACGAGCACCCCGGAACGACCTTCGAGCGTACGCGTTGAAGGGTCCGTACAATAGACAGATATAAATACAATCTTCTCATTCTCCTTTTTTTTTTTTTTTTTTTTTTTTTTTATTGTCGAGATACGCCTTGAAGGGTTGTTACAAGAGACAGATATAAATACAATCTTCTCATTTTCCTTTTTTTTCCTTTTTTTTATTGTCGAGATACGCCTTGAAGGGTCGTTACAATAGACAGATATAAATACAATCTTCTCATTTTTCTTTTTTCCTTTTTTTTTATTGTCGAGATACGCCTTGAAGGGTCGTTACAATAGACAGATATAAATACAATCTTCTCATTTTCCTTTTTTTCCTTTTCTTTATTGTCGAGATACGCCTTGAAGGGTCGTTACAATAGACAGATATAAATACAATCTTCTCAATCTTCTTTTCTCGTTTTTTTTGTTTTTTGTTTTGTTTTGTGTGTGTGTTAGATAGACAGATATAAGTGCAATCTTCAACCGGCCTCTTGCAGACTCCTTACGTTCTTATGTTCTTATTTCTCTTTCTTCTGGACTTTTTGTTAGGTAGATGTAGATGCAGTGTTCTTGTTCTCCTCACTGCGCCCTTTTTTGTTTTGTTTTCATTTATTTTTTTCTCATGAGCTGCTTCCTTTACTGTAAAAAAAAATTGATTGACAGATTGAGATGTAGACAGATGGATAGATTAATATATACATAGACAGACACATACATACATACATACATATATACATACATACATACATACATACATACATACATACACACACAGATAAATAGATAGATAGATAGATACATACATAGATGGATAGATAGATAGATAGACAATAGATAAACACGGATAAAAAGTGAAAATATGCAAGAGAGAGAGAGAGAGAGAGAGAGAGAGAGAGAGAGAGAGAGAGAGAGAGAGATCATCGCTTGCCTTGACCTTCTTAGCCAGTGTTGTTGTTGTTGCTGTTGTTCTTTCTCTCCCTCTTCCTGTTTTTTTTCTTTTTTTTTCTATTTGTAATTTGTGTTCCTGTCTAAACGTACCCCACCTGTCTACCTATCTACCCATCTCTAACCTACCTGTGCATCTTCTATCCTGTCTGTGTCTTCCAATCTATCAATATCTATCAATCTCTACCTATTGTTTGTCTACCTTTTTCATTAGATTTTGTCTGTCGAATTTCCTATCCATCATTCTATTTATCTATTTTTTTTTTTTTACAACAAAGGAGGCAGCTCAAGGGCAAGAAAAAAAGAAAACAATAATAAAAAAAAAAAAGCCCGCTACTCGCTGCTCCTAAAGTAAAGCAAAAGAATCCACTAATCTGTGTATTAACTTATCTGTGTATTTACTTACCTATGTATTTGCTATTCATCTGTCATTCTATTTATCTATGTATTTACTTACCTATATAGTCGGTTCACCCGAGTCTGAAGTGTGCATTATCGCGCAACGGCAGCCTGCAGCCACACGTCGTGTCCGATTTCGTGGAAACTGTCTGCTAGCCTACGCATGGTAAACAGTCGCCGGTGTCAGTAATCTGCAGGCAGCAATAACAAATACCGTCAATTATAGTCGATTATGAGTTAAAAAATGTTAGTAATGTCGCAAATAGCTGTTTTGTTAATTTATAAGATCGCTAATTATGATTATTAAACAGTCTTGAAGCTGTCCACCACCGAGAAAATGATCAGGCTTTGTATTAACTAAACAGCTATTTGCGACATTACGAATATTTTTTAACTCATAATCGACTATAATTGACGGTATTTGTTATTGCTGGCTGCGTATTACTGACACTGTCCCCTGTTTACTATGCGTAGGCTCGCATATATTCTCCACGAAATCGGACACGCCGTGTGGCTGCAGGTTGCCGTTGTGCGATAATGCTCACTTCAGCTCGGGTGAACCGACTATAGTTATCTATCTTTATCTATCTTTCAATCGATATATCAATTAGCTAACTCGTTATCTCTGTCAGTCCGTCTTAAAACAGTATTCAAGTTTAAAGTTCTCGAAGTCTTGGTAATTTGCGTCAATTTTCTTCAAGTCGATGAAATGTTCGCTCGTGCCTTTGGTTGGTATTGTCAAATGCTCCTACCTCTCATACCAACTATTTCCAAAGGCCAAAAAAGGAGGTTAATTGATCTAATGAGTGTTCTTTTAGGTTCACGGTACAGAAGAAGGCTCAGACTACCACCACGGTCATAAAAGTACCCCTGGAAATGCCCTAAACTCCCACGAAAGACTAGTAAATTATGTGTCCTTGGGCGCAGAAACGTTTAAAAATATGGCCCTTTGTCCCGTTCGCCGCGTGATTAGTGTGACGAGCTGACTCATCCTACCTCTTATTTTTTTGTTAAGCGCTCACACAGATGTTTCTTGATGTCTGGCGGCACCTGAACCCCCCCCCCACACACACACACACACACACACACGCATACACACATTTTCTATTGCATCGTCAGTTCTCATAATCTTTCTCTTTTGTAGGAAAACCAAGAACATTTTTTTTTTCTATTTCATCTTCACCGTCATTGTTGTTGTTGTTTTATTCAATATTTCTTTGCTCATTTCTTCATTACTATTATTTTTTTGGTTTCAGTTTCTTCAAACTAAATCTGTTGCAAAAAAGAAATCATTATCTTTTTTTTCTTTCAGTGACGAATTTTATCTTTTTTTCTTTCAGTCACGATTTTTTTCTTATTTCTTTTAATCATGAATTTCAGATAGAATAAAAAATGCCTTCGACTGAACTCTAATTTCATTTTTTTTTCAATCATTTTAGGTTTTATTTTATTTTTTTTCCATCACGAACTTAACATTCTTTTCCCTTTTTCAATCACCCTCTTTCATTTTACTTTTTCAACCACGAACTTAATAATATTCTTCTCCTTTCTTCAATCACTTTATCTTTTCATTTTATTTTCTCAATCACGAACTTCACTAAAAACAAAAAAATAAAAATAATAAAACTACTTTCCATTTTATCATCTATTAATACTTTTTAACAAGGACAAACGAGAGAACGTCGGCTTTTACTTTATAATCTTAGTTGTTTATGATGATTAGTACACCGCGACGCGACTGACTGTACAGGTGAGAGAGAGAGAGAGAGAGAGAGAGAGAGAGAGAGAGAGAGAGAGAGAGAGAGAGAGAGAGAGAGAGAATAAAAATAAAATGATAGAAGGAGAAACAGAAGACAGAAAGAAAAAAAGAAAGAGAAGGAAGTAAAGAAAGGAAAAAGAGAAGAAAAAAGATAAGGAGCAACAAACAAACAAAGAAAGAAGAAGGAAGAAAAAACAAAGAGAAAAAAGAAAGATGGAAACAAAAAAAGATGAAAATAAATAAATAAAGAAGGAAAGGAGAGAGAGAGAGAGAGAGAGAGAGAGAGAGAGAGAGAGAGAGAGAGAGAGAGAGAGAGAGAGAGAGAGAGAGAGAGAGAGAGAGAGAGAGAGAGAGAGAGAGAGAGAGAGAAATACGATATAGAATTACATGAAAATAGAGTCCACACGAAGGCTGTTGTAATAATATGGATGTATATATCTTTTTTTTAATCTAGAAGAGGACGAAAAGAGAGAGAGAGAGAGAGAGAGAGAGAGAGAGAGAGAGAGAGAGAGAGAGAGAGAGAGAGAGAGAGAGAGAGAGAGAGATTAAATACAGTTGAGAGAAAAATTATCCACTTACATAGGAATGGAAGAGGAGAAGGAGGGAATATTGAGGGAAAGGGAGAGGAAACATGGAAACATGGAAACATGGACTAGCAGGCAGCAGAAAGCCTGTTGGCTCATTACTAGGCTGCCTGCGTTCAGTGATTTAATCAATCCGTTTGCCACAGAAGTGGCTTGCAGGGAAGGATTAAAGCACTTGTGTACCTACTCTTGGGAACGTTCAGTTCACTCCTGTTGCAGCAAAGTGGCGATCAATGCGTTTCTTGAAGGAGTTGATGGTCTCTGCGCTAACCACTTCTGCAGGAAGGCTGTTCCAGTGGCGAACAACTCTATTCGAGAAGTAACTCCTGCCGATGTCGGTATTGCATCGCTTTGCTTGAATTGTTTTTCCGTTGTTTCTTGTTCTCAGGTTAGTTTGTAGCGTGAAGAGTTTGGAGTGATCAACGTTGCTGAGCTTGTTCAGGTACTTAAAGACTTGTATCATGTCTCCCCGCAGTCGTCTCTTTTCCAACGTGAAGAGGTTGAGTCGCTCGAGTCGTTCTTCATAGGGTTTCGTCCTCAGTGATGGTATCATCTTCGTGGCGCGGCGCTGTACTCTCTCAAGTAATTCAATGTCTTTCCTGTAATTAGGAGACCAGAATTGCACGGCGTATTCCAGGTGGGGCCTTACCAGCGAATTATACAAGGATAACATAACTCCCGGCGTCTTGTATTCGAAGTTCCTCGATATGAACCCAAGCATTGTATTGGCTTTCTTACAGGCGGACTTGCAGTGTTTTGTTTGTTTCAAGTCACTGCTGATGGTGACCCCGAGGTCTCTTTCCTCTTGCACAACATGTAGTGGTTCGCCACCCATGTGGTATATGTGGTTGCTGTTTCTGGATCCGATATGCATTACTTTACATTTGGTAGTGTTGAAGGACATCTGCCATTTTTCTGACCACCGAGTGATCTGGTCCAGGTCTCTCTGGATAATTTCGCAGTCTGCAGTGGTGAGGGACTTCCCACCCACCTTTGTGTAGTAGGCAAATTTTGAATGATTGTATTTAATCCTAGTTCTAGGTCGTTGATATATATGATGAAAAGTATGGGTCCCAGCACTGACCCCTGTGGCACTCCACTTGTGACCGGGAGCCACTCGGAGGCCTGTCCGTTGAGTACAACTCGTTGTTTTCTTTCAGTGAGCCAGTCTTTGATCCACGCTGTCAGATCGTCGCCTAATCCCGCCGACTTGAGTTTCTTGAGGAGTCTTTCATGTGGCACTTTGTCAAAGGCTTTCTGAAAGTCTAGATATATAACATCACTGGGGATATGATTATCCCAGTTTTCATAGATACCTTGGAAGAAGTCCAATAAATTGGTTAAGCATGAGCGCTTGTTCCTGAAACCGTGCTGAGCATCGGAAATGATGTTGTTGTCTTCAAGGAACCTAACGAGTTTGTCTCTGATGATCTTCTCGAGGATTTTTCCGGCCACTGAGGTCAAGCTGATTGGTCTGTAGTTTAGGGCCACACTTTTGTCTCCTTTTGTAGATCGGTGTTACGTTCGCTTGTTTCAGTCTTTCGGGACTTTGTTTTGTTGTAGTGACAGATTGTAGATGGCGGTGAGTGGTTGAGGATTTGCTGCTTGAGTTCCTTGAGCAGCCTGGGTGACAAGTCGTCGGGTCCGGTAGACTTGTTTGTCTCGAGTTTGTTCAGGTACTTTTTCACATCCTGTTCGTCGATTGTACCAATTTCTAGGGAGTGATTCCCATCGGTGGGGAAGGGCTCGGGTACGGACTGGGTATTCTCGACCGTGAACACAGACGCGAAGTTCCTGTTTAGGATTTCGACCATTTGTCTACTGTCCTGTGTTAGTACGTCACTTTCATCTTTAGGGACCGATATTGCTTTTTGTCTTCTTTTGGTTCTTATATACGTGAAGAACTTTTTCGGTTGGACTTGGCTTCGCGTGCAATTTGCTTTTCATAGTCACGTTTACTCTGGCGAATGAGTGTTCTGCAAGCTCTGAGGCTTTGATGGTACTGTTCGCGTGCCTCGTCAGTGCTGTTTTCCTTTAGCAAGTTGTATTTTCTCTTCTTCAAATTAATCGCCCGTCGAACTTGGGTAGTCATCCACGGTGTGCTTGTGGCATTATTTGTTCTCCTTGTCTTCATGGGAACAGTCGTTCTCTCTACCTCCAGGAGTTTGTTCTTAAAGCCGTTCCACGCGCCGTCCACCGGAGTGAGGTTCATGGGTTCCCAAGTTGTCTGGGTTAGCAGCTCACGAGCGAAGTTAAAATTGGCTTTTTGTAGTCTGGAATCTTGGACATGTTTTCGGTGAGTTCATGGTCTGTTCTGATTTTAGGCGAATTAGGTGATGGTCGCAACCATCCAGTTTTTCGGCGTATTGACATTCTAGTGTGAGATCTGAATCACTCACGAGTTCTAGGTCTAATAAGTTATTTTCCTCGTCGGTTGGGTAACAATCTGAGTAAGAAAATTGTCCTCTAACATTTCGAGCAATCTGTTACCCTCCTGATCTCCAATCATCGTGGTCCAGTCAATGTTGGAACAGTTAAAGTCCCTGATAATGACTGACTGTTTGTTTGTGTTATGGTGTGAATTTCCTCGTACAGCGCTTCGTCGTCCGCTGCTTGTTGCTTTGGAGGTCTGTAAACGGTTCCAATCGTTATTTTGTTGTGCTTGCTAGTCTCCAGTTCAACATATACAGTGTCATATTTCTCTGAGTCTTCTTTGGTTATTTCGCAGGGTATTTGTTCTTGACGTAACAGATGACACCTCCTCCTTTCTTGTGAAGTCTGTTTTGTAGAAGCTCGTATCCCGGAATTGAGAAATCGGTCATTAGGTGGTCAGAGGTGGCCCACGTTTCGGTGATGGCAATCACGTCCGGACTTTCTACGTCAACATAGGCAAGTAACTCATCCTGTTTGGGTATTAAGCCGCGTTGGTGTATAGGACAGAAATGTCCTTCTTGACTTCAATGCTTCGCGGCACAGTAGTCTGGTGTCTGCTTGTGTTCACTGTTGGGGCCTTGGTGTAATGAGCGGTCCCTACTGGTTGGTTGTTTACGATACTTTGGTGCCCCTCCCGCGCTCGGAGTTTTTTGAGTACAAAAGTACCTCCTCGTTCAGCAACCTACCAAGCCGTGCTGAGCCAATCGCATTGAGGTGAAGACCGTCAGGACGGAAAAGGTCGGGGATATCATAGAAATGATCCCACTGACTGACATGCGAACTAAACTTCCTAGTTCTGGACGAGGTGCTTCAAACTGTGGTTGATGTTCGACGCAATTCTGTTGAAGCCTGTGAAGGCGTTGATTCTCGGAAGAATCCCTGAGACAATGATGTGGCTTGACTTTTCCTTGAAGCGGCGGATTACTCGTCGGTAGTCAGCTATAATTTCCTCCGTGGACATTGTTTGAACGTTGTTCGTGCCAGCGTGCAAAACAAAGAGTGTGTCCTGCTCCGTGCGGTCTGAGACGAGGTCTACCGCTTCTTTTATATCTTGTAGTTTTGCACCAGGAATACAGTAGCGTCTTCTGTTCTTGATACTTCGTCCACAGAACTCAGTCAGTTGTTCTCTAACAATGCTGTCACCCACCAGTTTTATGTTAACCTTGGTGTTGATTCTTGATCCGTTGAAGTGTGATCCGTCTTCACAGGAGACGGCTGGGAGGAGGGTCTACCGTCTCCGCCTGCAAACTCGGGGGTCGGAGGAGGAGGAGGAGGAGGAGGAGGAGGAGGAGGAGGAGGAGGAGGAGGAGGAAGTAGAGGAAGACGAGGAAGAAGAAGAAGAAGAAGAAGAAGAAGAAGAAGAAGGAGATGATGATGATGATGATGATGAGGAGGAGGAGGAGGAGGAGGAGGAGGAGGAAGAGGAGGAAGAGGAGGGGGAAGGGGAGGAGGAGGAGGAGGAGGAGGAGGAGGAGGAGGAGGAGGAGGAGGAGGAGGACGAAGAAGAAGAGGAAGAAGAAGATGAAGAAGGAGAAGAAGAAGACGAGGAGGAGGAGGAGTCGGGAGTGGTGGTGGAGGACGAGGGGGACGAGGAGTTGGATGAGCGGGCAGCGGAGGTGGAAGCAGAAGAAGAAGAAGAAGAAGAAGAAGAAGAAGAAGAAGAAGAAGAAGAAGAAGAAGAAGAAGAAGGAGAAGAAGAAGCAGAGGAGGAAGAGGAGGAGGAGGAGGAGGAGGAGGAGGAGGAGGAGGAGGAGGAGGAGGACGTGGGGGACGAGAAGGAAATGGATGGGCACGCAGTGGAAGCGGTAACACAAGAAGAGGAAGAAGAAGATGAAGAAGAAGAAGAAGAAGAAGAAGAAGAAGAAGAAGAAGAAGAGGAAGAAGAAGAAGAAGACCTCACCTTGCAGGGCTGGCTTTCGTCCGGACCCCTGGGACGGTGGAGGAGAGGAGGGAGAGGAAGAAGGGGTGGGGGCCGTCGGAGTAAGAGAAGAAGAGGAAGGCAAAGGAGAAGAAGAGGAAGAGGAAGAAGAAGAAGAAGAGGAAGAAGCAGCGGGGGTGAGAGCGGGTAGAGGGGGACGTTGGTTCAACGCTTTAAGGCACTGGTTAAACCTCTCTAAATCTGAGATCTTCTTTCCATTTGACAGTGTTCATGACTCCGCCCCCTTATCAAAATATTGTGGGGCGAAGCGTCCTTTGCACCCGGGGCATTTGCGTAGTGATGAAGCCATATCTTTTATTGTTATCTTTTGATATGTTTTGTTACCTTTTAACTTCAGAGAGAATGAGTGGCAGTAGGTCAGGTGGGAACGATTAACTCCCTCCTGTCTGGCTCGGGCAGGTGTTCACTTTAGAATTCCTCTAGGGGATTCACGCGGCCGGGTAGGGAGGAAAAACAAAGGGTCTCCAGGGAATTTCGCCTCCGCGCGGCTGGGCAAACGCCGGCGGGAATGTACGGACCGAAACAATGAAAGAAAATCAGCCTGAAAACAAGGACCTCCTAGTACACTTCTTGGAAAATAATATGTAAATTATGTGTAGTAAGGTTAAGAAGGAGCTTAATAGTTAGGAAGGAGTTGTATGTGCACCACAGTGTTGTGAGGAGGTGTAGGGGAGGTGTAGGGTAGGCCAGAAGGGATGAGGAAGTGTGCTAGGGAGAATGTGTTTAAGTAAAGTGAATATAACACTTAGCACTTAGCAGAGCAGGTCAGCGAAGCAGCAAAGCAGCAGCAGCAGCAATAGGAGATCCTCAGGATATGCTGGAGAGCACAAAAGGAAAGCACAACTGCCGAGACAGCGAGCGTAGTTGACACGTGTGACCCCGAAGCAGGTCGCGGTCAACTGGAGGTGGAGGAGGAGGAGGAGGAGGAGGAAAGGGGAGGCAAAGCGAGAGAGGTGACAGAGGAGAAGGTGCAAAGGGTCAGAGAGAGAGAGAGAGAGAGAGAGAGAGAGAGAGAGAGAGAGAGAGAGAGAGAGAGAGAGAGAGAGAGAGAGAGAGAGAGAGAGAGTATAGGGGTTAAAGGGTACAAATAATATGAGGGAGGAGGTGATAAATAATGTGACAGACGAGGAGGAAAAATGAGGAGGAGGAGGAGGAGGAAGAGGAAGAGAAAGGAGGAAAGAATGAGAGGAAAAAAGTGGAGGAAGTAGATAATGAGAAAGAAGGATTTTAGAATAGATATAGAAAGATAGATAGAGGTAGAAATAGATAGAACGATAGATAGATAGATAGGAAGATAGACGTGTAGATAGATAGAGAGAAACATTAACTTACAGAGAGGAATAAATAATGAAATAAGCAGAGAGAGAGAGAGAGAGAGAGAGAGAGAGAGAGAGAGAGAGAGAGAGAGAGAGAGAGGCGACAGAACTCCTGCTGGTAAATTACTGGAGAGGTGAGGGTGAAGTTAGGGTCCTCCTCCTCCTCCTCCTCCTCCTCCTCCTCCTCCTCCTCCTCTACTCTCCCCAATCGGCGCATTTTGTTAATTTAATCACCGGAAGTTGTCTGACATAATACCTTCACCTGCCACGAGAGAGAGAGAGAGAGAGAGAGAGAGAGAGAGAGAGAGAGAGAGAGAGAGAGAGAGAGAGAGAGAGAGAGAGAGAGAGAGAGAGAGAGAGAGAGAGAGAGAGAGAGAGAGAGAGAGAGAGAGAGAGAGAGAGAGAGAGAGAGAGAGAGAGAGAGAGAGAGAGAGAGAGAGAGAGAGAGAGAATTCGTATTTTATTTTTATCCGATTTTTTGTAATGAGAAAATAATTGTAAAGGATGATTAAGAAAAAATGTAAGAAGTGAAGGAAAACGTGAGATTATGAGAGGAAAATAGAAAAGAAATAATAGAAAGAATAACGAAGAATAGAAAACGGGAAAAAAAAACCATTAGAAGAAAACGAAAATGAACACATGCTAGCTGGATGTAAACGAAGTGTAAAATATGATAATGTAGATAATGAGGAAAATAGAAAGAATAACGAAGAATAGAAAACGGGAAAAAAAAACATAAGAAGAAAACGAAAATGAACATACGCTAACTGGATGTAAACGAAGTGTAAAATATGATAACGAAGATAATAAGGATAAACAAAACATAGTATAAAGAGATTGAAGAAGAAGAAGGGGAGAAAGAAGAAGAGGAGGAGGATCAGGAAGTTACGAAAGAGTTCAGGATAACGAAATGAAACAAAGGAAGTAAAAAGTTAAATTACGAAGAGGAGAAAGATTAGGATCGAGTAATCAGGAGGAGGAGGTAAAGGGAAGAGGAGGAGGAGGAGGAAGAGGATTACTAAAATATAGATAGAAGGAAAAGAAGACAGTCAACAGGAACAAGGGCAAGCTTTGAAATTGTTGCCCTTAAGGAAGAGAACACCTGGGCGATATTATAAGACACATTCGCTCCTAACATCAACTATTTCTAAAGGTCAAAGTGGGGATCATTCGGGTTCTAATGAGTGTTTCTTTAGGTTCATGGCACAGAAGAAGGGTCAGACTACCACCAGGGTCATAAAACTACTTCTGGAAATGCCACAAACTCCTGCGAAAGCCTTGTCAAATATGTGAACTTGGGCGACGAAATGTTTAGTAATACTCAACCTACAGCTCGAGAAATTCCACGCGCAGTAGTAGTAATAGTAGTAGTGATAGTAGTAGTAGTAGTTGTTTTTCTCATAATCTGCATTGCTATTATTGTTTCTTTTACTATTTCTTTTGCTTTTCCTCCTTCTCCTCCTCCTATGTTATTGTATAAAAAAAATGGGGAGAGAAATGGAGGGAGGAAAAGAGAGGCGATGCAGTGGAGGAGAAGGGGGGAAAGGAAACAGAGATAGACAGAAGGACAGAGGATAAGAAGGGATGGTAGTGGAGGGCATTATGGGGAAGGGAAGGGAGATATGGAGGAAGAGGAGGAGGAACAAGAAGAAAAGTCGGGGAAAGAAAGAAAAAGATGTGAAGATGCAGAGAAGGGAAGGGAAGAAGAGTAAGAGGGAGAGAGCAAAGAAGGGAAAGGAAGGGAGGGATAAGGGGAAGGTGGTGGAGGGAATGAACATATGGGTTAG